>NC_140974.1:55503994-55573994 GCF_056783735.1 Eptatretus burgeri
TTTCACATGACCAGACAAGTGTGAAACATTTTATATGTCAATGAATTATCGAATGAGCACACGGTTGCTCATCATCTATCTATAATTCTAGTAGTGTGTGTGTGTGTGTGTGTGTGTGTGTGTGTGTGTGTGTGTGTGTGTGTGTGTGTGTGTGTGTGTGTGTGTGTGTGTGTGTGTGTGTGTGTGTGTGTGTGTGTGACCACTGTTTCTCGACAACCACTGGTCCGATCTAATTGAAACTTGCCAGGTATATTGCTGGGGACCTGAGGATGTGCCTTTTCAAGGTTTGATATTAAACGGACAAGTGCTTCCCAAGTTATGGCCATTTATTTAGCAATCAATGACAAGACACGTTGCTGCGTGGGTGTGGCCATTGGGGAAGAGATCCTCAGCCGCGTTCCCCATTTCGGGTTACAACGTCCGGACTTCCGGATAGTGATGACTTCGTGTATTGTAATAATTTCTCGATTTCTTATGCGCATTTATAGATAAACACAATGCCCCAATCCAGTCGTTTACGAGAGCGAAGGAACGGCCTGTGTGGTTGTTTGAAAGTTTTTTTTTTTTTTTTTTTTTTTTTGCATGTACAGCCATGTACCTTTTTTCGTTTTTTTTGTCCTCTCTTCTCTTTGTGTTCTTCCTTACGATGACATTGCGAAAAGGCAAAATACGTTGGCACATGCGAGAGCGAAGGAACGGCCTGTGTGGTTGTTTCTGGCAAGCGGTTTGAAAGTTTTTTTTTGTTTTTTTTTTGCACGTACGGCCACGCACATTTGGGCACGCACGTATGGGCACGTACTAGTCTATCTATAATTCCAGCAGTGTGTGTGTGTGTGTGTGTGTATGTGTGGGGGGGGGGTCTCTTTTGTGCCTATGACCTGACTTAACTTTAGATTTAACTCCAGATTGGGACACTTATTTGGACCATCAGATCCGATTTTCAAATCGGATATGATATTTCGATTATATCTATCTATAATTCCAGCAGTGTGTGTGTGTGTGTGTGTGTGTGTGTGTGTGTGTGTGTGTGTGTGTGTGTGTGTGTGTGTGTGTGTATATGTGTGTCTGTGTGTCTGTGACCGCTGTTTCTCGACAACCACTGGTCCGATCTAATTAAAACTTGCCAGGTATATTGCTGGGGCCTTGTGGGTGTGCCTTTTCAAGGTTTGATATGAATCGAACAAGTGGTTCGCAAGTTATGGCCATTTATTTACCAAACCAATGACAGGACACGGTGCTATGACGTCATGATTGATATCATAATTCTTTTTTTTTTGTACGTACGGCCACGCACGTACGGGCACGTACTAGTTCATTTAAAGATGACAGGATGCTGTGCCATTCAATGCAATAATTGATTTAGAGAAGGAAATTAAAGTGTTCCGTTAAAAAAAAAATCAATTCACAGGTTCCATATGAAGTTCCGCACGGATAAAGTACACGAAAAGGAGAACCACAAAGGCTTGCCTTCAGATAAAGTTGTCAAAATGTGGAATTCAGGTGAAAAATTCGCAAAATTCAACTCCCACAGGAGCACACAAAATGTCTGTCAAGGTCTTGCTTGGTCAAACCAACATGGTGGAATTTGGAACAGAAGGTTTGATTCGATGTGGGAAGTATTTTTTTGGTATTATGGGTGTATATTAATAGGTTTATAAACATGTTTGGTACTACAGAACTTTAATATGGATATAAACAAACACGACATAATAGTAACCGAAGCTTTTCGTGCTGAACTCAGGGTAAAAATCGCAGCAAATGAAGGAGGAAGTGAAGGCGCGTACTTCAAACGCAGGTCTCAATAAGGTAGACGCTGATTGGTTCAACAGTAATGACGTCACGGTTATTCCGAACGCCCATTGGTCGGCTCATCATCTTCACCTCGAGCTTCCATTGGCTGGAGCAGAGTTCGTCGATGATTGACGTTTGCAACCTCATCCTGGAGAGAGGGGGGATGGGTTTCCCCTAAGGTCCATTCACCATTTGTTACCGTACTTCCTTGATATTTCCATGCTGAAAGAGACACAGAGATCGTACAAATTCCTTTTGACGACATAATATTGGGTCGGTGGTGAGGATGAAGGTGTGAGCACCCCAGTAGTCAGGTCAATATACAGTTTAACCCCCAAAAATTGCTACAAAAGGTTTCTCAACTGATTCTGGTAGGTTTTAGTGTATTTTATAACATACTAAAAGTTTACCAAGGTATGACCCCCGGAAAAGTGTTTTTTCAAGATGGCGTCCAAGATGGCTGCCAAAACCTTTTAATGATCATAACTCTGTAACTATCAACTCAAATTTGATGATCTTGGTGTCTATTCCTTGGTTTTTGGGGGCAAAGAACACAATGAGATCATAAAAAATGATGTTGGCCTACTATGTAACATCAGAATCCAATATGGCATCAAAAATGAACACATTGTAACCATTTTTATATCACATAGCGTAAGTTAAGATTTTTTGCTGCTGTGGCTTTCCATATTTTCAGTGCTGCCATCAGTTGAGAAACCTTGTGTACCAATGTTTTGGGGGTTGATGGGCCATCTTGTTGACAAGTGCCTGCATAGCCAGCTTATAACGGAAATGGCCAAAGACAATCCCGAGATTCAGACACTGCTGGATCAAGCCGAGGAATTGTACTCCTCCCTTCTTAGCGGAGAGACGACGCCAGGAGATGCTGCTTGTTCTGAGGTTTTGATCCAACTCGAGACAGTAACGGAGAAGAAGAAATCTGAACTTGCTCAGACCTCAAAGACCAGCCAGTTGTGGCATAATTATCAGCGTATGGTTGGCATGGCAAGAATGTTGATCAAGGTGGCTCGTACTGGGTCTCGGTTGATGCATTTGCAGGCAGTGTCCAATTGCCTAACTGTCTTTGCTGCAGCTGGGCACTTCAATTACCTGCGATCTGCTCATTACTACTTGCAGCAAATGAGAAACCTGGAGGAAAAGCACCCAGACGTTTATCGAAAATTTCTTGATGGTTTTCACGTTGTTCGTCGGAGCAATCAGTGCTGGGCAGGGCTTAGTAGTGATCTTGTCATTGAACAAACGTTGATGAGGTCTCTAAAGAGCACTGGTGGTCTAACTCGTGGCAGTGGGATGACTGAGGACATGCGAAACCTTTGGACCTTATCTGCATCTGTAACATCCAAGTACAACAGTGCGATGCAGGATTTCACAGACCTGACCTATACTACAAGTCCACAACACAAAGACTCAACTGAGGCATGCATCAAAAGAGATGCACTTGATCTCGAGAAAATTTGGATAAAGCTTGCAGCCTGCTCACCCTTCACATCTGATTCTACTCTGAGAAACATTGTCAATGGGATAGTGGCTGGGCCAGATGTGAATGTACAATGTACATGCCTTTGAATCGGTTGGGAACAAGATCATTGAAGATATAATCGGAAAGTCGGCATTTACTTACAAATTCAAGCGGAAAGACAGAGCCCAAACCCTTGAGAATATCTGTGCTGTGAAGATTGCTCCTGATCATACCATTGATCCTGCCCTTCTGTTCCAGCATTTCCTTGTGGTGTCAAGGTCAGGATATCTTTCCCTTGAAGATGTTTTGACGTATGAACTAAGCCCCTACCCTCCAGCCCTCTTTGAGGTCAGGAACATTCTTCGAAAAGCAGACAAACCTCAGCTTGCTCAGGCAACTCGAGACCATGCTGCGGACTTATCAAGTGAGGCTGTGATGAACTCTATTCCTAAAACAGATTGTTACGTGCTCGATGGTGGCTCTTTGCTCCATCGTTTACCGTGAAAGAAAGGCGACTCATATAATGCAATAGCTGAGTCTTATGCAGACTTCACTGTGAGACATTACGGACAAGCGACAGTGGTGTTCGATGGCTATGGTAAAGGTCCCTCCATAAAAGACAACACACATCAGAGACGAGGACAAAACCTGCACCCTATTGTTAGTTTCACTGCAGAAACAGAGTTTTCAGGCAAAAAGGAGGACTTTTTGTCTCGTGACAAAAACAAGGCAGACATGATTGCTCTCATCAGCACAGCACTAACTAAAAGGGGATGCCATGTCATTCAGTCACCAGGGGATGCCGACGTTGATACCGTTAAGGAAACTGTTGAACGATCCCGTCATTGCACCACAACGTTGGTCGGTGAGGATACAGATTTGCTGATCTTGCTCCTTCATTACTCTAGAACAGACAATGAGATCATCTACTTCCGTTCTGACGCAAACATGCAGTCAAAAGAACACAAAGTGTATAACATTAACCTATTGAAAGACACTTTAGGAGATGATGTGTGCAATGAGTTGCTCTTTGTACATGCCTACACAGGCTGTGATTCAACTTCAAGGATTTTTGGCATCGGAAAAAAGTCAGCCTTCCGAAAATTAGTGAAATCTGATCCTGTCATGAAGTCCTGTGTTCATGCATTCATCCTTCAAAACAAATCTCAAGAGGACATATCAGATCTTGGAAAAGACCTGATGGTTGATCTCTTTGGTGGCAAGTCTAATGATACGCTATCATCACTGTGCCATATCATTTTCACCAAGAAAGTGGCAACTGCTCAAGCATTTGTCACTCCTGAACGGCTTCCACCAACATCACCTGCAACAAGATTCCATAGCCAACGTGTGTACTTTCAAATTATGGTATGGATGGGGATGGCAAATTAAATTAACCCAACTGAATGGGGATGGAAACAGGAAAATGATCAGTTAATTCCAATTATGACCCAAAACAATGCTGCGCCTCACGAACTCTTGAAAATTATCCATTGCAACTGTTCGAGGGGGTGCAAATCCTCTCGATGCAGCTGCAGATGCTATGGACTCCCCTGCACTGCTACATGTGGCCCTTGCCAAACTGAAAACTGTGACAATCCAAACAACACTCAAGAGGTCGATACTGAGGAGGAGGATGACACTCAAAACCGAACGCTCTGAAACTTATTCTATGGACAAAGGTTGGATTTTTGTGTTACATAATAGGCCAACATCATTTTTAATGATCTTAATGTGTTCTTTGCCCCCAAAAACCTAGGGATAGACACCAAGATCATCAAATGTGAGTTTATAGTTACAGAGTTATGATCATTTAAAGGTTTCGGCAGCCATCTTGGACGCCATCTTGAAAAAAACACTTTTCCGGAGGTCATTCTTTGGTAAACTTTTAGTATGTTATAAAGTACACTAAAACCTATCAGAATCAGTTGAGAAACCTTTTTGTAGCAATTTTTGGGGGTTAAACTGTATATTGACCTGACTTCTGGGGTGCTCACACCTTCATCCTTACCACCGACCCAATATTATGTCGTCAAAAGGAATTTGTACGATCTCTGTGTCTCTTTCAGCATGGGAATATCAAGGGAAGTACGGTAACAAATGGTGAATGGACCTTAGGGGAAACCCATCCCCCCTCTCTCCAGGATGTGGTTGCAAACGTCAATCATCGACGAACTCTGCTCCAGCCAATGGGAGCTCGAGGTGAAGATGATGAGCCGACCAATGGGCGTTCGGAATAACCGTGACGTCATTACTGTTGAACCAATCAGCGTCTACCTTATTGAGACCTGCGTTTGAAGCAAGCGCCTTCACTTCCTCCTTCACCTGCTGCGATTTTTACCCTGAAGAGTGCAGCATGAAAAGCTTTGTTAACTATTATATCGTGTTTGTTTGTATTCATATTAATAGATTTATATTAATCTTTAACGAAGGAAGCAAATTGCTCAAAAGGTGAAAAACAAACTACATTCGTAATTGCTGGAAAAAAAAAACAAAAACGATCCCTGTTGACTTTTTCATCATCACATAAATTGTGTTTGTTTCGCTCGATCAAGTTACACTTTCTGCACATTTCTTAATCTTTTTTTTCACTCAATATAATGTTCCGAACAGGAGGAAAAGTTTAATATTTTCCTTTAATAAATACACTTGGTCATAAAAATCGCTAAATTGTTATTTTCAGATTTAACTCCAGATTGGGACACTTATTTGGACCATCAGATCCGATTTTCAAATCAGATATAATATTTCGATTATATTTATCTATAATTCCAGGTGTGTGTGTGTGTGTGTGTGTGTGTGTGTGTGTGTGTGTGTGTGTGTGTGTGTGTGTGTGTGTGTGTGTGTGTGTGTGTGTGTGTGTGTGTGTGTGTGTGTGTGTGTGTGTGTGTGTGTGTGTGTGTGTGACCGCTGTTTCTCGACAACCACTGGTCCGATCTAATTGAAACTTGCCAGGTATATTGCTGGGGACCTGAGTATGTGCCTTTTCAAGGTTTGATATTAATTGGACAAGTGCTTCCCAAGTTATGGCCATTTATTTACCAAACCAATGACAAGACACGTTTCTGCGGCCATTTATTTACCAAACCAATGACAAGACACGTTGTTGCGTGTGCATGGCCGATGGGGAAGGGAAGCTCAGCCGCGTTCCCCATTATAGGTTACAACGTACGGGCTTCCAGAGAGTGATGACTTCGTGTATTCTAATAATTTATCGATTTCTTTTGCGCATTTATAGATAAACAAAATGCCCCAAGTAATGATTGCTTTCATCTTAGACGGTGCATAAATTTCGGTAACATCAGAGTGCTGGTATGCTCCGAACCAGGAAGTAAATTTTTTTCTCTCTCTCTTCTCTTCTCTTTTTGTTTTTCCTTGCCACGACATTGCGAAAAGGTAAAATACGTTGGCGCTAATTGAATAATTGGGTATTAAAACTAAATTGCGAATAATATGGGAACATCCGGGCCACGCACGTACGGGCATGCGAGAGCGAAGAAACGGCCTGTGTGGTTGTTTGTTTCTCACGGTTTGAATATTTATAATTTATATATTGATGTTTTAATATATAAATTTTGTCTGTGATTTGTCTGTGAGAGTAGGTCATGTTTCAAGGCAAAGCATCTGTCTATAATTCCAGCAGTGTGTGTGTGTGTGTGTGTGTGTGTGTGTGTGTGTGTGTGTGTGTGTGTGTGTGTGTGTGTGTGTGTGTGTGTGTGTGTGTGTGTGTGTGTGTGTGTGTGTGAGTGACCGCTGTTTCTCGACAACCACTGGTCCGATCTAATCAAAACTTGCCAGGTATATTGCTGGGGACCTGAGGATGTGCCTTTTCAAGGTTTGATATTAATCGGACAAGTGCTTCCCAAGTTATGGCCATTTATTTACAAAACCAATGACAGGACACGTTGCTGCGTAGGCGTGGCCGATGGGGAAAGTGCGCCATTTAGTTACCAATAACAGGACACGTTGCTTGGCGTTTTGCACCCACAGTATCGATCTTCTATCTATCTATAATTCCAGCAATCTCTGTTTGTTTGCCTTTCAAAAGGTTTGAAATTAATCGGATAAGTGATTCCCAAGTTATGGCCAAGTTAGAGCGCGTTCCCCATTACGGGTTAGAACGTACGGACTACCGGATAGTGATGACTTACTGTATCTATCTATAATTTCTCGATTTCTTATGCGCATTTATAGATAAACACAATGCCCCAATCCAGTCGTCGTTGACGAGAGCGAAGGAACGGCCTGTGTAGTTGTTTGAAAGATTTTTTTTTTGTTTGCAGGTACGGCCACGCACGTACGGGCACGCATGAGCGAAGGAACGGCCTGTGTGGTTGTTGTTTCTAGCACGTGGTTTGAACGGTTTTTTTGTCTTTTTTGCACATACAGCCACACACGTACGGGCATACACTGGTGTTTAAAATAGGCCGAATTAAGACCCCCTGCAAGGCGAATTTGGGCTGTCCAAGGATAAGCCTTTCATGGTAGTATGCCGTTAATTATCTTCAAAAGGGGTGTTTTAATTAACCCAAACACTCAATTGTCACTCATGCTCTTCCTTGAAGTTCCTTTAGTCTTTAGTGTGTATGCAAAATTTCAGGCTGATAGGTTTCATGATTTTGGAGGTATGGAGGAAAGACACAGAAACACACATTGACATTCATTAGTATGATTAGATATACAGTCGTGGACAAAAAAATGGAAACGCCAATGTAAAGTCACTTGCTGGACGTGGTAGCCCAATGCCTTATCAAGTACAGCCTGTATGCCCTTTGGCATGGAGTCCACCAGCATCTGGAATTCTGCAGGAGGGATGCGGCACCATTCTTACACGAGAAAGTCAAACAACTCACATCTGTTTGATGGAAGTGGAAAATGCTGTCTCAGGCGTTGTTCCAGAATATCCCTTAAATGCTCCATTGGGTTCAGATCTGGTGACTGAGAAGGCCATGACATGGATAACATCAGTGTCATGCTCATCAAACCTTTGGGCAACCACATGAGCTCTGTGGATGGGGAATTGTTATCCTGAAAGACACCCCTCCTACACCCTCCACCCCCCCCCTCGCCATGGCAGGAAAGAAATGCTGCAATATGGGGTCAAGATGAACACACACACACACACACACACACACACACACACACACACACACACACACACACACACACACACACACACACACACACACACACACACACACGCATGTAAAGGCCATTTTCCCTGATAAAGCAGGGGTTAGCCTTGCGGGCCCCATGACAGTCTTCCCCACTTTACCCTATTTCCTGCAACTCCCCTTATTAATCCCCTTGCCCACATTTCTTCTTCCACCACCTTTAGCCAAGTTTTTCTCGGTCTTCCCCGTCCTCCACTTCCGACTCCACTCATTTCCAACACTCCTCTCACCCAGTCACTTTCATCCTTCCTCAACACATGACCCAACCATCTCAACCTGTTTCACTTCACAACCTCCATCACAGACTCTATTCCCATCATCTTCCGCAAGTCATCATTTGTCTTCCTCTCTCTCAACGATACTCTACACATCCACCGAACCATTCGCATTTCCACCCTTTCTAGCCATAATTGCTGCTCCATGTTCAGTACCAATGTCTCACTGCCATAAAGCATCGTACTCCTCACACATGTAGCAATCACCTTTCCCTTCAGCTTCAACGACACTCCCCTCTTCGTCAGCACGCCACTCAGTTCCCGAAACTTCTTCCATGCACATCTCACTCTCGCAACCGTCGAAGAGTCTGATCCACCTTCTCCATTCAGCATGTCTCCGAGATAGCAAAATGTTTTCACACCTTCCAGCTTCACACCATCTCCAAGATCCAACTCAACAATTCCTTCATCTGCAGCTCCCTCTATGCACATCTTACACTTGAATGTAGCTGCCACACTGGTTAATGACCCTCTCACCCCACTACATTTTCGATGAACCCATTCAGCACACATTGTGCACTGAATAATGGAGTTCACTCCGACACCATTCCTGCACACAGCACACGGCCACTTCCCAGTCCTTTCCACCTCACCACATGCTTTACCACTTGCCATCACCTCCGTCTTTCTGATATTCACCTTCAAACCTTTTGCCTCCATACATTCCTTCCACTTGTTCACCTTCTCCTTCAGTCCATCCATACTCTCTGCAATCAACACCAGATAATCTGCATACAGCAGCTCCCACGGTAAACCCTCCTATACCCTCCGAGCCAGCACCTCCATCACAACTACAAATAGAAGTGGACTTAGTACCGACCCCTGGTGCACTCCTACCCTCACCTCAAACTCACTACTGTTCCCATCCTTCGTCCTTACGGCTGTGTGTGCTCTCTCGTACATGGCCATCACTACTCTGATCAACCATTCCTCCACTCCTAACTTCCTCAATGCCCATGTCATTACTTCATGTGGAACCTGATCAAATGCTTTCTCCAGATGAACAAACCCAAAAAACAACTTCTTCCTCTTCTCCATGTACTTCTGCAACTGCCTTACAATAAAAATGGCATCTGTCATTCCTCTTCCTGGCGTAAATCCAAACTGCATTTTGTCAATCTTTACCTTCTTCCTTATCCTCTTCTCCAACACCCTTTCCAATACCTTCATTCCATGCTCCAATAACATTATTGCTCTATAGGAGCCACAGTCCAGAGGGTCACCTTTCCCCTTGTACAGAGGGACGAGGGTACTCGGTTCCCAATCCACTGGAATGCGGCCTTCTTTCACCACCAGATTACAGATCTCTGTCATTCTCTTCACACCCCAACTTCCCGCTGCCTTCAACATATCTCCCACAACTCCCGTCGGCCCTCCTGCTTTTCTACTCTTCATTGCTCTTATAGCTTCCTCAACTTCCTTCTCAGTTATCTTCTCTGCTGGTCCTAAAACCGGGTTACTCTCGATGTTGCTATCCCATTCATTTTCTACATTTAACAGCCTTTCCATATATCTCTTCCATCTTCCTTTAATTCCATCTGAGTCCACAACGATTTGTCCCACTTCATCCTTCAAGCAACTCACCCCCGTCACATCAAATCTCTCTCTCGCTATCTGCTTTGCAATCCTGAATACCGCTCTCTTACCCTCCTCCGAATCCAAGCGTTCTCCAAACATTTTCCTATGGGCCTCCTGCGCCTTTGCTACCTCTTTCTTTGCAGCCTTCTTGGCTTCCTTATAACTTTCATGTGCAGCCTCTTCTTCCACTGTACCCTTCGCCTTTTGCCATTCCTTGAACTTCTTCCACTTCTCTTCAATCGTCTTTCCAACTTCATCACCCCACCACCATGTTTCCGAGTACCCCGGTGGTCCTTTTATCCATCCACATACCTCACCAACGGCTCCCAATAGACTATCTTTCATTGACATCCAACCACTTTCAAGCTCAACCACATCATCCTCAACCATACTCAGCCTCTCTCTTAATACTTCCTTCACTGTCGCCTCTTTCAACCTCCACACCTTCATCCTCGGTTGGTACTTCACCCGCTGAATTCTCCTCGCACCTTTCACCCTTATATTGCAGACAACCAGGTGGTGCTGCGAAACAGTCTCCTCCCCTGGGATCACCTTTGTGTCCCGGAGGTTTCCCCTATTTCGCCGACGCACCATCAGGTAGTCAATGGTTGTCGTCAACCCACCTGATGTGTATGTAATAAGCTTATAATCCGCTTTCTGGAATTGAGTATTGCAAATCAACAAATCAGCTCCATCAGCAAACTCCAAGATCCTTTCACCTTCTCCATTTCTCACACCATTTCTATAACCTCCATGGACTCCCTCAAAACCGTCTGGACTCCTTCCCACATGTCCATTCAAGTCTCCTCCTACCACAACAACTTCCTCATCTTTCATATTTTCCATCAACTTCTCCATTGCACAACAGAACATGTTCTTTTCAGCGCTTCGACGGACCTGCGGGGCATATCCTGAGATGATGTTCACCAAGAGCTTTCCGATCACGATTCTCACCATCATCAACCTTTCACTCACTCTAGTCACACTCACTACACTCTCTAGAAACTCCTCAGAAAACATGACACCAACACCATGCACGCCTTCCGGGCACCCTTGCCACATAAACTTGTACTTCTGCCCCTGCCTTCCCTTCACCATTCTCACATCACTTCCCTTCCACCGTGTCTCCTGCACACAACATATGTCCACTCTTCTTCTGACCAATGTTTCAACCACTTCTCCAGATCTCCCTGTCATTGTCCCTACATTCCATGTACCAAACCTCAGAAACCGATCTCCACGTGGGGCATCAGATGATTGGTCATCATAAATGGAAAAATTTCCTCCCTTGCTTCGATCGGGTTCCCCACCTTGAGTTTTAACGAGAGGCGGTGAGGACCCCCACGGGGTACTTCAGGCTGTACCCTGCCCATCAGTTGTACTCATCATGGTTTCCTTTTGAGGCGATGTTTTTTTTATGGCCGGATGCCCTTCCTGACGCTAACCCTTTTAGTCGCCTCTTACGACGCGCAGGGATACGGTATACCTATTCTAACCGGGACACACACCGGGAGGTGAAGATGATCACTCAGTACTATTAATAAAAGATTAGCATTGACCTTGCCTTCTAAAGGAATAACTGCTCCCAAACTTGCTCCCAGAAAAAATGCGCCCCACAACATTACAGAACCACAAGAACCCTTCACTGTTGGAACCAAGCAATCATGGTTGTGGAGTTCTCTCGATTGGCGTGACACATGCACTCATCGGTTTGTCAAAATCATGGTGAAGGATGATTCTTCTTTCTATGTCACATTTCTCCACTGCTTGGTTGTCCATTGCTTGTGCTCCTTGCACCACTGGACTCACAAACGTGCATTGACAGGTGTGATGAGCGGTTTGTGCACTGCAACCCGACTTTGGTATCCAGCTCTGTGGAGTTCTCGGTGGACCGTTTTTGATGACACTGGCTGCTCACGCCCTGAGTTGAAATTTAGAATCAATTGATTTGCAGTTGCTCGCCTGCTTTGCCTTGTTCTTCAAATTAACGCACGGATATCACGATCCTGGAGTAAGTGCTTCTGCCCATTGCTGCCCTTTGATGATGATGTCTTTCCCTCGGAGTTCCATTCCGACATCACGCGAGACACCATTGCTCGTAAAACCTCAGCAAGTTGATCTTTCTTTGTCACTGAAGCTGATGCCGTCTGATACAGTTGCAGAATCAGAGTCAAGGGTTACCAGAAACTTCTCCACCTTCTCAGATGCAAAAGACCCAGAGTCTAGGAGCAGTTTGTGATGGCGACTGGGTCGGGTGTGTACAGAAAGCGAGGGGTTGGGGACACAATATTTGGAAGGAAACAAAATTGAATCATTCGACCTTCTTACGAGTGAAGTCGGCTGTGGTGTCATTTAAAGAGAGGGAAGGGATGGAGGGGGAGCATATTCTAGAGACAGACTTAACAAGGTGACACCAGGTTTTAGAGCAGGGAAACAAGTTTGATTTAACATTTAATGTTAAGGTTGGACAGATGTTGTTTTCTGGCTCTCCTGAGAGTGGACACGCTTGTTGGGCTTTATGGAATGAGCTGAGATTACCTTCACTCAGGTTTGTATTCCAGGAAGAGAAGACAACTTGTTTCAGAGCAACTGCTCCAACACAGGATTCAGTGTACCATGAGTGGGAAGACATGTAGGATAACTGAAAACGAGATGGGATTGATATGTGTGCAAAAGAGAGAAAGTTTCTGTTGAAGAATTCTCAAGCTGAGTTAATATTTGGGGCAGTAGATACGGGATACCAGTTCTGAAGTGAGATGGCTACTTGCAGTCTCTGCCAATCTGCCTGAGTGCACTGCCAGACTCAATGGCACAGAGGCAGCTCTCTCAGAATAGCTGGAGAGATGTTGACTCTCATAAGCATGTGATCAGATTAAACAATTGCAGCATAGAAAGAGCAGGAGACATTTGCAACGAAGTCTGTCATCCAGAAGGAAGGATTTGCCATTGGGAGAAATTCGGGTTCGAACGTTAACAAATTGAGTCAGTCCCATGAAATCACACAAGTCCTTTGCTGGTGTCATGGGTGGTGAGAGAGAGTTACCAACACCCAGCCAATTTGTATGGTGACAATTGAAATCGGCACACATGAGAAAGAGAGAGTTTGGATAAGTGGTTAAAAGTTGGTGCATCATGTTGGCTGAGAGAGTGAGAGAGAGTGAGAATGAGTGAGAATGAGAATCTTCGCTGTTTGGCAGATAGTACAGCATACGGACAAACAAGAGGTGGGAGCGAAGGGGAAGTCACAGCCAAAAGTACTACTCGGAGTTGGGAGGTATAATGTCAGTCCAAGGGCAGTAAGAAATTGAGTTATTGATGTAAAGTGCAACTCTGCCACTGAGGGGGTCAATCAAATCAGAGGAGACAATGGCCGGGAGAGATACAAACGAGTCAGGGGCATCCTGTGGGAGGAAGGATTCTGTTAACTGATGATGTCTGGTTTATCAGCTGCAGCCTGGAATGAGAGATCTGTCACGTTGCAGCAGAGGTCTCAGATGTTTGAGGTCTATACAGAGAGGGACAGGGGAGGAGGTGTTGGGAGGTGCAGGATGAGAGGGGCTGGGCTTTGAGGTGGCAGGGTGAAGGGAAGGCTTTGAGTGGGTGAGGTGAGAATGAAGCCATGAGTGGGTGGAGTGAGGGGGATGGTTTGAGTGGGTGGGGTGAGGGGGGAAATAATTGAGAGGGTTTGGTGAGTATGGATGCAGAAATGGAAGACATAAAGCTTTAAGGGGGTGGGGTGATGGGGAAAGCAGAAAGAGGGGTCATGAAGTGGAAGGATGGCAATTTCAAATTCCCAAATTGGACAAACGGAGATAAATATTACAGGATGAGACGGAAGAATGTTTTTGAATCCACGGAGAAAGGCAGTGCTGTCGGTGCAGGAGGAGGTTTGGTGGACATATCTCTCAATGGTGAAGAATTACTTAAAAAATTAAATACTTATCATATCCAGATCCGGATTCAGATCTTCACCAAAATCAAATTATTTCTTCCATGTCACACACCTATCCTGCACACTAAGTTTCATCCGAATCCATCTTCAACTTTTTGAGACATCATGCTACACATCATTTTGGCCCTATCTCTCAAAGGTGAAGAACCACTTGAAAAATTCTAGGAGTTGGATCCGGATCTGAATCTTCATCAAAATCTAATCAGTTCGTCCTTGTCAGACACCCAACCTTCCCACCAAATTTCATCCAGATCCGTCCACAACTTTTTTGAGATATCCTGCACACAGACAGCCAGACAAACAAACAGACAAACAAACACGAAAAAGACATCGTGCAGAGTACGATACTTGCAAAATCTACCCCCCTCTACAAAGATTGCCATGGATACATGAAATTGTCCATTTCATTAAGATTAAAATTCACAATCTTGATCAAAGTTCAGGTCAATCGGATGATTGAAAATTGATTATTTTTCTGATTGAAATTGATGATTTTAGAAGTTTGACCTTGAGTTGAACTTTGACCTTTTGACCTCAGATTAGTTGGTTTTCTAATTCAGTTACGCGATTTGCAAACCTTGTTCAAATTTCAAGTCAATCGGATGAAAATGACGATTTCAGAAATTTGACCTCAAGATGACCTTTGACCTATGACCTCAAAGTCAATAGGCTTCTCAGTTGAGACTACCTCTACAACTTGGTAAAGTTTCATGATGATCGGTTTGGAATTATGACCTGTTAGAGACAGACAGACAGACAGACAGACAGACAGACAGACAGACAGACAGACAGACAGAATAACAAAATCAACAGACCAATATACTTGAAAACTTTTCGATTTTGCAAGTAACCAACAGAGAGGGGTGAAATCATAACCTCCTTCACCTTCTGTGATGGAGGTAAAGAGACAGATCTTTTACAGCAGCAACTCCGAGAAGTAGGCTTTGAACAACACGAAAACTACCATATACAGCACAACAAGGTACGATTTAACACGGAAAATTGGACGGAAACACAAAGGGCAACACAGGGACGATTATATAACAAAAAAAACATTACGGGTCAGGCTCAGAAAACTTAGTTATAATGAGGTCGAAGTGGCAGCTCCAGATTTGACCAACAAGTGGAAAAATCACTGAAACTCTGATCCAATTTGAGATGCTGCCAATTACTATTGAGCCAACTTTCGTTGACAATGTCAGTATGTACATTTATATATGCTTGGTGTTACCCACTATTAAACCAAGCAGTTTCTGAAGGCTGAGAATGGTGAATGATACTGGTACCAACTTCCAAGGCATATTGGCCAAAATGGAGATGTTCGTTCTTACACCTGAGCTTAAGAGTCAGTTTTCATCGGTTGAAAACCAAGCTGCAGCATTCTGCTACCATTTGGTGATGTTCCAATTGAACATAGAATACAGAACATAGAATACAGATCAAAGCTATGTGATTTCTTACTAAATGATTCAGTGGAGGGTGGGAGAGAAAGAGGGTGGAGAAAATATTATGCTGTCCAGCAGGCTTGACAACAAAAAAAACCTCAAACAAGTTTATGATGCAGGGTGTGGTTGCCAAGTTGAGGATGTCACACAGCATGCCGAAGAATGTCACGTAGCAAGTACGTTTGACAGTAAAACTTGAAGCTTCCAATGATGTAGAGAAACAAGAAACTTGCGATCTAGAGAAACAAGAAACTTGACCTTTACTTCAACACACTGTTTGCAGTGTGAAACCAATTTGGTCTCACTTTTGTACTCGTCATCCCCGAAGACCTCACAAGACTTCTTGAATTGAGTTCGCACTCAAGTGAATCAATATCTCGGCTCAGGTGAGTTTGGCATGAGTTGCAACTAAAATGTTGACTTACAGACAAATGTTATCATGTGAAAGGCAATTGAAGCGTGAGGTTTATTGATGCATAAATTATTATGGAAAATTAAAACCTCTGATTACTGTTTGTTCGAAATAGTGTGTAAAGAAACCGGAAAACATAGCAATGGCATTGGATATATATATATATATATATATATATATATATATATATATATATATATATATATATATATATATATATATATATATATAATCGATTTGTTTTCATAAAATGCTTAAACTTAATATGAAAGGAGCTCCAGCTTGGTGTCGGCATATATGATTCTGATCATTCATATATATATATATATATATATATATATATATATATATATATATATATATATATATATATATATATATATATATATATATATATATATATATTGAAAGCATAACATTACTGTTGTGAATATTATTGAGTTTGCATTCTCGCCATATGTTACTCTGCGTGCTTGTTTAACTAATAACATTAGTGGTCATTTGACTTCTTCAGGCAAGGTGTTGAAGGATTGTGCTGATATTTGTTTTCCTGTCGCCTCCCCCCCCTCCCCACAACCACTTGTCCAATTGATCCAACATGCCTACTCCTAACTACTTAATTCTAAACCACATTTCTTTTGAACGCTTTGTACTCAGGTCTTGTACTGCCTTAATGTTTGGTACTCTGCTCTTTTAGCATTGGTACAATGGTGTGTCGTTAAGCTATCCAGGTGTGCTATGACCTTGATGGATCTATCAGTGAGGAATAAGATTCAAAACAGAGGCCATTGTTTACATTTCACTTAACCTAAATACATACTTAGAAAATAAGATGGGAATTTGCTCACGAATACACACTTCATGGCACTACGACGACACAGTCAATACTTAGCACTTATAATGATTACAAAGGGATATTTAAATAAACAAACATTACAGTCTTCCCTGTTCCCCAACATTAGCTCAGATGTAGTGCATATTGTCAAATCAATTGGAAATGATTTTGAAGTTATTCGTTTTTGTGTTTTTCCCTCCTCATGCATGTTCACCACCCCACTTCTGCTTCCCCCTGCCCCCCCTCCACACCCTCCCCTTTCTCCACACCCTCAATCCCCTTTGGTGGTTTGTGAACCTGTTTCACCCTCCCATGATCCTAGCCTGGTTTGGTTGAATCTACATTTACATTCAATTTCTTTTCCTAATAAAACAATAAGTTTTATATATTTGTAAATTTTGGGTTACATGCACTAGCCTAGAGACAAAGTAACTTCCTAGTGTTGGAATCACCATCATAGCTTCAGCAGTTATTCAGTTAAGTTGGGCTACAGTTTAACATTGTCTTTGAAGGTAAGAAGAAGAAAAGAAGAAGTACAAATTTGCGATTTTGCGATCTCTCGTTTGGTACTTTTGCGATGTATTCTAGCATCTTTTTATATCCTGGTAGTTCAGAAAACGCTCAAGAATAAAATGTATGGCTTTTAAATGCTTATGACTTCACTCTCGAGGAATTTATGAGTGTATCATTGCTTACACATTTGAATGGGCAGCCATTTTTTTCTGTATCATCACTCTATATGGTGTATTACCTTACTTCATGATTACAAAACACACATCAGTGGTATTTCATCTTCGCATTGGAAATGTCAAAAAAAAATCTTCAAACTCTGAGCAGCAAAGCTATGCAAAGTCTTTTGGGTGTAGTGGGGGAAATGAGTAAAGTGAAAATAAAGGAAGAGTTTAAGTTGGATTGAGTTGTGTCACTCTGGCATCAAATGGATGGCATATGTTTCTGTATTTCACAACTCTGAACATAATATGGAGGGAAAGAGTGGAATCACTACCCACCCCCATAATCACTCATTCACTCACCACCCCACACCTTACCATTCTTTTTGTGCTAGACAATCTCATGTCTGACACATTCTGCACTTTGCACTTCCAGGCTTTGAGGCCATGATGTGGGGATGGTTTGTGATCCTTCTCCAGGGCCTCCTGATCACAGTCCCAGTTTACAGTGAAACAAGTATTCTACAAAAGGCAGGTGAATGGCAGGTGAGGCTCTCATGCTTGAAGCAAAGGTCGGGTTAGATACAAAGAAAATTAATGATGTTGAGGCCATTTGGCCTGTTATGCCTGTGCTTTAAATTATCCATAACCTACAAGGTGACTACAAAAAACAAACCCATACTATTTCGAATAAAATCCTTATTTATCACTCAAATGGCACAATTCTTGGCAGAGATGAATTTGAATAGGCCAGGATTGACTGTGCTTAACTGTGCTTAAATGGCATGCTCTAAATATTTGCCACAGCACTGCAAGCACACTTGCATTCGACGGGCAAAATGGTTGCTCACCCTGACACATTCCGCAATAGGAATTGAGCAAATTTTATCGCTAATTGTTGCTTTGAATTATTCAATGGATTGTGGCCTTCCTCTGTAGATGTTGTCCTACAGAGAGCCCCAAAGATAGAAATCTGGTGGTGATAGATGTGGTGAGTATGGGGCCCATTCAAAAGAAAATCTTCGACTGGTGACTCTGTCGAAGTGTGTGCTGAGGCAGTTCAGTGAATCATTTGAAGTATGGTGAGTGGCAACAACCTGTTGAAAATATTGTTCCTCTCAGGAAACCCACCCTGCAACTGCCTAGGTCTCTCCAAAACTTCCCAAGAACTTCAATGTAATATTTTGTGTTGACAGTCAATGCATGCCTTGCCTGTATTGTCCTCATATCAGAAAGGGTGAAAGATTCCATGTTTACTGATTGTGACCCAGGCAGTGCATTTTTCTGAGTGGAGAGGTCACTCAAGCAGTAAATTGGGGGTGTTGATCCCCACTATACACAGTTCTTGGAGTTGAAGTGCCCATAAAGAAGGAAATGGGTCTCATCAGAAAACCAGACATTGTCAAGGAAGTTAGGCTTTTCTTTAATCTTGGCTGCAAACCATTGGACGTTGTCTCTCTTTTCTGCATATGGGCTGCAGTCAGTTTGTGTTTAATCTGAATTGTGTATGGATACAGTTTCATATCATGGATGAGAATTCTTCTCATTGATTCACTTGAAATTCCAAGCTCTAGACCCCAACGCCTGAGAGATCTCTTGAGCTTCTGCCCAAGGAATCGCAAACAAGGTCAATGTTTTCAAGAAACCTTACATCTTGAGGACGTCCCAAATGCGTTGGTCCTTAAGCACTTTGACTGTTGAGATTTGCAGCAGTGCCTTTTCTCTGAACCTTTTGACCCAGGTAAATATTTGTGACTTTCAGGGCACAGTGTAATTTCCAAACTCCCATTTCAACTCGATTTGAGTCTTCTCGTACTGGAGTCCGTTTTATGAAAAGTCTCGACAGAATAATTATTTTGCCTAATTGTCCACGGAATCTTTAAAAAGGGAAGAATTGTCGCCAACTTTTGTAGTCTGTTTTGTGGTTTGCTTTTCGTTAATCACTGTAAAAACAAGAAGTTGTCATTAGTAAGACAGAAAATATTAGATAAATGGTGGGTTCTGTTTTTCAGGGGGTAATCTGTATAAACTTAATACTGCATATCCATTTCCTTACCTTCAATATATTAGCCCCATTATTGCCATTTGCTTGATCTAAATTAAGTTTTAACTTTTAGGTTGGTAATTTGGATAAGTTACAAGTACACAATGACTGATCGATTGCCAAAGATATGGTGGTATCTCTAACATTGACAACCTAAATACAGATGTACTGTGGTGTACTGAATTGGACTAATAACGTGACGTGGGGTGAAGTATCAGATAAATTACTGGAGCTTGCAAACAGATCAATCACACAATTTTCAACAAGCATATCTGCAATTGGCCAAATTACCTCAAACCTTTCATTACGTTCCATGTTACTGAAGTCTGCAGTTGTCCATTCGAATGTGTAAATGGCAGAAAACACTTTTGTTGAAGCAATGGCATACTATATGTGAGAAACACACTGAAAGTCATCAATATAGTTAATTTAGTTGACAAGCATGTGCATCTAATGAATTTGGAGAATGTCACATATACATGCCATAACAATGAAAGGAATTAATTACCTCTACCACCGAAGGTGAGCAGCGGTTATGTTTTCACCCCTTTCCGTTTTTCTTTGAACAGGATATCTCAAAAGGTTGTGGACGGATTCGGTCAAAATTTGCTGGAGAGTTTGAGTGTGTGACAAGGCCAAATTGATTGGATTTTAGTGAAGATCTGGATACGAAATTTTTTTAAGTGATTCTTTGCCATTGAGAGACAAAGCCAAAAATTATATACAGTTTAGCATGATATCATAAAAAGTTGTGGACAGACTATTATGAAACATGGTGGACAGGTTTGGTGAGTGACAAGGAAGAATCATTTTGATTTTGTTTTCAAAAAATCATTTTGATCTGAATCCGGATCCAGGTGGAGTTGTGCGCTCCACCGAGTGCCCTTCTCGTTCTGCATGTTTTACCTCTTGAATTTCATTCCTTTACCAATCAATGTTTTGAGATGCTGATTAACATTCATCCCGAGCTGTTTGTGGAAGACACTGCCTGTGACAATCCGAGTCCTATAATGAGTTTTCCGATACTGTCGTGATTTATTGAGGTTCATTTCATAACCATAACACTGTGCCATCATTGATATTTTACAGACTGATGGAATGCCTTTTACATCTGAAGATGTGCAACTTTTAACAGGTATTTTTATGTGAACAGGAACTCTGAAATGTTCAAACAGTATTATTCAATCCACCTTGCAACATAATATGAGAAATTAAATTTCACCATTACATGCTTCACTGACACGCACTTTTACATTATCAGATAATATACAGACGAGGAAAAGTACCCGGCCTAAGAACGGGAAAAGCAAGAAAAAGTATCTGTTCTCAGTGATGTGAAAAGTTCAAGTTATTCTTTCAATTTAAATTATTTCATGGATTTTAAAAAGGTTAATAGTGTTGCACTCGTGGTTTTACTCAAAGCCAAAGCTGTGAGCTACTTATATTTTGCACACTTCAAAATGGTGGTGCAACATCGGGTGGCGGAGGTTCAATTTGACTCGCAAGAGGGCAAAATATACCAATTTTAAATTGTGTTTTACTCCATGAAGATCTGTTTTAAATCTACAGTGGCCTGCAAAACTATTCACCCCCGACCAATAATGCCACACTTCGATAAATTACGAATTATGTAGAAACAATTTTTCCTAATTAACTTTTTTTATTCACAACTGAGGAGATCGAATGAAACATTTTTAAAGTTGAAGGAAGATACATGCTGGGAATACTAGCAAAAACACATACACAAATCAAAATTCACTGGATGCAAAAGTATTCAACCTCTTCGGTCAGTACTTGGTGGAAGCACCTTTTGCAGCAATGACTGCTTTGAGCATTTCTGGGTAGGTCTCCACCAGCTTTGCAAAGTGACATGGTGAAATCTTTGCCCATTCTTCGCATTAAAATTGCTCTAGTTCTGCCATGTTTTAAGGGGATTGTCGATGGACTGCAAACTGCAAGTCTCACCAGAAATGTTCAATTGGGTTCAAGTCAGGACCTTGACTGGGCCACTCAAGAACATTTTTTTTTATCTTTTTCAGCCACTCTAGTGTGGCTTTGGCTTTGTGCTTCAGATCATTATCATGCTGAAATGTGAATCTCCTACTCAGTTTCAGATTCATGGCTGACTCAAGCAGGTTTTCATCAAAGATTCTCCTGTACTTTGCACTGTCCATTGTCCTTCCTATCCTGGATAGCTTGCCAGTCCCTGCTGTATGAAACAGACCCATAATATAATGCGGCCACCACCATGCTTGACAGTAGGGATGATGTTAACTGGGTGATGCTCAGTGTTATGATTGTGACAGATGTAATGCTTTGAATTTAGAGCAAAAAATTCAATTTTTGTCTCGTCTGACCACAACATTTTCTCCACTTGCCTGTAGTATCATAAAGATGCTTTTGCGCAAACTCCATACGAGCTTTTAGATGCACCTTTTTAGTCATAGCTTCTTTCTTGCCACCTGCCCAGAAAGACCAGCTTTGTGAAGGGAAGAGGATGTTGTTGATTGATGAACACTGACCCCCATCTCAGACACAGAGCCTTGCAGATCTTTAAAAATCATTGTTGGATTTACAGTGACATCCCAAATCAGTTTCCTGCTTGCCTGGCTGCTGAGTTTGGATAGGTAACCTGATCTGGGGAGCATCTGGGTGGTATGATACATCTTCCACTTCTTAATGATGGATTTCATCTCACTCAAAGGGATAGTGAGTGACTGAAATCTTGTTATAACTCTCTCCTGAACTGTGCTTCTCCACCACTTTATGTCTGACTTCTTTGGAAAGGTCCTTGGTCTTCATGTTTGCCTTGTTGGTTGACCAAGTGAGTTTCACCTTAAAATTCCTCAGAGAAGTGGGGGAGCTTAATTTCTAAGTTAAACCACTGATTACACACAGCTGAAACCTATTACACTTGTTTTGTAACCTTTTAAACAAATAATTTACTCCTGAAGTGATTTAGGGTTATTAGGCAAAGGGTTTAAATAGTTATGCAACTCAGAATCATCTGATTTTCTCTGTGAATCCAGATTATTCACATTTTATCTGCATTTCTTTAAGTTTTATCACTTTGAAGTAGTTGGTGAAGACTCTAAATATTAAGTTGGATTTGAAAGCATCATCAAATAATCTCAGACGACATCAAAATGTGAAAAAATTGTAGGGGGGTTTAAACTTTTGCAGGACACTGTACTTTTATCCAGATGTTCAGGTTGATTTTAAAGATTACTGAAATAGACAATGATGTGACTGACTGTATTGCATCAAGAAAAGTGAAATGAATATGCAAAATAACCAATCAGCAGCTTGTCAAACTCAGCACGGAAAGTGGCCACTCTAAACAGAAGACAGGCAAATGCATGGACAGACAATATGGTTCACAACATATCTAATATAGCAAAGCTTTCAATTGTTTAGATTGAATTGATGTGAATTATGCTGAGAGAAATTAGGATGTCAGAGCAACTGACATGTCTGATAAGAAGCCTGGTCACTAAACCAGAAGCGACAGTAAGAACAGAGTATGGAGAGACAGGATGGTTTGGAATTGGAAAAAAGGTCAGACAGGGATGCATTATATTTTATTTCCTGTTTAATCTGAATCGTGAGTCCATCATGAGGAAAGTTGTAGTATTCGTAGAAAGCATAGTCTTGCCTCGCATGCGCATTCTAAACTGTCTACTTTGGCCAGGGAGTAAAGGTGTACACCCAAGCTGTATGAATGTTTGATTTTTGAAAAAAAAAATTTAATATAAAAAGGTTCCTTGCAAAAGGAGAATTCAGGTTGGCATGCCAGTGAAGTCCTGTGGACTCACTCCCATAGAGGAGGGTTCCAATTGTATGGTCATGAATTCTGGCCCTCCAGGGTTAGGATGGGTGTGTTTGATTGACCATGTGCTTCAGTCTTCGGGTTTGGGGGCACGTGTATGCTTGTGGGAAAGTCTTGCTGGACTGTGTACTTTTGCCATGGGGTCAAGGTACATGTGCCAAGCTGTTTGAATGTTTTGATTTTTTTTTACATTTCTTTCACTGTATATATATATATATATATATATATATATATATATATATATATATATATATATATATATATATATATATATATATATATATATATATATATATATATATATATATATATATATATATATATATATAGGTGCCTTCAAAAGAGAGTAAGTAAGCCTGAAATCTAGACAGGTGGCTTCTTTTGATGTTTAACCAATGGTTAGAGAATACATATATCTTCTTCTTCTTCTTCTTTCGGCTGCTCCCGTTAGAGGTCGCCACAGCGGATCATCCGTTATGATCCGCATACTGATTTGGCACAGGTTTTACGCCGGATGCCCTTCCTGACGCAACCCTGGTCGCCTCTTACGACACAGGGATAAGGATTGGGTTTCGCCATGATTCCAGGCTGCCCGACACCCTCTCCATAGCACGGCCAAGCACAGAGCACCCATCCTCAAGCGATCCTCCAACCCAAGCCTCCGAGTAGCCGGATTACAGGCGCATGCCACTACGCCCGATATATATATATATATATATATATATATATATATATATATATATATATATATATATATATATATATATATATATATATATATATATATATATATATATATACATATATATACATACATACATACATACATACATACATACATACATACATACATACATACATATACACACACATATTTATTCTAATTTTGAATGGCTTTCGATGTACGCTCAATATGTGCAATATCAAATGGTCATGTAGCACGTGGTAAAGTTTAAATTTCCACCGCTGAACAGTTTTCGATGCAAACTCAATATGCGTTATATCAAATAGTCATGTAACACGTGGTAAAGTTTCAGTTTCCTCCGTTGAACAGTTTTCGATGTACACTCAATATGTGGCATATCAAATGGTCATGTAACACGTGGTAAAGTTTCAGTTTCCTCCGTTGAACAGTTTTCGATGTACACTCAACATGCGGTATATCAAATAGTCATGTAACATGTGGTAAACTTTCAGTTTCCTCCATTGAACAGTTTTCGATGTACACTCAACATGCAGTATATCAAATCGTCATGTAACACGTGGTAAACTTTCAGTTTCCTCTGTTGAACAGTTTTCGATGTACACTCAACATGCGGTATATCAAATAGTCATGTAACACGTGGTAAATTTTCAGTTTCCTCTGTTGAACAGTTTTCGATGTACACTCAACATGCAGTATATCAAATCGTCATGTAACATGTGGTAAACTTTCAGTTTCCTCCGTTGAACAGTTTTTGATGTACACTCAACATGCAGTATATCAAATCGTCATGTAACACGTGGTAAAGTTTCAGTTTCCTCCGTTGAACAGTTTTTGATGTACACTCAACATGCAGTATATCAAATCGTCATGTAACACGTGGTAAAGTTTCAGTTTCCTCCGTTGAACAGTTTTCGATGTACACTCAACATGCGGTATATCAAATCGTCATGTAACACGTGGTAAAGTTTCAGTTTCCTCCGTTGAACAGTTTTCGATGTACACTCAACATGCGGTAAATCAAATGGTCAGAAGAAGGTTCCCCTCTTTCGAGAAGGTTCCCCTCTGAATGTCACAAACGTTATTTTATACAAGTGTCTCGTGCCGCCGAGGAGCAAAATTGAGAAGGAACAAAATGTTTTTTTTTTGTGTTGAATGTTTAAGCACCGGGTGTAATTTATTACAAAATAATTGCAGTTATTTTTGCATTCCTCGAATTCCTTTGGTTTGTGACTCATTCTCGTCTGTAGTTTCAGAGGTTGAATGGCATAAAATAAAATTAATGATCTGACTGTCAGGGAGGAAACAACCAATTTCCTCATTCCTCAAGGTCCGAAGGATCTCGGGTAAATAACACTTGACAGACGAAATGGTCAGTTGGACCATGGGGCTCTCTGTGTGACCCCTGGGATTTGCGACATGAAAATTGTGTGCTTCAATGAGAGGTTGTGAAGATTTCATCCCGCAAGGTGCCGTGCAAGCAAATGAACGAGCGATTCTTATTCCATATATTAAATCAAGTTTCATCAACGATTTGGAGTCGTTGGACGTTGTTACCACAATTTATCAGTTATCCCTCTCACTGGAAGCACGAATATATGAACAACATGAAGTGAATTTCCTCTAAATAATGAATATGCCGCACTGTCCATTTTTTCAGAGGTTTTGATCATGGGTTATATAGATCATGGGTTCTTCACATTGTATATATAGCTACATTATCTCATGGACAAAGTTGTTTTTAACATCTGATGTTATCCTCCCTCATGGTGCTTATAATCTGAGGCACACATGATTCACAAACGGCACGCAAAACTACACCCGTCAGTTGAGCTGCTCATGCAGTCATTTGTTGCAGACCTCAAGGACGTGTGCTCTTGATACTCTCCAGGTGACTCGTCCCCCAAGCAGTTACCTGCACTTGCGCTTTTATCCAGAACCCCAATGATTCTATTTTAAAATGTAAGCCGATCTTTCCCACAGTCGATATCCACAATTAAAAGGTGAAAAAAAAATCAACTGAATAATATTCTCACTGTTTGTCACAGAAGGATTGCTTGTCAAATTGTTTCATGTTCTTCTGTGATATTTGCTTTGCAGAAGTCCTGGCTCAAAACCAGGGGTCTCCAACCTTTTTTGGGTGGAGGGCCACAAAACCAAAGTGGTGAGGGGCGGAGGGCTGCACCCATAAAAAGGATGCAAGATTCCGAAAAAAAAAAAAAATATATATATATATATATATATATATATATATGTAATTAATATGTGGAAATTTAAACAAAAATTAGTGCTGAATATATTTTTCTTGCCAACGAATATGATAAATGAATAATCGTGTTAAAAACACATGTGTCTAATATGAATCAAAATCATAATAAAAATTACAGAACGCTTTGATCATTGACCCTGACAAATTGGCAGTATCGTGGGCCACATTGTAATGTAAACTTAATATGGCACCGCGGGCCGCATAAATCCGTCTAAGGGGCCGCATGTGGCCCGTGGGCCGCAGGTTGGAGACCCCTGCTCTAAACTTTGGTGTGAGTGGAGGGGTGGGGAGCCAATCGCTGTGCGATCCCGGAGGGTTGGGTGGGGGGGGGGGTTGTTGTCTAACAAAGCATTATGTAATTACGAGTACAAAGGCCCATAAAAAATGGCCAAAAATTTGGAATTATTTTATTCGAAATATTCAAGGAGACTGGAACATCTGATGTTTCATAGTAAGAAGCGTGATTTTAAATCACCACACGTACAAATGTGACCATATTGTCCTTATCTTCTGGGACATTGCATTTTGACGGTACAGCATCGTGAGCATGCCAAAGTCTGAAGCCTCGGCCTATGTCCAGGTGTGCTTATAGCTTCTTTATTACTTACGAAATCTAAAGATTTCGTAAGTATATTGATCACTTCCGTCCTCTGTTTGTGTGTTTGTTTGTAGGCACGATAACTCGAGAACAGAAGAAGCTACCAATGTCAAATTACACCACGTGATCCAGGAGGGTGTTGGCGAGCGCTGATTAGACTTTGGTCAAAATCGGTCAAAGGTCAAGGTCATAGTGAGGTCAAACATCCAAAAAAAGTTATAACTCGAGAACGGAAGAAGCTACCAATGTCAAATCACACCACGTGATTCAGGAGGGTGATGGCTAGCGCTGATTAGATTTTGGTCAAAATCGGTCAAAGGTCAAGGTCACAGTGAGGTCAAACATTCGATTTTTGATGGTTTGGTACAGAATCATCGTAGAAACTTCTGGTTTGTGTCGCTACCTTCTCTGGAGACAGCTTTTATTAGACAAGGTCAGAGGTCAAGTTGACGATTTTGTAAGTACCAGTCTATGACTGTTTGTTTGTTTCTTTTGACCGCCAGATCTGTAATGCATTCATTGATAATCCTGTCTTTCATGATACCATATTTTTTTATTTCATGAGAAATAAATATTTCAATTGTAAAAACACATTTTCCCATATTCGATGACTGCTTGTTTATTAGATATCCGAGTATGTAAATGACCACTCGTTTTACTCTGCGTGTGTTGCACATCATATGCGGCAAATTTCACCTCCCTTCGTCCTGTATTTGTTATTATTTTTTTAATGATTCTGTACACCACCCAATGAGGCCTGGTTTGCAAGTCACCATGGACATTTCCAATAGAAGAGACATAATTGCTCTTTAATGGAAAATGTTTTTTGAGTTGTTTTATCCTGAAATATAGAGTGTCGTGAACACACAGTCGTGTTAAAAGATTGGCCTTTAAAACCCGACTCGAATTGTCTTCATGAAGGGGTACAGACAAATACACACATACACACTGTTTTATAATAGGTGGATTCAAGGGGGGGGGGTGTCTTTGGTTCAACATGAGAGTGTGTTACAGGGGGAGTAGTGTATCTAAGATTGCCAAAACATGTGCTGCACAAAGTGTGAATGGACCCTATGGTCTCATAATTGGATAGGACTTGTCTTACGTATAGGTATGGTCAAAGAAAATCGGAAATTGTAAACGTATCAATGTTGACAATGTTTTACTGAGTGGATTAGCATGCACAGCTTGTTAGAATTTTTTTATATATATATATATATATATATATATATATATATATATATATATATATATATATATATATATATATATATATGTATATATATATATATATATATATATATATATATATATATATATATATATATATATATATATATATATATATATATGTGTGTATATATGTGTATATATGTGTATATATATGTATATATATATATATATATATATATATATATATATATATATATATATATATATATATAGATATGTATATATTGTTAGCCTGGTGTTGGCGCAGTGGTTAGGGCAGCGGCTTGGGATCCAAAAGGTCCTGAGTTCAAGCCCCGTTCAGCCACTGAATTAATACACCAGGGGGTTGACTCAGCCTGTCATCCTTCCGAGGTCGGCGAAGTGAGTACCAGTGTACTGGGCCGGTGTATACCCCAGTTAAAATAGGTGTACCATATCCCTGTGTCGTCAGAGGCGACCAGGGTTGCGTCAGGAAGGGCATCCGGCGTAAAACATGTGCCAAATCACTATGCAGATCATACGGATGATCCGCTGTGGCGACCCCTAACGGGAGCAGCCGAAGGAAGGAGAAGATATATGTATATATTGTTGCGGTTGTGGAAATTCGCAAACCACCGTTCAGGTCCCGTCGGTGAGATATCTCTGTAAGTACATGTGTAGTTAGCCCCAAACCCGTTGTTTAGAGGGAATAAATGTGATTCATTCGGGCTGCGACGTTTTGAGATAGCCGTTTTTCTGTTCTATCTTTATTTTGAACCAACCACGCTCCAACCATCACACAACAACAACGCCAACAGCCATGACCTTTACCTTCACAACTCGCTCCCGCAAACATCGCATCACCGCAATTCCAAATGGCACCATGGCCATAAACCAGCACCATAAACCCTCCACCACCTTCACCTCTCTCCTTCTGCGGCCATTCCCGCACCACCTGTGAGCACCGAGCGTCGGGCTGTCCTGGGCTCTTACAAGATACGCACCGAGCCGCAAGTACAAAATGCGGCCTTTCCGAGGAGAATTCGGATCAGGAATTCTACACGCCCACTTCTGATCCGTCCAATCAGCAAGCGCGGGGCGGCTTGGCCCCGCCTCCAGGCGCGCCTGTGTGGAATCGAGATCTGCAAATTCTAGGATCAGGGGAGATTCACGCCCCTTTTCCTCCGTCCAATGGGCGAGCGTGGCTCCACCCCCGAGCTCGTCCTGATCCGGAAATTTGCATATGGGTTCTCCTGCCGGCCTATAAAGCGCCGAGCGCAAGGCGAATCTGCGGAGAGTCAGTTTGGAAGAGCGGAGTGGCAGAAAAGCGAAGCGTTTTGGGGCAGAGAGAAAGAAGAGTTGTTGCGGAGAGTCAGTTTGGAAGAGAGGAGTGGAGACGGGAGGCGAGGGCGTCCCGGTGGTTTTCGGCAGTCGGCTGAGGAGAATTGGGGGAAGAGTCCGAGGAGCTCGGGTCTGAGGCAAGGAAGACTGCGGTCGGCGACGAGGTCGCGGTGGAATCGCCCGTCACGGGACCCAAGCAAGCCAGCTATACTCTTTCCCCAGAGCATCAACAATTCCCCCTTTCCCCTGCGCTGAGATAGTGCGAAAAGGGGGCCCCGTTCCCACCCCACTCCAAGCGGTGCCAACGAAACCCGCGAAGGAGCACGAAGTCGGGACACCGCCGCGCTGCCACATTTGCGGCTCATCACAAAGACGCGGGTAGGATCCACTCGGTCTCACGGACCTGACCACTCCTTCAGGTCCCGCGCAAATATTGGCCCACAGGCCCCGTCTACTCCCTTGTCTTTGAGGGTGGCCTTTTGTTTTGCTTTTGAGTAAATGTGTGTCGGCGCCGTCTGTGAAGTAAAAACTGTTTAAGTGTTGCCGTGTGCTCGCGTAGTCGGTAGTATCTCTGCGTCATTGTTTCTTTTGTAGCATTTGATATATGTGCATTCTGTTTGGCTGTATATGTGTGCTCTCCGTGTGCCGCGGAATAAATGTGCATCATGTTGAACTGTTTTCCCGTTTCGCTTCCGTCTTTTCTTTCATTGAATCTCCATCTTGCTTCATGTAAAGGGTTGGTAGTGGGCTTAATACGCCCGATAATTAATCGGAACTGTCGAGGCCGTTGATAACACCGCTCGATTATCCCGATAGTACGGAACGGATCGCTTAAGCGGCCCGTGTCCGGAGTCGACCTGCGGTGAGGTGCGATCGCCCGGTCTACCCTCCGCGTGGGTACTTAGGTAGGTCGAGTTTGGCGAACAACCCTATCCCACGCGGGTGGCCGATTGGCACGATCGTGGTGAGGCCGAAAGGCCCACCCGTGACTAGCTCCCGGCGTTAGTCCGAGCGGGTCACGACAGAATTGTCCGTCCGGTGGGCGACGTGCCGCGATTCGAGTCACGTGGCCATTCGCACGCCGGCGGGCGCGAATTCGCAACAATATATATATATATATATATATATATATATATATATATATATATATATATATATATATATGTGTATGTATATATATATATATATATATATATATATATATATATATATATATATATATATATATATGTATTTATATTTTTTTATTTGCGTTGAGGATGGTAATGATTTTGTCTTGTTTCCAAATTTGGGGAATTCTTGAGTGTTGGTAGGAGAAATTGTTTATATTTGTGAGGGCTGATATTCCATGTGGTCCAAGGTGTTTTAAATGTACATTGAACATGTTGTCAAGGCTGGTAGCTTGCGAGTGAGTTTTTGATTTTTAAAAAAAATCGATTTTTTGTTGTTTGTGCAAGAGTGAATGGCGTGATGGTGGTGTTGAGTGGCAGCTTAGTTTACGTCTTTTTAAACTTCTTTCATCTTTTCTGGGTGCTATATGACTTGTGTTTGCGTTGTGGTCTTTGAGGATGTTAGCTTGTTGTTTCTCTGATGGGATGTTTTCTTTGGTAGTTATGGCTGCATGTGAGGCTGTTCTGCCACTGTTGGAGTTGGTGATGCTGTTTATGGTTTTATACAAATGTTTGGTATTGGTTCATTTGTCCAGTGGGTGTAAAGAGGAGTGCCAGTTTTGTGTTTTTATCTTGCCAAAACGAAGTTTTTGCAAGATATGTTAGTCAGCTTCTATGTTTTTTTTTATTATTTTTTATTTTTTTTGTTTGTTTGTCTGTAATCACGTATCGATCACTCTGCAGAGCACAGTTATCATTGGAAATTTTTGTAACTTCGCATATCAGAGTCCTATAGAGGTCTCTTTTAGCGCATAAAATTTTCAAGGTCAAGGTCAAAGGTCAAGGTCACTTTGTCGCAAATCAGGGGAGTCGACGAAACCCTTATTTTTTTGACTAATTTTGATCGCATCGTCTTCAAACTTCATGGGAATATAGTTCATGGTCTGGCGCTCAGCTGATTAATTTTTAGTGGCGATCGGCCTTGATCTTCATGGTTAGCGCTGGAGGTCGAAAGTTTTTGACCCCAAGGTCAAATTTTGAAATCTTAGATACCATATCGAGTAATACCTCATATAAAAGCGATTGATAAGTGCTTTCGAGATCTGTCAAAAGTTTGACGCTATGATGTCATTTAATGACGTCATGACGAAAAAACGTATTTTTCATGAAAATTTTATTTCCTCAGTTCTCATCAAAACCTCTTGATATTTCATGTACAACGGTCCTGGAGAGATACCATTAACCATACGAAAATATAAAAGTCAAGGTCAAAGGTCAAGGTCACAAAAAGGTCAAGCATCAAGGTCGACGAAACCCTTATTTTTTGAGTAACTTTAATCGAATAAATAAGTCACTCATGTTCACATTTTGGCAAGATACTGGTCACCCTGGGGGTGACATTGGTTTATTTTTATTTTCACTGTTATTTTGTTGTTGTTACCTGTGTTTAGTGTTTGAATGCTTTCTACTATTTCTGGTGCTTTGTGTGTTGGTGTGTTGTGTTTTAGGTTGTCTCATTGTTTTACGAGGTGTGCGATTTCTGGCATGTAGTTGTGGTTGTGTTTTTCAACATTGCCCTTTGGAATGTGTTCAGTAGCTGCGGTTTTGATATAATCGTGTTGAACTGTTTGATGTGGATGTCAATGATGCTGATGTTGTTGAGTTGTTGGAATTCTTGTTCAGTGTTGTGCACAAAGTTTTTTTTGTAATTGGTGAATATTTTGTTTTTGTTTTCGTTGAGGTCTGTAGCTGTGTTTTGGTAACGGTGGTAACGGTAACGGCCTGGTGTTGGCTTCATGATTAGGGTGGTGGGCTTGGGATCCGAGGATCCAGGTTTCAAATCCCCCTCAGCTGTTAAATTAATACCAGGTGGGATTGACTGCCTGCCATTCTTACGAGGTCAGCAAAATGAGTGCCAGCTTGATGGTATCCTGTGTCGGAGTGGTGACCTGTCCAGGAATGTACCCACTAGCCAAGGAGACTGATTAGTCAGCACCAACACTCTGCACAGAGTATGGTCCCAATGGATGGTTGAATGGATGACAGGTAGGTGATCTGAAGGGGGTTGTTGCACTTTTATCCCCTGTGGTTGTGGTGCAAAGTGATGGAGAATAGAATTTTATGTCTGATGATTATTGTAACCAGCTTGGTGGGTGTGTGTGTGTGTGTGTGTGTGTGTGTGTGTGTGTGTGTGTGTGTGTGTGTGTGTGTGTGTGTGTGTGTGTGTGTGTGTGTGTGTGTGTGTGTGTGTGTGTCATTCAATATAATGAATGAATTTAGTTGTGTGGCAATGGTTTGGTGTTTGATGTTTGGTCTACCAGGCTGTGTGTTTGGCATTCAAGTCCCCTCTGGTGATGGTGTTTGGGAGGGAGCAAAAGTTCTATAGTTGTGGTGAGTATTTAGTTGGTCCAGTGGGGGATGTATCTGGTGGTATGTAAATGTTTATGATGTTCGTGTGTGCTTTGTTTCCAGTTTTAATTTTGAAAGCTTGAAGTTCAAATATGTTGTCTGGTGGTAGAAGTGCTTTTGTATCTAATCTGATATCTGAGTATCGAATTGAATTGTGAATGTATTTGATGAGGCCTACACCTCTGTTGCTCTGTCTGTCTGAGCGTATCGGTGCACATTTGGGGATGGTCGGTGTTTTGTTTTTTTCGTGTAATTTGGTTTCTTGTGTGGTGACTATATGAACGTTGTTTGTGAGAATGAAGTTCTTAAGTTGCATGGCTTTGTTGATGAGACCATCTTTGTTGTATATGACGATATTAAGTTTATGAGTGCGTTTCTGGGGTTAAGGTGGTTGGGGACCCGGGTTGGTTTCTATGTCTCCTGATAGAATGAGGAGAAAGGGGAGGACTGCAGGAAGGAAGTTACTCCCCAAAGAAGAAAAAAAAAGAAACGATTGTTGTGGAGTTGTGATGTGTGGTGTTTGAGTGTTTGTGTGTTAGGTGCTCATGTGGAAGATGAGAAGGGGTGGGCCTGTCCATGGGGACCAATCGTGCTGTTCCGGCATATCTGGGCAGCAAGGAAGAGTGGGGACGATTTCCCCCCCCCCCCCCAGTCTTACATTTGGGTATATAACCACCATGAAGAGGCAGCCCCAATAGTTGCTGTAGGTCGTTGATTCGATGTCAGTCTCCTGCATCAAGGAAACCGATTGGAGGGGAGGAGGCGATGGAGGGGGTGGGGGAAGGGTGGTAGGGAGAGGAGGAGAAGGATACAATATAGAACTCATCACTGATTCCTCACCTTCTGCTTCAGCACCTCAGATAGGGGTCATGGCTTCTACCCTGAGTATTTCCATGCTGAAATAAACACAGAGAATGCACGAATTCGTTTTGTCGGCATAGGTCAGGAACTGTCTAAAAGACAGTAGGCCATTGTCAGATATTGAAACCCTCCTCCCTACTCGGGAATTTCTGGACCATAATTTATGAAGAATATGGCTTTTAAATATAGCTTTTAAATCTGCTGGTTTGCTAATTGCCTTAGTGTGCTCAGCTGTGTTACAGAGTGATATGTATTACGTCTAATAGCACAAACAGTGAAAAGAAGCAATTTTTCAAGCATTTGGATGTGTCCTGAAACAAAATGCATTTTTCAATGTCTTTATCTGGAATGACAGGGGGGGGGGGTAATTAACAGGTGGAACACTTGCACAGTCATCTTTGGAGCATTACAATCACCCCTTTTAGGATGAGCACTCCTGAACTAATACTACTATAAAGATAACTTCAGGAAAAATCTTCACCTTGTTGCAGAATATCTCTTTTTCTGGAACAATAATCTGAAACGATACTGTACTATACTCTAAACTCTACTCTGAGGTTTCTGGACTTCAGACCAGACGTTGATGGGTTAAACCAGTTTTATGAGTACTCAATCGCCCCACTTCCCTCGGTGCATGTTTCTTGTGTGGGCAGTAATTCTATTTGTCTGAAGGCCTTCGAGCTTTTGCATAGCCAGATGGAATAGCTCGCTCTCAGGGCAGTTTTCAATGCTATGTCCATAATAATCTTCCTCTTTCCTTTCAGGATGCCTAAGAAGCCAAGGCATTTGCTGAAAGATGTATTGTGGAACCCTCGACTGCATATTTATACTGGAAATTACTTTACAGACCATCCTCTATGTTCACAATCAGCTATCAGGTCTTTGTATTTGCCTTTCTTTCTGGCAAACGCATTGGACAGGTTCTCCTCCATCAGGACTGTCAATTCAATAATGATCACATTCTTAGTTCCTGCCAAGTAGATGGTGATATTCGGCCATTTGGCAATTTCCATGATTTGTGGAGGGAACAGTATTGGCTTATGGTCTTCATCCATCAGAAACATACAATCGTTATCCTTCTGTAGGATGTCCTGTATTTCTACCTGTGGATGTGGCAAGGCTGGGTTCCAGTAGGATGTACTATCACCTGTACGGAATGCAATGGCGGGAATTGAGTTTGGCTTTGGTACAATACTGGTCTTATTTGCATATTTGATTATAAGGCGCCAGACCTGATGCGATTACTCTTAGGGTTTGGTCATGGCACCAGTTAGATCTTCCATTTTTGAATGAGTAGCTGCAACCTTTTAAGATGTGGAGCAGTTTGCAGTGGTGATGATGGCACAGCTGACACAATCCAAAGTCAGTTTTTTTCCCCACAGTCTTAGATTGGATGGGGGAGGAAGTTGGTTGTGGACAGCGTTGATGTGGAATGACAGCAGTCCATACGTCGTTTGAAGCAGAACCCCATCTCAACCACTGTCCTTGTTTAGCACATCCATGCAGGTAGACCAGCATATGTTCCTCATTGATATTGTTCACCAAATTAAGAAGGCCTTTCCTGTCTTCTCTTCTGGTCATATCTCTTATCAGCGTTTGGGTTTTCCTGTAATCGAAACCTGCTTGGTCAGTTTGACGTCTGCACATCTCATTCAAGATAAAGTGTCCTATTCTAACTCTTTCACACCATTTCACCTAAGCTTTTCTTTTCTTTGTATCTAAACACTCTCCGTACAGTGTCTCTACATTTATGTTTCACATTTAGGCAAGTTAACATTCAATATCAACAAATTTATTACTTAGAAATGACAAGAAATGAGTTCCTACATCCAATGATATCGCACAAAACATGTAGTAACTTTATATAAGGGAACAAATGAAACCTCCAAACCATAACTAAAATTATGTATTTTCTTTCAATAGGATCAAGCAATGCCATTACTTCAATACAATATTCCCTGTAGCATGTATGTACCTGCTGACACTCATAATTACAATTTATAGAACAGATACCATTAATGCACGATAGACACGAGTGCAAATTTAGAACAAAAATAAAATAAATACTGTACTTCAAACGTTTTCTTTCACTTGGAAGACTACGATGCAAGACAAGTTTTCATCAATAACATTGTCTATTCTTCATCTTCGTTGCTCTCATCTTCTTTACTAAAGATTTCATCTGCCAAGCTGGCAGACGCAACATTATAGTCATCTTCGTTGTCATCCTGGATTGTAATTTAGTGTACACAAAGGATGTCCACCAGCTCCTATGTCAAAGATAAATATCAGACACTTGTATTTTATATTTGTATAATTTATTTGTTTATGGTGAACAAAACTCCCACTTCAGCATTATACATTTCTTGTATACTTAGTAGCAGACAAAATTTGAACTTGAACATAATAATTTCAAACTGCTAAGAATACAACAAGCAAACAATTATACAATAAAAAAAATTAAGAGTATGGTATTGATCAGTAGATAAGCTGACAAAAATCAGAAATAAAATTGTGTTCATAACTTGATGATGGTGTACATGATGTACAATCTGTTTTCCTTACCTGAGATATGAAATCTCCATCACACCAGTCATATTCAAGGATCTGCTCAGCCTTTCTCCACCCATGTGATTCAGACTTGGGATAACAGGATGCTGGACATGGGAATTTTTCCAGATATACACCTGGTAGTTATCCATGAGGACAAGCATCTTCAGTGCAGACAGACAGGGTGGCAGGAGGTTCAAATCAATTCCATCTGAGTTGGACAGCAGTTGGGTGCTGCCAGTCCTCAATTTCTGCTTTTCTATATCAAAACGGAGCTTGTTTACATCCTTCTATGGCTTTTTTTGGTTACCATAAAGAAAACAAACAAATTGGTCAAGTTCAGAATAAGTATAATTTGATACATCATTGGAATTTCCAAGTGTCATGAAGACAGTCATAAAGTTTTTCTGTTTCTTGAGAATGTTGTAAAGCCTTATTTTGCCTTTTCTGACAAAGGCACTGGTCGAATCGTAATCGATGAATGAATCATTGTCTTGATCCACAACACTGTCTGTGACACCCATGTCTATCCTTTCGTATATGCTTTCAGATATCATTGAGCCTTTTTATGAGGATCATCACTTAATCGTCTTTCGTGTGAAACATCCTTGATCTTTGACCAGCGCTGGATGCTTTCAAGGGTCTGACAAGTTTTTCTGATTTGTTTCTGTCATTGTGTATTCTGAATATTCTCTCTTTAATCTGTGAGTTTGGCTTCCTTGTGTGCTTTGCTTTCTTTGAGTGGAACTTCAATCCCTTCAAATCAACAGTTCTATCTCAAATAAATGGCTAGGTTCCAGAGATTTTTTGAAGAATTGCTGATAGCATTCTCAACCATAATCGATCATTGATTCCTATCCTCTTCAGTGGCCCTGAAGTACTTACTTCTATTGATAAAGTCAACCTCTTCACTGAGCATTTTGCTGCATACTCCACACTTGAAGACCACGGACACCCATTGCCTGTTTGTCCTTCCCGTCTTGACACCAGACTTTCCACAATCATCACATCCAGAAAAGTTGCTAAGATTATTCAAGGGCTTGACATCTCAAAATCTACTGGATCAGATGAAATCCCAGCAATTGCTTTGAATACGTGTCCACCTGAACCGTCTTCTGTTCTCTTAAAATTGTGTCACTTGGGTCTGTCAAAGTCTGTGTTTCCACCTAGCTGGAAGCAGGCTCTGTCAACCCTGTCTTTGAAGGCACTGGTGAAAAATCTGATCCTTCTAACTCTCAGCCTATTTGCCTTCTACCTATTATATGTAAAGTGTTTGAATCCCTGATGAAACGACAACTCATGACTCATCTGGAAACCCACAATGTCCTAACTGATGTCCAGCATGGCTTTTGACATTCAAGGTCTACTGGTGATGTTCTATCCCAAATCAATGAACCTGTGTAAGGATTTGGATCATCGTGGAGAAGCCAGGGTTGTTGCACTCGACATATCGAAGGCTTTTGAGAAAGTGTGGCACAAGGACCTCATCCATAAGCTAAAATCATATGGCATCTTTGAAAAATTGCTCGATACAATTTCTGATTTCCTTGCAAATCGACAAATCTCTGTGACACATGAAGGACAATCATCCCCTGTCCATAATACGAATACTGGTGTTCCTCGGGGGTCTGTGTTCGGTCCAATATCTGTTATATATCTGATGATCTGCCTGATTGTATTGTTTCTCACTTAAGCATTAATGCAGATGACAATCAACACTGTACACTACCTACCCAGGAACCTTGTCTCTTTCTTCCTGTGTCCATGCCAGTACCACTCTCAATAAAGACCTGGAAATTGTGATTAACTGGAGAAAAGACTGGCTCATTACTTTCAACCAAAAAAGACCCACTTGTTGTCTGTGCCTAGTTCAAGATCACCTTATTTTCCAACCCTGTCTATGGATTCTTCACCTTTGTAGGAACTTCCTGTTATCTGCCTGCTTGTACCGGATATCAGCTCAAACCTCAGCTGGGAAACGTATATCTCTGGTATAGCTAAAAGAGCCTCCCAGCACCTTGGCTGCTTATTTCGTGCTCAGCGATACTTTACTCAAGCTGCTATGCTCCATCCACACAACCTGTCATGGAGTGTCATTGCCATATTTGGGCTGGTGCTCTGGCCTGTTACCTATCTTTCCTTGACAGAATCAGGGACGTGCTGCCATTCTGGTGGGAGAGGAGTTTGCATCATCCCTGGAACCTCTCTCAGTCCGCCACTCTGTTGCTTCTTTGAGCCTTTTCAACAGATATTACCATTGACTGTGCTCTGAGGATCTCTCACAGGTTGTTGTGTGTGTGTGTGTGTGTGTGTGTGTGTGTGTGTGTGTGTGTGTGTGTGTGTGTGTGTGTGTGTGTGTGTGTGTGTGTGTGTGTATTTTCCACATTCGCGACACTTATTCAATGTATTGTATTATAATGTATTATATCTTATTGTCAGACAGAGAACAAGGTGATGCAGTGAGAAATCTTGTTGAAGTCCTGTGCTGTTGCCTACATGATGCCAGGACCACACAGTCTTCCGTGTTATTGGTGTTTGTGGTGGAGTTGTTGTTGTTGTAGTAGAATAACCCCAGTCAGTACTGCACAAGCTGGCCCACACCAAGGCAACAGCCAACCGATCCTGGAGAAGTGGCCATAAGATCCCCCACAACTGAGACACCATGCTGCCGCCATGTACAGCCAAGACCACGCAGCTTTAGACTGAGGCGAAGAGGTAGAAAGAGAGAGGGATACCCCCCTTCTGCACCTCCCCCTTACTCTGTGCTTCCTGGGCCTTGCCTCCTGCAGACACACCTCGACGACTCAGCCTTTAATCTGGCTGCTTCCCAGCCTCAACTCACATTCGTACAGTTTACCCCCATAAGTTTTTATCATTACACCACTGCTTACACGTAACCAAGGTCTATGATAATGACATTATGACATGACACGACTTTTTTTTTATACCTTGTCGGGGCTCGTATGAGAGCTAACACACAATGCACAGCAAGGGGGGGGGGCATGAGACAAGAGGGGAGGGAGTGGGAAGGACAAAATAGTTGGGAACAGAGACATTAGGAGATCTGTGGAAGGGAGAGGGATGGGGTGGGGAACATGGGGAATACAAGATGGACATTACAGGGACTTTCAGGAAGGAAAGCAGGGAATTTGAAGGAGGTGGGTTTGGGTGGATTATCAGGGGTAGAAAAGATCGAGGATTTGGATGGGGGATGACAGGTGGTGGTGAACAGCTGTTTTGAATGCCTGGAGGGAAGAATGGGATTGAATAGAGTGAGGGAATTTATTCCAAAGGCGGGAAAAAAGAGGAATGAAAGTGAAAGTGAGCAGTGATTCGTGATTTTGGTAGTTTTACCAGAAGGAGGTTGTTGGCAGACCTTGAGTGCCCTGCAGAAATGTGGTGGGGACATATCACAGAGAGAGCAGGGGGAGGGGGGGGCAAGGCTGGAGAGGAGAGGGTAGAAGACAGAAAGACCACTGACCAGCCTGCGGTGAGAGAGTGAGAGGCCCAAAGACTCAGCCTCATTGCGGGAAATGCCAATGATCCGAAATGCCCTGGTTTCCACAGCGTGAAGCCGAGAAAGGTGGGAGGCAGGAGCACCAGCCCAGAGGAGAGAGCAGTACTCCATCAGGCTGCGGACGACAGCTTTGTAAGTGGTCAGGAGTTCAGGTGGGCCGAGGAAGGACTGCACGATGGAGGATTCCCAGTCGGCGATTGGCTTTGGAGGTGAGGTTTGAAATGTGGCTTTCCCAGGAAAGGTCATGGCAGATAGTGAGACCCAGAAGCTTGAAAGAAAGGACTTCTTCCAGAGGATTGTTGAGAAAGTGGATGTGGGGGTTTTCTAAACGGTCCTTTCAGAGAGACATAGTGAGAGTGTGAGATTTGTCCGGATTGAAAGACATGTTCCACGTGTTGGACCAGTTTGTGATTTTACCCAGATCTGCAGTGAGCGAAGAAGCTGCTGCATGCCAGTCTGAGGGAAGACAGATGGGACGGCAGAGGGTGGAGTCATCAGCAAAGATATATAGAGGATTTTCCAGAGAGTCGGAGAGATCATTGAAGAAAACCATAAAAAGAACAGGGCCCAGAATGCTACCTTGAGGAACTCCAGCCTGGACAGGAAGAGGGGATGAAAGAACTCCATTTAGGGCCACACGTTGACTGCGACAGGAGAGGAAGTCTGCGAGCCATGAGTGGAGATGGTCTTCGATACCATATGAAGAGAGTTTGGTGAGTAGGGCAGGGTGCCAGACCGTGTCAAAAGCACGTGATATGTAGTGTTGGTCACAAAAGCAATAATCCAATAACAGATAATTATCGAAGTTCACTTTTTTATCGGAAGTTATCTTCCATTTATCGTTATCGGACAAGTTCACTTCCGATACCTCAATTTTTTTTAGTCCGATAATATTAGTCTGATGAAACGAAGCTCAGGAACATGAGGAACAGCTTTGCCGTCTGCAAGCCACTGGTCGACGTCCTGGTAGCAGCCATCGCCACCCGGTTCAACCACTACCTGAACGACCGGGACTGCCAGCTGGCAGCTGCTTTCCATCCAAAGTTCCGGCTCCACTGGCTGCACAGGTTCGACTGAAGACTAACGGTCTCTGTCAATGCCGCCATGTAGGACGAGGTCGAGAGAGCACTGAGGGTCGTGAGGGACCGGAACGGCGACAACACCACCAGCTCCGACGACAGCAGCATGCATGACGACCTCTTCGCTGGGTGGACAGCCGCTGGTTCAAGTACTAGTGTCAAGCAGAAGGCCAAGAAACTTGTCGACACCTGGATGGACATTGATGGGGAGGAAGGCATGGTCGACTCTGACTTCATGGGGGAGGAGATGCTCACCAACCTCTTCCTGAAGTACAACACCCAAATTCCGTCCTCTGCCGCCGTGGAACGGCTATTCTCTCTCGGCAAGGATATCATGAGGCCCAAGAGGTCAAGCCTGTCAGCTGAGTCTAACTTTGAGAAGTTGGTCTTCCTCAAGGGCAACCAGCACATAGTGTCATAGACTCTAAAAAGATGCATAATACTTATTTTATTCTTGGGTTTAGCATAAATAAGCCTTTTCTATGGGTTTTGAAGCTTTTCCTTGTTCTTTGAATTTTTGTTAAAAAGTAGTTATCGTTATCAGATTAACGTTAACTTCTGATAACTTTGTATTATAATTACTGGATTATCGTTATCATACTTAAAAATTGTGGTTATCGGATTATCGTTATCGAAGTTAACTTTTTGGTTATCGGTGCCCAACACTGGTGATATGTCTTGGGATATGGCTCTGATTTCATATCCGGCATTGAGGACCTCCATCCATTGTTGGGAGAGCAGAAGCAGCATATCCAGGGTAGAGTGACCTGGTCTGAAACCAAATTGATGATCGGAAATGAAGCCATTGGAGAAGAGGAAGGATTTAATGTCTGAAGCGATGATGGATTCCATAACCTTGCTGATGATTGGGAGAAGGCTGATTGGTCTGTAGTTGCAGGGATCTGTTTTTGCACCTTTTTATGCAGGGCAGTAACGTTTGCTGATTTCCAAGCAGATGGCAGATGACCTTGAGCAAATCAGAGGGTGAATAGAACAGAGAGAGGGTGAGCAAGAGCAGAAGAGCAGGTTTTTAGGACACGTGAGCTGATGCCGTCTGGACTGGTTGCAGAATCTGAGTCGAGGTTTGACAGCAAACTCTCCACTTTGTCAGAAGAAAATGACACAGAGTCCAGGGACAGTTGGGTGTGACTGGGTAAGCTGGGTAGAGAAAGTGATGGGTTTTGGACAAAAGGTTTAGCCTCAAATACCGAGTTTAGGCATTCAGCTTTTTCACGTGCGGTATCAGCAGTGCGACCATTTGAGGTAATGGAGGGGATGGAGGGGGAACATACACCAGAAACAGATTTGATTATATGCCACAAGGATTTTGAGGAGGGAGAGAGGTTTGAAAGTTAAGACGAGCTTCGAAAGATGTTGTTTTCTGGCTATCCTGCGGGTAGATACACACTTGCTCCAGCTTTATGAAAGGAAATGAGATTACCCTCATTTGGGTTTCTTTCCATGAGGCAAAGGCAAGTTGTTTCAGGACATCTGCCTCCCCACAAGCTTCAGTGAACCAAGGGCGGCAGGAAGGGTCGGACAGCTGAAGATGAGAGGGGATAAATCTGTCCATGAGGGAGTGCAAGTTTCTTTGAAAGAATTCCCAGGATGAGTTGATGTGGGAGAAAGTAGCGATAGGAGACCAGTCTATAAGTTTGATGGCTGCTTGGAGACCCTACCAGTCGGCTTGAGTGAAATGCCAGACTCGACGGCGGTGAGGTGGTTCTCTGATAATAGCCAGAGAGGTGTCCACTTTGACAAGGACGTGGTCAGAATAACCGATTGGAGCGGAGGAAGAGCAGCAGATATTGTCAGGGAATTTTGTCAAATTCAGATCCAGAAGAGATGGAGTACCATTGGTTGAGATATGGGTCGGGAAGTTGACCGATTGAGTTAGTCCCAATGAGTCACAGGAAGCTTTTACTGAACTAACATGACAGGTGAGAGAGGTACCCACACCAAGCCAACTGGCATGATGACAATTGAAGTCGCCACATATGAGCAAGAGAGAGTTTGGATGAGAAGATAGAAGTTGGTCCATGTTTTCGGATAGTGAGGTGTAGATGGAGTCATCACTGTTTGGTGGACAGTACAGTACACATATAAACATGAGGTGGGAGTGGAGGGGAAGCCATAGCCAGAGGTATTCCTGGGGGTGTGGGGGAGTGAGGGCAGTGCATGGAGAGTGAGGAATAGAGTCTTTGATGAAGAGAGCAACTCCTCCACCAGGACGAGGCTCAGGTCTGTCATACCGGAGGAGGGAGTAACAAGGGAGAGATACTTGGGAGTCAGACACGTCTTGTGGGAGGAAAGTTTCTGTTAGGCAGATTATGTCTGGTTTGTCAGTGGCAACCTGTATGGAAAGATCTGAAAGGTTTGAGCGAAGGCCCCGGATATTTGAGGTCCACACTGTTAATGAAGTGAGAGGGGAGGAGGCTTTGGGTGCAGGGGGTGGGAGGGGAGGGGGAGGATAGGACAAGGGATGAGGGGGGAAGGTAAGGAGGGTTGTTGAAAGAGTGTGGAGGATTGCAGAATAGCTAGGGGAGGGGGCCGGATGAGGAGGAGAAAAGGCTCTGTGGTGCTGGGGGAGAGGGGAAACAAGAGAAGGGGCAGAAGGCATTTGAGGAGGTGGAATCAAGAGATGGAGTTGAGAGTGCAGTGGAAGGAGGCAGCTTTGTGGATGAGAGGTAAGGTGGAAACTTTGAGAAGGGTGAGTGAGGGGGGTGAATGGTGGGAGAAGGGTGAGTGGGGAGAGTTGAGGGAGAATGGTGAAGGGGGAGTTTTTGAGAGAGGTGAGAGGGGGAGGCTTGGAGGGAGAAGAATGTGATGGTTGCTTTGAGAGTGAGGGGTGAGAGGGGTGAGTTGGCACTGAAATTGGAAAAAAGAATGGTTGATGGAAAGCGAACATTCATAGCAAACTGGGGTTTTAAAAAGTTTTAGGTCAGAGATGCGATTAAACACAATTCTTGATGGATGCAATAAAGGCGAATTCAGAGAATGGAGAGAAGAAACGCTGTAACAGTTGGATTTTTTTAGGCAAGGTATGAAGGAAAGGTTGAATTGAGAGCAGTCTGTTTCAATAGTAGAAGAGTAGTGCATTATGATACAGTAAAGAGTACCACATGTGTGAAAGAAGAAGATGAAGCATTATAAGAGATCATTTTTATTATTATTATTATTTTTATTATTATTATTGTTTGAGACAGTTTTCATCAGATTAGGTCATGGAAGTGTTGTAGAAAAAAATCGTGAGGTGAATGGCGAAATTGGATCGGTAAACGCAGGGGGTGTAAACAGATCACGTGGTTATGGGAGAAGCACTTGGCTATGGGAGGTGTATTGTCAAAAGTGAAATTATATATTTTAAATAAGGATTGTGTAACATTTGGAAAAAGGAAGGTTGAAGTAAACTCGTGGAAGTGTGTGGTGAATTTGGAACGGTAAACGTAGTGTGAAGCTGCTGGGTCGATGAAAAGTACCAGGAAGAGTAGAGAGAGACATGTGGTTACAGGAGGTGTAGAGATATAAAGGAAACAAGGAAGATTATTATTTTTTGATATATTTTTGAAGAACAGGTAAGATTCTGGAATGGGAGGTTGTAGATCGGAAGAAATCGTGAAGGTAATGGCGAGAGAGGGTCAGCTCAGTAGAATAAAGATAGTGTGCCGGCAGGAGGAAGAAGAAGAGGAAGAAGAGAGGAAGAAGCAGAAGAAGAAGAAGAAGAAGAAGAAGAAGAAGGATCGAGACTTGTGAGTGTGCAAGGATGAAGGTAGTTTTTATGCCTCTGCACCAAGGGTGCCGGAGGGGTTATGTTTCCGGGTTGTCCGTTCGTCCGTCCGTCCGGATTTTCGTTTACGCGATAACTCAAGAAGCAAATTGTAGAATTTCATCAAACTTGGTAAAAAGGTAAAGTAAGACAGGTCAATTAAGTGATTAGATTTTGGGCCAGATGTGGTAAAGGTCAACGTCAAACTCTGAAATTTCACTGTTTATGCCCTAACTCAAGAAATAAGAGACAGAATTTCATTAAACTTTGTACAAATCTAAAGTAAGACAGGTGAATTAAGTGATTAGATTTTGGGCCATATGTGATAAAGGTCAAGGGTCAAAGGTCAAGGTCAAACTCTGAAATTTTACTGTTTATGCCCTAACTCAAATATTGGACAGAATTTCATCAAACTTGGTACAACGGTAAAGTTAGACAGGGCAATTAACTGATTACATTTTGGGCCAGATATGATAAAGGTCAAGGGTCAAATATGTCAATACTCAAGTGTTTGTGTGGGAGAGCGGAGGCATACCCGTCGACTGCGCGCAGTCAAATTACTCTCGTTTTTTTATTTTTTGGGATTTAAGACAAGAAATGGTGTTTGGTTGGGAGGGATGGGGAACGTTGGAAAAGTGGGGAAGATATAAATTGAAGGTAATGGGGAGAAAATGCAAATAAACACGATCGTACACTGAGGGGACCGATGGGTCAGCCTCAAGCACCCGGTAAGACAAGGTCGACGAAAACTCACAAAATAGCATGATTTTTGAAACAAAACCAAACTAGGAACACACAGTGACATGTACGTGAGAAAATAAACAGTTAAAATGGGACAGATAACGACCGTAAACTTAACTTTGAGATCGTCAGCAGAGAGCCCTGAAGGAGACCTGCCCACGCTCCAAACCCAGAACCGGACTTGAGACGTCACTTGAGACTTTCCCTCATTGACAGATTTGGCTCAGCTGTCTTGTTAACATCTCTGCCTCACACCATTGTCAGAGATCTTCAGCTTTTCTGCTATTATTTTCATTGTGTGCACTTCTCGAAGAGTTTGGATCTTCACACGTTGTTCTGTGGAAAGGTTCTTCTTTGGTGCCATTCTGAAACCACTCATTTACTCTAAAGCAAGGGAACAAGCTGATGAAAACAAATTTCACATCTTCACCAATTTGCAACTTTTATTGTGGTTTCTTGTAATTCAAATTCATGAAACTGGTGTTGATTATTTCAATCATTTATTATTATTCACTGCACAAAAATCCACAAACTGTTTCCTCCATATCCAGTATTTTCTATGTGATAAGTACATTTTACTAGCACATGATAATATATCAAAAGTAAAACTTTTTAAATTACCCAATTTATTTTATCCGAGCAAATACCACCTGTCACTTCGCTGACAGGGATATTAAGGGGGAGAAGAGAGAGGAGGGAGGAGAGGGAGTGGAAGGGATGAGAGGGAGAGGGAGGAGAAAGGAGATAGGGATGGGGAGGGGAGAGAGAGAGGAGGCATGGGAGAGGAGGGGACAGAGGGAGAGGAGAGGAGACGCGGGAATGGAGGGAGAGGGAGGGTAAGCTGGGAAGGGGGGGAAGTGGGGAGAGCGATGCCTCACCAAATGTTGCGATACACTGCGGGAGGAAGGGGTGCGAGGAGGGGTTGAGAGAAAGAGAGAGAGAGAGGGGAGGAGGAAGAAAAAGAGAGAGAGAGAGGTGAGGGGTGGAGGTGGCATTAGAAATGAGAATGATATGTTATGCAAAAAGACTGAACACCAAAAATAAGATGACCTCATGTCAGAACAGCTGTACACATAACACAGCAGAGTTTGTAAAGTAATCCACTGGCACATCTGAAAAAACTTTGATATCACAGTTCCAGAAAATTTGTGGGAACATGAACTAAAAGCAATCAAGGCAAACATGGAAGTACCTCCTACTCACGTACGACCTTATGATCCAATCAAGCATGAACATCGAAAACGAAGCATTGCAACCAGATGTCATACTTTGGTATAAGAAAGAGAAGAAGGCATTACTATTTTGAGGTATTAATACCAGTGATTTTGGTCTAATCGATGCAGAAATCAAGAAAATGACCAAATACCAGGACCTCAACAATGAAGTGAAAACATCCTGGAAGCTGAAGAATGCCAAAGTTGTACCAGTGATAGTTGGAGTGACAGCAATGATAACAAACAACCTCAAAGAGATATTAAAAACCATCCCTGGGAATATTACGACAAAGAAAGTACAGTTGGAAGCTGCTTGGTCTCGGTGACGATCCTGAAGAGAGCACTCGGCACAAAACTTTGAGAACATAAAACTTCACAGCTTGATCCATGAATCGTGACCCCTTACTGAAATGAAGGTGGATACTTTGAGCCCACCTTTGGAGGACTTCATTCCACATTCTGAAACCCACATATAATATGTAGATACCAATCAACGACACACACACACACACACACACACACACACACACACACACACACACACACACACACACACACACACACACACACACACACACACACACACACACACACACACGAAGGTGGATACTCTGAGAGCTGGTAGGGCTCCATTTCATCTTGTGAAGCCCACCCACAACATGTGCAGATAGCAGGCAACAACAGCAAATTGCACACACACACACACACACACACACACACACACACACACACACACACACACACACACACACACACACACACACACACACACACACACACACACACACACACATTGGACCTGGGCGGGAGCATTTAAAACCCATGCTATCTACCTGTCAAAGGCCTGCATGTATACATCCGAATCTGATTTATACACACAAGTCCCCTCAACAGAGATGGACGGGTGTGGGGCTGGGGGGGTGGTTGGAAGAGAGAGATAGAGGGGTGGAGAGAGAAGAGAAAAGGGGGGAGGGGTGAGAGAGAGAGAGAGAGAGAGAGAGAGAGAGAGAGAGAGAGAGAGAGAGAGAGAGAGAGAGAGAGAGAGAGAGAGAGAGAGAGAGAGAGAGAGAGAGAGAGAGAGAGAGAGAGAAAAAGAGAGAGAAAAAGAGAGGGAAAAAGAGAGAGAAAAAGAGATCAGAGAAAAAGAGATCAGAGAAAAAGAGATCAGAGAAAAAGAGATCAGAGAAAAAGAGATCAGAGAAAAAGAGAGAGAAAAAGAGATCAGAGAAAGGGATCAGTGTCAGAAAGTGGGAGGGAGGGGGTAGAGTTGGGAGGGAGAGGGGTGAGGGATTCTGGCAGATGTGACGTCCAGTTAATCATCCATCCGAGAGACAACACACACATTGATTAATCACCCTGCCTGTGTAACACCGGGATGACAGTTTATAGCTGGGTCGCGATTCAAATCCAGGCTACACAGAGCGAGCTTGCGTTCCTCTTGGCTTTCCTGCCGTGGTGTGGCGGTTCATTATTTCAAAATTGAATTTTTTTTTTACTCATTGTGATCAAATAATTTATTTTGCCTTCTTACCTCTGGTATAGCACCATGGTATTACCATTGAAACTTGAAGAACACGCACCAAGTGCCTTCATCAAGCACTCCACAAAATATTTGAAGAAAAATTTTAAAGGCAAAATGTTAAAAAAAATTGCATTTTTGCATCAATGCCAAAGTGACAGGTTGTATAATGGAAGAATGTACAAAAAGGGGGAAACGTCATTGAAAATTAATTTTCACATTTTCAGCGAGCCAGCCACCACATGCTGCATCGCAGAACAACACGTGGCCAATGCAGGCGAGTGACCCCTGAACTTTGTTCAAGTTGATTGATGTACAGTAATCAGTGACAGTGCAAATATTGTAGAGTGCTCACCGAGTTGCTTAAGCACTCCAACGAAACGGTTGATAAGAAACGGCTCGCTTGGCACACGATTAGCAATCACCGAACCGTTATATTTACCATACACCTCCTGGAGACACCCAAAATGTCAAGTGTGTCCAAATTGGACAAATGAACACTTTTCTAGGAGAGAGAACTGCTTGTAAGTTCGACTTCTGGAGCTTAAATTTTGGAATTCTCCTTAGTTTAAAAGATTCTCACGATTATCGTATGTGAGGAAATGAAATAAAGCAACAAACGTTGACGTCTCCGTACGTTTAGAAGCATTGCAATGTACCTGGTGATTCATAGCTATGAGAAACAGGCATTGGATAAAATGAGTAAGGAAAGTGAAAATAAAAACATTATCGTTAAGAAATTGTTGCAGCCTGTTCCAAGTCAAGGCATGGTTGAGCAGGCACCGAGGATACACCTTAAGACTCCATTGAGAGCAATGACCGAGGATGCACCTGCTGAAGGATATAATTAAATAAGGCCGTTAATTATCTTCAAAAGGGGCGTTTTAATTAACACAAACACCCAATTTTCAGTCGTGCACTTCTTTCGAGTTTTCTTAGTATGTATGCAAAGTTTGAGGCTGATAGGTTTCATAGTTTTGGAGTTATGGAGGAGACACCCTGACACACACACTGACACACATGCATGCATGTACGCATATACACACACACACACACACACACACACACACACACACACACACACACACACACACACACACACACACACACACACACACACACACACACACACAGTCTGACATTCATTAGTGTAGATACTTGAAGGTAAACGTCATATGAAATTGACTTTCACAGAAATTTGAATCATTATCTACTGGTATTGTACACTTCAAACTTCCCACAAATCTTTAATGGGGAATAGCACAACAAAAGAGAAAACAAGTCTGAAGACAACGATGGTTCACGAGCGGTATTTGACGATGTAGATTGTTTCAGAAGTCAAGGATGAGACAATGTGATAATGTTTGACCAAGTTATAAAAATGATCAACATGATGTGGTACGAGTGACAGGTTATTAGTTGCAAAATGTCGAAAACCCGGTTTCGTTCAACAACTTAAAAAATTTGACCTTTGCATAACCTTTAAAGGTTACAAAACAATGTTGTGGACATTAAAATAAGGAAACAGGATACGTGCTATAGCTTATTGGTGTTAGTTCGTCGAAGAAGGTCGAAAACCCGGTTTGATTCCCACAACTTTGAATATTTGACCTTTGTGAACTTTAAAGGTCAAAGGTCAAGGATTATGACCTTTGGTGCTAAACTTCCTCTGGAACATTCCAGGAACAATATAACGTCATATAGGCTACATGGCATTTCAGACTCCTCGGATTATCCATACTTTGATGAAATCAGCGTAAAAACAAACTTGAAGGGGGCGCCACGGGCAAGGTGTTCGAGATAGAGCAAAATGGTTACAAGACTTTAGGTGGGGAATGACCTCAAGATTGTGCATAAAAAATATTGTCATCCTCGCTCTCAAAGTTTGGGCGGTCGTATGATTTTTATGTCAAAATTCGCAATTTTCTAAGTTCGTGACCTTGACCTTGTGACGAAAATGAAAAATCGAGCTCCATTGGGCTAACCAAATACTGAAACCCCTGCCAGATTCGACAAACCCCTCGGAGAAGATGGATTTTTATGTCAAAATTCGCAATTTTCTAAGTTCGTGACCTTGTGACCTTGACCTTGGGATGAAAATAAAATCTAGCTCCGTGGGGCTATGCAGGTGCCATTGGGCTAACCAAATACCGAAACCCCTGCCAGATTCGACAAACCCCTCGGAGAAGATAATTTTTTATGTCAAAATTTGCAATTTTCTAAGTTCGTGACCTTGTGACCTTGACATTGGGACGAAAATGAAAAATCGAGCTCCGTGGGGCTATGCAGGTGCCATTGGGCTAACCAAATACTGAAACCCGTCAGATTCGACAAACCCCCTAGGAGAAGATGCAAATTGAAATCGGCTACCCCCTAAAAACACATGTTTTTGGGGTGTGGCTCCACCCATAATGGGCGCACCACGCCCATTCTCAGGAAAGCACAACCAGATCATGATATAAACCTCCCACCAAAATTTTATCAGGATCGGATCAAAACCCACGGAGCTATGCTCGGGACAGACAGACAGACAGACAGACAGACAGACAGACAGACAGACAGACAGACAGACAGACAGACAGACAGACAGACAGACAACAATAACGAATATAGTAGTCACTTATATTTTTTGTGAAAATATTTTTTCATGAACCAATAACCCAAACTCTTTCACAGTACTGCATGTGAATGAATTTGATTGAGAATGAGATGTTGAGATAGATAGAGAGAATGAATGAGTGAATGAGCTTGCGAACTGATCATCCACCATGAGCAGGGAGATGCAAGCAGATGCACAGGTGTTCATAGAGTCTTATCCTTGCAACATAATATATGTGTGTGGATGGAGAGACAGAGTCGTTGAGTTTGGGCAAACTCAGGTAATACTGTTATGTATATCAACCTTGGATAAGGTTTGAAACGAATACAAATACCATTGATTCAATAATAAAAAACAAGTCTTTTTTTTTTTTAAGAACAAAACAAACAAACAAAAGCAACCTCTTCTTGAAAATATATATTACTTGCATTTTTTTGCAATGTCAAGGACACTGTCATGACCCCCACACCCCATAATTTGGCATTTTCAGAAAGGAAAACATTTTTGTAGTCACTACTAACACACACGTCAACACTTTCCTCAATCTCTCAACATCCAGGTCAGCAAGAATGCAATTCACTTCACCAACATCTTTGCTAAACACAAAGCACATTTTTCTTCTTTGTTATTCATTTATATCTCGAGACTCAAATGTCCTAACAATTCAATTATTCTTTTGTTTTGTAGATACGGACTCCATGTTCTTTTTCAACTTAGAATTTGATTTGATAAGTGACGACCTCTCACTCACACAGGATGACATAACAAGTGAATTACAAACTCAATTTCCCATTTCCATAGCAAACAAGACGATCATCTTTTTATCAGCAGAAGTAATGACAGGTGAGATGCATTTTAAAGATTTTACCCACAGAATGACTGCACTACATATTCATCTGATTATGACCGTTGTTTAGAGGTCATATTTCTTTAGGAAGGATTTTGGTTTTTTTTTTAAGATTATGACTTTGGTTGTTTTCCCCTGATGGTCCTCAAACTCATGTATCTGCCTGATTCACACAGAATGCACGATTTACCCTCAAGAGTTGAACTGTTCGTGCGGTTCGATGTACACATTTCCTCCAAACGTGTGCTCACTGCACGGCTGTGATTCACCTCTGAACAGTCCCTGTACGTGTGCTTCAATTCACAACCCAAACGTTACTATGCTCAACTGTGAGCCAACGGTCCATACAACAATGGCTCCGACACTGACAACACATTTCTCAACATCTACAATGTCTTATGCTTTAAAAGCTTGTTTATCAACACCAATGGGTGAGAAAGAATCGTTCTTTCCTTTTTTTTTCCAGTATGTGAGTGCTACGGTGGTATAGGTTATTGCTGATGCTTCAATTGAGAATAACTGGTAAGACTTTCCCTCTGGCACTGTACAAAAAGTATTCAGGTTCAGCGCAGTGCTCATCATATTGGGTGGTCACTAGACTACCGTTATTCTCAGGTTTTCCATCTGTTTGTTTGTATGTAATGGACAGCTCTGGAGGCCAGAGGAGTCAACCAATTTTGATGAAACTTGACTGGTAGGTTCATACCAGGATCTAGTTGTATGCTTTTGAGCACCGTTGCTATGGACACCACTTTGAAATTTTTTTAAAATCCGAAAAAAATGTTTTTTTCGAAAATCAAAAATCGGCTTCCACGCTTTTATGCGCACTATAATCAACCTCTTTGTCAAAAAATTTCAGCATGATCCGTCAAAAACTGTATGACTAGTATGCAATTATATAGCGACCACCGATGTTACCGACTGGCTTGTCTTGATCTTTCCTATAAATAGGAAATTTATCACATTCAAATTTTAAAAAAATAATTAAGGAATTCTCCTTGGAGACCATCATCAAATGGTCCTGAAGGATGTTTCATTCTTTTCTTGAAAATTTTTATAACTTACTTGCAGTACTCTCATAATTTTGCATAATTTTGAGAAATCAGACTTGTGAGGAATCCGAAAAAATCGAACTATGAAAAAAAAAATTCGAATTAACAAAAAAAAAATTGAAAAATATTTTGTGAAAAACCTAAGTATGGATTTATTGCAATGTACTGTATGTTCTGAAAAGCTGTTTAACTCAAGTTTTTATTTGTCAACTTCATGCATTGGACATTTTTGGCTTTGTTCCCAACAAAAACAATTGTATGTTAAATCTACTTCTCAGTTCCTGTGTAGTCTTGGTGCACTGACTTGAACATATGTACACAAGACGAGTCAGTAACCTGACCTTGTGTTTAAATGCTTTACATGAAGCTGAGTGAGCTTTTGCGATTGGAGACCAGTCTAGAAGTTTGATGGCTGCTTGAAGACCCTGCCAGTTGGCCTGAGTGAAAGGCCAGACTCGAGAGCACTGAGGTGGTTCTCCAATAACAGCCAAAGTGATGTCTACTGTGACAAACATGTGGTCAGATGAACCCATTGGATCGGAGGAAGAACAACAGATATTTTCATGGAAATTGCTCAAAATCAGATCAAAAAGAGATGGAGTAGCGTTGGCTGAGATCCGGGTCGGGAAATTGACAGATTGTGTCAGTCCCAATGAGTCGCAGAAGTCTTTTGCTGAAGTGCCATGGCAGGTGAGGGTGGTAGCCACACCCAACCAACTGGCTTGATGACAATTGAAGTCACCACATATGACGAAGAGAGAGTTGGGATGAGAGGATAGCAGTTGGTCCATTTTTTCAGAGTGCGAGATGTAAATGGAGTCATCACTGTTTGGTGGATGTTACAACACACATATATACATGAGGTGGGGAGTGAGGGTGGTGCATGGAGAGTGAGGAATGGAGTCTTTGATGAAGAGAGCAACTCAGCCACCAGGACGAGTCTCAGGTCTGTCATACCGGAGGAGGGAGTAACCAGGGAGAGATACTAAGGCGTCAGAGACGTCTTGAAGGAGGAAAGTTTCTGTTGAGCAGATTATGTCTGGTTTGTCAGTAGCAACCTGTATGGAAAGATCTGTGAGGTTTGAACGAAGGCCCTGGATGTTGGAGGTCCACACTGTTAAGGATGAAGGATGGGAGGAGGCTTTGGGTGCAGGGGAGGGGAGGGGGAGAGTAGGACGACGGAGGAGGGGGGAAGGTGAGGAGACTTATCGAAAGAGCATGGGGGATTGCAAAAGTGCTCGGGAAGAGGGCCAGATGAGGAATAGAAAAGGCTCGGTGGTGCTGGCTTGAGGTACAGTGGGGAGTAATAAAAGAGGCAGTTGAGGATTGAAGGAGATGGAGTGATGGGATGGAGGAGAGAGGGCAGAGGAAGGAGGCAGCTTTGTGGATGTGAGGGGGGGAGAATTTTGAGAAGGGGTAGTGAGAGGGGTGATTGGAGGGAGAAGGGTGAGTGGGGAGAGTTGAGGGAGAAAGGTGAGAGGGTAGCTTGGAGGGGGAAGACTGTGAAGGTTGCTTTGAGAGGGAAGGGTAAGAGTGGTGAATTGGCACCAGATAATTTGAAGTTGGAAAAAAAGGACGATTTGTGGAACACGAACATGGATTGCAAACTTGTTTTTTTAATTTTTAGGTCGGAGATGTGACTAAGGACATTACGTGAAGGATGCAATGAAGGTGAATTAAGAGAATGGAGAGAAGAAATATTGAAGCAGTTGGACTTTTTAGACACGAGATGAAGTAAAGGTCAAATTGAGAGCAGTCTGTTAAAATATAAAAAAAGTATTGAATTATGATACAGTAATGAGAACCACACGTTTGAAAGAGGAAGTTTAAGCATTATGATACCTTTTTTATTTTTATTTTTTTATTATTATTTATTTTTATTATTTTAGATAAGGATTGCATAAGATTATGTAAAGGAAAGGTTGAAGAAAATCGGGTGGTGAACCGTGAATATGGATCGGCAAATGCAGAGGGTAGAAAGAATTCCAACAGAAACATGTGGTTTTGGGAGGTGTATAGTTTTAAGTTTATTTATTTATTTATTTATTTATTCAATTTGATAAGGATTGCGTAAGATTAGGTGAAGGAAAGGTTGAAGTAAAACCGTGGAGGTGTATGGTGAATTTGGATCGGTAAACGCAGAGGGAAACTGATGGGTCGATGAAAGTAACAGGAAGAGGAAGGGGTAGAGAAACACCTGGTTTTGTGAGGTGTATCGTCAGAAAGAAGATAAGGGGAAAAAAAATTTTTTGATGGATTTTTGAAGATTATGGAATCAAAGGTTGGAGAAAGAAATCGTGAAGGTAATGGTTAAAGTGGGTCGGCTCAAACAGGAAGAAGAGTCAGTATTCGTGTATACGTGGGGAAGAGGTATGGATGGAGGGAGAAAGGGTTTTTGGTTTTTTTTTGTTTGCTTTTAATTTTAAAACAAGAAACAGAGGGTGTAGTTTTGAGGGGTAGAAAGAGGGCAGTGGGAAAAATGGAGAAAAAAGAACTGATGATAATAAGGAGCAAATACAAATAAAAATGATTGAGCACCAAGACGGGAAGGCCTCAAGGAAACCCAATAAGACAAGATTGACGAAAACTCACAAAATAGCACAAATTTTGAAACAAAACCGAACTAAGAACACACAGTAAACATGTAGGTAACAAAATAAAGTCAAAACGCAACAAATAACGACTGGAAACTTAACTTCGAGAAAGTCGGCAGAGATCCCTGAGAGAACCAGCCGTCGTCTCAAAACCCAGAATTGGAAGTGAGACATTGAAAAGCTGTGTAGTTATTGGCCTTTTGCCTGCGAGCCAGCAGTACTGCCTGACCCTCATCCCAATATTCACTTTATAGTGGCCTTTGTTGGCCTCAAAACAGACGTCAAGACCAATGTGAGGTAGCTGAAAACCTTGCCCAGAATTCTGAAGTGCCGACAACCAAAATTTGGGGCTTCTTGGTGCTATGGTTCAGAAATGAAAAAATAACACAAATAAACACACAAACACTTGAAAATATGTATATAGAATACAGATGTACGTTAACATGAAACGTTTAATCAATAAAGGCCCTGTCACGCCTTGACGTTTTAGCCAGCGTATGCTGACATATGAAAAATTTGGCAAATACACTGGCACACGTCGAATACGTTATGGGAAAGTTTTGTATACGTTAAGAGCATGCTGAAGCATGCTGGCATATGTCGTAGTATGCCGAGCTTGTCGACAAATTTTAAGCATGCTCAAAAATTTTCGACGTATGCCAGCGTATGACCCACACGTTCCGCATACGCTGGCCATAAGTTGTAGACACGTTATGCGATCGTTGACACACGTCGAAACACGTTACTTGTAAGTTACTCATAAGTCGAAACATGTCGAAGTAATGTTTAGCGTACCTGAAACTTATTTCTAACCTATGAGTAACGTGCTTTGAACATATGAGTAACATGCTTTGAACCTATGTGCAACGTATCTCCCACACATATTGACGTATGTAGACGTATTTGATTGACGTCTTCCAGACGACCACATAACTTACTGAACGTGTTTCTAACTTACAGCTACCGTATAATGGCGTATTGGCAGTGTTTAGGGGAATTGGTATTTAAAAATGGGCTTCACAGGAGGAACCCGTCAGTGTTCCAGACTCCATGGTTTTTTTTTTTTTTTTCCGGCATGACGGTGATGTTGACACTTCGATTTCTAGTGCGGTTATGATTTATATTGTTGAGCGGCAGCCTATTAATAGGCTACGCCATGTGATCGTCGGCGATACGCTGCCGTGCTATGCATAAGTTAGACTATCGTTGGGCATAGGTTGTGAACGCCGACAATACGCTAAGCATGCGTTGGTATAAGTTATCTATAAGTTATCTAAACGTTCTGTGTACCAGTACGTTACGAATACGTTATGCATACGTCCAACTCATTATGAATATGCCCAAAACTAAAAAAAAAACATCAATAGTTCAGCGTACGCCAGCGTTTTACATACATTTTGATATGTTGCCATACGCTGGCTAAAACGTCAAGGTGTGACAGGGCCCTAAGGAAGGTGGGGAATCAGAAAGGAGATGGGACACTGGGGAAAATGACACATAAAACATACAACTTCAGTTGTTGTCTTTTAAGATAACATGTTTTTTAAAAGATAAGTCGTGATATAATTTACAATTATTGACGAAGATGAAATAATCCAAGTCAACTGAAATATTTAAATCATCACAAAATCATTTTATCGGGTCAGGGCATGCGGGGGGTGGGGGGGGGGGTTACTGATCAGGGGTCAAATTTCTCTCGGCACGAATGTTCATGGTTTGAACAAAGTTGTTTCCCACGTAGTCACGTTGGTAAGACTGGTGCTTGCCGCTTAGATGTGGAGTGCTGTCTGGAGAGTGAACACTCCCTTTAACCTTAGTAGTGAATGGTATGCAAGCCGATGGCTGTGGCCTGTGAGCGCTGGTGTGCTGTACACATGTACGCAGTATATGTCGTCATTGATGGAACTGCGCATGGCCCTGACTGAAAATCATTTACCATTTCTTTTAAACCCCGTTTTAATTCAATGTTTCTTCAACGATGAGTTTCTGAACATTGTCAAGTCATTATAAACTCAAGTCGCAAGTAAGTTGCAAGCAGGTCCCAATTCCCCAGACACAAAGTCCCAAGTCTGAGTCTCAAGTCAATTTCGTCAAGTCCAAGTCAAGCCGCAAAATTTTGCGCCTCGAGTCACCAACTCTGCGATGTGGGTTTGAACAGTTGATACAGTTGGAAAAGCAGATAATCCCCTCCACTCCTTGGGGAGGGGGTATGGAGTGGTGTTTGCATCGGTGGATGCAAGAAGTGGAGGAGGTATAAATTTCCACCAAATCTGTGCACGTTTTAAATCGATTGCATAAAAAGTAAAGAATCAACTTCCAAAAAATGCAGGATAATCTTGTCGACAAAGAGAAGGCCATGTTTGTGAAAATGGGGTCAGTCTAGTTGGGAGTCAGGAATAATGTTAAAACCTGAGTTGTTTGTTTTCTTAATCACAGCATAAAAAATTGAAAACATTAATGAAATTGAGAAACCGAGCAATTTGAGGGGACATTTTTGTCTGACATGGATAAAAACGTTACAAAATTATGACAATCCAACGTTGCAAAACCCAACATTAAAAATCATGAATAAAAATGAGAATAACGTGAAATTAACTTTGCATGTTTTTTTTTTCTCCCTATTCCGATGGGACACTTTGATCTCATCAACTCCTCCCACCAAAGAAATACTGACACATCTGCGTAAAATCAAAAGTTATTTTCCATGTTATAAACATACAGTGGCCTGCAAGAGTATTCACCCCCTATCAATAATGCCACATTTAGATGAATTATGAATTTGGGAGAAACAATTTTTCCAAATGAACTTTTTTATTCATAACTGAAGAGATCAAACTAATTCACATTTTATTTGAATTTTTTTTAGCTTTTTCAAGTTGGAGCACCTTGCGAAGACTATATGTTAAGTTGGATTTGAAAGCATCATGAAATAAGCTCAGGTGGCATCAAAATGTGAAAACCTTGGCGGGGGTGAATACTTTTGCAGGCCACTGTGCAATTTCCTTTGAAAGGGTTCATATAATACAGGAAAAGAGTTAATTTTCCATTTTTAAAAGGGAAATTCACACCATCACACCTCCTCTCCTCCCCTCACCACCTACCAATAAATAAATGCCAAAAACAAATAATTGTTGTTGAAATATAGTGATTGTTGTTTTGCCATCTCAACACGTCTGAACGGCACAAACGTTAAAAACCACACGAGAAATCACATCGTAATCATCATCGTAATCATCATTTGGGTTGGTGATGTGTTTGTAGGTGTGGTTGGTTACTTGGTGGAGGTGTTCTTGAAGTTTGTATATGGCAACTTGAGGAATCCCTGGAAAAACTGGGGAAAAAAAACATCAACACAATTTCCAATCTTCATTGGATCACAATTTGGCTTTAACGTGTCATATGAACAAACAGATATATCTTTATACCACGGGATACTCATCTCTGTGAGGGCTCATGTCTGTCTTTGTCTGTGGACGAGATGAACAATAGATTTTTTTCAACTAAACGTTGATTACAGAAAATGAACTGCCATGGGAAATTGACTGACATTTAAAACGTTCTCCCTGAGGAAAGGCTCTTGCTCGAAATGTCAACCACACCTTATTTCCCACGGAAATTTACGTCCTATCAAGTTTTAGTTAAGATCCATTGACATACAAGTGTAGGCCTCTCTTAACAGATCTTCTTTCTCTCCATTTCACTTTTTTATTTATTTATTTGTTTGTCTCACCTCAGTTCTTCAAACTCCAACTGAAGCTTCAGTGACTTCAACTTTCCCCTCAACATACAAGCTTGAAGGTGAGTTTAAGAGGTTTGTCTCTAACAAAGGTTGTTCTGCAATATGTCATCTTACATGTGTCCAGATTCTTAATTGCTTTTGGCCTTCTCAATCTTAAACTCAATTGATGCTTCTGCCAACACTCCTTTACATCCCTTGTTTTCACCCGCTCATTGTCCTTTGTCATTTAGGAAACCATTCCCACAATAGATTCAACCCCGTGCCTTGTCCTGTTTGTGTAGTTGCAGCCACGATAAACCTGACCATTAACATGGATTTCATACCTGAGTTCAACAACGCTTCGTCGAGAGAGTTCAAATGTTTGAAAAAGTTATCAGAAGAACTCGTGAGTTATTGCGTTGAGCAAACTATCATCTCTGAATTTATTTTGTACACTCTTTTACAAGTACTGTAGTATCTTTACCTAGCCTTGCTTATTTGCCATCAAAAAATGTTAACCTTCATTCGCAGTATTTTTGGGGGAATATTTCACCACCAAGTTGAAAACAAAACTCTTTTGAGGGTGATATTAGATTATGTCACACACATATTTACATCTATCGATAACCCTGAAGCTGAACCCATTGATAACTCTTCACCTGATAACCCTAAAGCTTCCTTGTTCATTTTATTTAGTAGTCCACCCACTCCCTACGAGAGCAGCAGGAAGGGTCATGTTATTATACTCCCTGGGGAATGTAGATTACAGTAGGTCGAGGTTCAATCAATGAGCATATAATGCCCCAAGAACGTCGGGTTTCCTCCCTTTCAGTTTAGTGTTAAACAGCAGTAGCGATTGTTTAAAAAGGTAATCATACATGTTTGTGGTTTGTAATTTTTAGCTCACCTGAAACGCAGTTCTAGGGAGCTTATGGGATGGCGTGTCATCATTCTGTTACTTGCAACTTCTTCTCCGAAACTGCTGATGGGATTGCAACCAAACTTGTCTAAAATGATATTTGGTCTGTTGCAACCCAAGTTTTGTTCAATGCTTAAAAAAAAAAAATTGGTGTCTCAGAGGATCTACGGAGGGGATGGGTCTTGGTTTAATCCCCCCAAATAGGTTTGGTGCATGCAGGGTGATGATTGTTGTGGTCAAGTTTCATCTCAATCGTATGTGTAGTTTCAGAGAAGAAGTTGCAAGTGTTTGTAGATGGATGGACGGACAGACTGACTGACTGACGGACGACACACCATTCCATAAGCTCCATGGAACTACGTTCCAGGTTAGCTAAAAAGGTACAAAACTGATCCCCTTAACTACAGACCTATCAGCTTAATTCCAATCATCAGAAAGGTCAGGGAATCCAACATCGCAGATGATATGAAATCCTTCTTTTTCTCCACAACCTAATCTCAGATCATGAATTTGGTTTCAGACAAGGTCATTCCACCTTAAACATGGTGCTTTGACTCAACCAACAATTGATGGAGGCTCTCATTATAATCAGTCATGAAATCAGGGTGGTCTCTCGACATATCCCGTGCTTTTAAGAAAGTCTGGCATCCTGCCTTACTCTCCAAACTCTCTGCCAACGGCATCCAAGTCCAACTCCACACAAGACTTACCGACTTTCTTTACTCTTGTAGCCAACATGTGGCGCTCAACAGAATCCTTTCCTGTCCTCTCCTTGTCAAGGTTGGAGCACCCCAAGGCAGTGTTCTGGGCCCTATCCTATTCCTGATCTTCATCAACAATCTCTCTGACTCTCTGGAAAAATCTTATTTGCCTATTTGCTGATGACCCTCTTCACTCTCTTCAGACCTTGAGAGAATCACAAGCTGGTCAAACACTTGGAATATGTCTTTCAATCGTGACATATCTCACACTCTCGATATCTATCCAAAAGGACCATCTGGCAAACCCTCCCATCTACTTTCTTAACAACCCTGTTGAAAAAGTGCAGTCACTAAAATCTTAGGCCTCACCATCAACCATGATCGTTCTTGGGAAAACCACATTTCATAGTTGGCCTCCAAAGTCAGCTGCGACTGGACATCCTCGATCATGCAAGACCTTTCCTTGGCACACCTGAATGCTTGTCCAACTACAAAGCCTTCATCTGCAGCTTGAAGTGCTGCTCTCTCTTCTGGAATGGCACTCCTGCCTCACACCTTTCTCAGCAAGATTATTGGAATCTCCTGTAATGAAACTGAGTCCATGGGCATATCACTTTGTCATCGCAGACTGTTCTGTCGTCTCTGTGTTCTACCACCTCCTTTATGGTCTTACAGCCTCTGCCCATTCCATCCTTCCAGGTTCGCATGCAGTTCACTGGCAACAACTTTCTGGTGAAGCTCCCAAAATTCAGCAGCATCACTACTTCCCACAACTCATTTGATTCTCTTTTTCCCACCTGTGGAATCAACTTCCACAATCTTTTCAATCCCATTTTCCCATTCCAGGTATTCAGGACAGCTGTTAAACAACCGTATCAGATCATCTCCCAACCAAAACCATGATCTTTTCTACCCCCACTAACCCCAACCACAACAAGCCCACCTTCTTCCAAATTTCCAGTTTTTCCTTCCTGAAAATCTGCTTCTGTATCCATGTTGCCCATTCTCTGAGTTCTCTCCTACCCCTATTCTTACCTGCACCCTTGTTTCTCCATATATTTTGTCCCTTGGCCATGCTGTTGGTGTTTCCCCACTCCCTCTCTGCTGTTGCGTCCTGATCTGTTCTGTGCTCTGGCTATTCCACAAGCCTTGACTTTGTATCCCAAAAAATAGAACCATGGGTCCTGAAGCTTACCTGGCTGGATCAAGAGCAACAGTCAATGATGTCATAAAATATCGAAATTTTGTTCATGTGCAGAATCCTGGTCAGGTGATTGGTTGAATGGAAGCCCTTTCGATGCTGATTACAGCAATACATATTTACAGGTCATGTTTTTTTACAGGTTACAGGTCACATTTTTAGCTGAGGTCATGGCTGTGCTGCTGATGCAACGCCAACTGTAGGTTATAGCAGGAATTTTTCAGCGTTTTATGCCAGATTTCAACCTGTTAATGAGCACAGATTTTGATGCAGTCAATACACCTTTGTTAGGTGTTGGATATGCAGCTGGTGGACAAGTTTCATCAAAATTGCATGTTTGATTCAGGCAATAATGACAAGTGTCTATAGACTGACTGACTCACTGAAAGACTTACCTATGGACATTGCTTGATCTCATAAGCTCACTGAAATAAATTCCAGGTGAGCTAAAAATTAAACTCAATAAATACTATGAAAAATAAAAAAACATGATCGGATTATTTTTACATTAGCATTAGCTCATCTTATTTTTACATTTGCAATTTTTTGTGATTCATTATTTATGCAAACCTCATAATATTTCTCCCAAAATTCTAACCTTTTAAATGAACAATCACCCTTATTTTACTTTCCTACTTCTACATAAGGCGACAAACTCACCAATCAACCTTTGAATAACTGCTGTACGAGGTGCTGTAAGTGAAGGCTACTTTGGATATCTCATGGGTATTAAAAATGTACATGTTTAGCAATGTAAACTGATTAAATAAATATATTACACAATCTCCCTAAAAAAAAATTTATTCGAGCAAATGCAGGGCCCACTGTGCTTCCTGGTAACTGTGCTTGCCTGTTTGTGTTGGCAGCTAACTAACACGTACAAAAGGATTCCTGGCTTTGCAAAGGTGGAAATCCTGGGATTCAGGTGAGTGAAATTTTCTCATTTTACCACAACATCTAATTATATCTGACATTATGCCTGGGCTTGGGATCCAAGGATCCTGAGTTCAAATCACGCTTTACTGTTGAACTAATACCAGGTGTGGTTGACTCCCTGTCATCCTTCCGAGGTCAGCAAAATGAGTGCCAGCTTGCTGGTATCCTGTGTGCCAAATAGCCAAGGAGACTGCTTCGGCAGCACCAACGCTCTACACAGAGTATGGTCCCCAATGGATGGCATGGAGGGAAACAACAAACAAGAGAAAACACAACATGAAAATATTGAAAGAGGAGGGGAGGAAACACAAAACAGTAATTCCGAGCGTAACGTGCTTTCGTTTTATGCGATTTTGTTATTAAGTGGCTGATTAATTTAGGACCATTTTTCAGATTGCACATAAAATTTGCGGTATTACGCGGCTGGGGATAAACCACCCGCCCATCACTCCACGCCAAATGAACTCGTCTGAGATGGGCTTTGGGAAGCTGGGCATGTGTGGAGTAATACCAAACATGTGGCAACCTGAGGACTCTTTGTCAGCCTCTGGTTATTTGGTAATAATCTTAGTGTGTGTGCACATTAAATTTATCACTAATTTATCTGCTAAAATTATCACATAATACAATATTTTGTGCATCATTCGACACCATGACTGGTGGGAAGGGTGAAAATAAAAGTGCTTGAACAAGCGAGCGACAGCGAAATGACATTGGCCAAGCACTTGGAGTTACCGAATGCACTTTACGGACAACTCCTACAAAACCTTATAACATCAAAGTGAGTTCTGAGAGTGTTTCACCAGACGTGGAGTTGGAGACATGGACTTGGAGTTTCATCAGGCTATACACCATACACCAGACGTGGACTTGACAAGGTTCAACCAGGATTTTGAGGAAGGAGACTGGCTGAAAATTTCAGCCTTGATATTTGCAAGATTATGTTCTCTGGCCTGCCTAAGGAAATGGATATACCTTTGTCGCAAGACTTAGGGAGTGTCCTCAAGTTGGCCTTGGTTGAATTAACTTTCCATGTTGAGAGAGCATGCTGTTTCAGTGCAACTACCTTGCCATAGGATTGAATATACCAGGGCTTAAATGATGGTGTGCGCGTGTGTGTGTGTGTGTGTGTGTGTGTGTGTGTGTGTGTGTGTGTGTGTGTGTGTGTGTGTGTGTGTGTGTGTGTGTGTGTGTGTGTGTGTGTCAAGAGTAAGCTTTAGTGAAAGCAATGCTTGACTGCTTGTAAGGGTCTGCAATGTTCCCTGAACTATACAAATGATTAATGAGATGTTTGAGAATTTGTATTCCTTTGCTTTGTGTGTGGCTTGAACACTACCCATTCTTGTTTGCAGCAATGGAAGTGTCAAGATAAAATATCAGGTGAAAGGAAATAACATTACGGATGAAGACATCTTTAACAAAACGTCAGTGGAGTTGAGGCGGAACCTGCTTGAAAAAGACATCCTTTCAATCAAACTACCAGTGATAGAGAAAATCGGTAGGACCTGTTACTCAACACTATTTTTCTGCAACATTACTTGACAATCCCAATCTCATTCCCGAGAGCCACGTTAAATCAAAAATGGCAGCACACCTTTATGAATGTGATGCAGTGTTCCTGCAAGAGGTTATGGATATCTTTGCCTATTGTTTTTAATGTCATTTTATATATATATATATATATATATGTGTGTGTGTGTGTGTGTGTGTGTGTGTGTGTGTGTGTGTGTGTGTGTGTGTGTGTGTGTGTGTGTGTGTGTGTGTGTGTGTGTGTGTGTGTGTGTGTGTGTGTGTGTGTGTGTGAGACAGAGACAGAGACAGAGACACACGTATCAAAGGAATGTTGCTCACCATATTGGCATTGTGCTTCGAGTGTGTGCTCTGAGTCTGGGAGGTCAGCGATTCAAACCAAACCCTGGCCAAATCATACCAAAGAATTCTAAAATGGTACTTGCTGTTTCCTTTCCTGACTCTCAGCAGTTAAAAAGGATAGAGGACGGATAAACCATGTGTGTTGGTATTCATGGGGACAGAGATTTCTCCCTAAAAGTGCCTCCTGATGGCAGAGAGAAAAGCGCGACAACTAGATTGCCCCACCAAAACCCAGTGTGTTCAGGGAATTTACTTCCCCCAAGGTTAATGGCCATGGTTGTCTGTAGTCAAGTAAGTGTTGTCTGCTATCTTTGCTTGTGAGCTTGTGATTTGTGTGTGCCAGCTCTTCCATGAGGCTGAGGAACTGCAAGGGTGGAAGGTGGGTGGGGGGACAAGGGAGGGGGAGAAGAATTAATTTGTTTCCTTTTTTCATCCATATAGGCATCATAAAAAGTCCTCCACAACACCAAGTGTATGAAGTTGGCAAGACAGCCGTGCTCAGCTGCTTCTACCCAACAACTGTGCATCAGCACCTGCGCTGGTGGAAGAACAATAAAATAATTTCAAACAAGAGTGATTGGGAAAAATCAAATCTGAAAGCCACAGACAGCGGTAATTCATCTTTCACACCTGTGCACTGCCTGATTATTTCCTACATTCTTCATTATAATTGTGTCCAGATTCATTTCATCCAGAGGTGTTGCAGGACTACCTGTTTGTTGTGAGTGTTTTAATTTTTCACTGAATTAATTACCTGAACAATCTGAGCTTGAATTCTGATCATGAAAGTCAATCTCTTATTGTAAAAACAATATCGGTTTCTTCGCTTCCTTGTGGGACTGTTTGTGTATTGTACGCAATACAGTCAACAATATCAAAGCAAAAAAGCATACACTACCGGTAAATATAAGCTAAGCGGTAAACTGCCAGAGGTTGAAAAAAGTTTAGGTTACCAAGAGCTGAAAAATAATGTAAATTTCAGAGTTGTTAAAAAGGCCCTTTTCAGGGAACAAGTAATGGGTTAGCAACTGCAGCTGTTCTGCAGCAATGGAAGTAAATTAAGCCTTGAAAGTTGATGCAACCAATTCCTACAGGTGTCCAAACTTTTGTTGATTAGTTACAAACCCACTGTCTATAAAAGCAGTGTTGGAACAGACTGTGTTGCTACACCCTCTGAAGCATTATTTGGACAATATTGCACTGCAGGAAGTAGTATATTGCTGTAATAATGGTGAGAAAAAGACAATTAACAATGGAAGACAAACAGACCATGATAACCCTAAAAAGTAAAGGTCTTTCCTTTATAGAAATTGCAAAGCAAGCCAAGCTGTCAGTGAGTACAGTTTCCCACACCATCAAAAGCCACTTAGAAACTGGAGGGAACTCTGACAGGAAGAGGTCTGGCAGACCCAAAGCCACAACACAATCAGAACACAAGTTTCTGAAAGTCAACAGCTTGCATGATCAGTGGCTCACAGGACAGCAGCTTCAAGCACAGCTTAACACTGGTCGAAGAAAGGAAGTCTCAGTTTCAACTGTGAAGAGAAGACTTCGAGCTGTAGGTTTGACAGGTCGAGTGGCAGAAAGAAAGCCATTGCTAAGATTACAAAATAAGAAAAAGAGGCCTGCCTGGGCCATGAAGCACCGCCAGTGGACTACTGAAAACTGGAAGAAGGTCTTACAGACCGATGAATCAAAATTTGAAATCTTCGGTTCATCACACAGGGTTTTTGTACACCGTCGAGTCGGCGAAAGGATGGTTCCTCAGTGTGTGACACCAATTGTCAAACATGGAGGAGGAAGCGTGATGATCTGGGGCTCTTTTGCTGGATCCAGAGTTGGCGACTTGTACACCCTGAACCAAAAGGGTGACCCCAGCATTTTGCAGTGCCATGCAATACCCTCTGGTCTATGCCGAGTTGGTCAGGGGTTCATCCTACAGCAAGATAATGACCCAAAACATACCTCCAGGCTATGTCAAAACTACCTTAGAAGAAAAGAACAAGATGGTAGGCTTCAAATCATGGAATGGCAAGCAGTCTCCAGACTTAAACCCCATCGAGCTGATTTGGGATGAACTGGACAGAAGGGTGAAAGCAAAGCAACCTACAAGTGCAACACCTTTGTGGGAACTTCTGCAACAGTGTTGGGAAGAACTTTCCAAACAATATTTGATTTCCATTGTAGAAAGAATCCCACGAGTATGTCCGGCTGTTATATCTGCAAAAGGTGACAACTTTGATGAGTCAAAAATTTAGATTAAATTTTGTTCAACAAAACGATTCCATGATTTCTTTTTTATCTGCAATTGTTTATTTGTTCTCTGCTTTAATTTCAGAGTAGATTGAAACATTAAACTGCTTAAATTTCAGTAAAAACTGGAAAAATAAGGGTGTTCTAAAACTTTTGACTGGTAGTCTATGGCATTTAGGATTTGAGATTTTGGGTTGCAGCATCTTGAAGCCATTGCTGAGATGCCACAACAACTAGGCCAAGATGTAGCCTCTGCTCCAGGAATGAGCAATTTGTTTTCGAATCGGTGCTGCCACCACTAAATGGTATTTATGTTCAATGGTTGCAGCTTCCTGAAACCACGTAACCACTTATGTGTTCTTTCCTTTGGTATCGTAACGAGGGTGATGATGTTAATAGTTGCCAGATGTGGTACAAAACATGATATGTACTACAAAGCAACAATTGTGGTCATTCAAAAAGTCTCTGAAGTAAACAAGTTGTTACTGGCACAGCCTTCCCTTTATTATTATTGTTATTATTATTATTCTTATTGTTGTTATTATTTTCATCAAGTTATCTCTCTAACTGCTTTCTGCTGCAGGGATATACATCTGTGACATTACCGCGAACAATACCCGCTACGTTGACAATGTAGACATTCACATTGTGGAGTTCCCCAAAAATATCAAAACCACCAACGTCAGTCTGAACCCTCAAGAGAGTGGGAATGTCTCCTGCTGTCTGATTGACTGGCCTGATCAAAACATTCCATTCAATGTGACTTGGCACGACTCCTCTGGAAATCTTCTGAGGAAAGGTTGGACGTACACCCGAGAGCCACATCACCATCATGAACACGAGTTATCCGGCACAGTAAAACCTCCATCATAAAGTTACCAATTTTATTTTAATTAGTTGTGCAATAGAGGTGGCTGCAAGCTTGAGCAATATGTAGTAAAAACAATGGATAATAATGACATTGGATAATATAGCAAATAACAGAAAGCAAACAAAGGTCAAATCCACCTTCGTCCCCAACCTCTGGGTCATGAACCACGGGTCAAATCCAAAAATATAATTCCATATTTCATCCATCCATCCATTGGGACTCGACTCTGTACAGAGCATTAGTGCTGGCTAAGCAGTCTCCTTGGCTATTGAGCACAATCCTGGACAGGTCACTACTCCAACACAGGATACCAGCAAGCTGGCACTCATTTTGCCGACCTCAGAAGGATGACAGGCAGAGTCAACCCCCACCAGGTATTAATTCAACAGCCAAGTGGGGTTTGAACTCAGGATCCCAGGATCCCAATCCCACCACCCTAACCATTAAGCCAACACCAGGCATACATATTTCATGCATTCCCCAATGTTGATTGCAGATACAAAGTTTCATTTTAAAATGTTTATAAATGGGCCTGTAATTACATTTTTCGGTTAAGTGACCTTTTGACCCCACCCCAGTGTCGGGGCCAAAAATGACACTGCCCTTGCACCTACTTGCCATGGGCTGATCATAACTACAAAGTTTGATGAACTTCTACCAAACCATTTAGGAAGAGATAGTGTGACGGACGGACAGACAGACAGACCGACCTGATTATAATATCTGGGTTTTTTTCAAAAAGTGTGGGGATAATTAACGTTTTATGCATATTTTTCCCCATTTATTCAGTGGGTTTGTGGAATTATGGAATTCCTCCACATCCGCATGGATATATCCATTGCATCAGCTTCATACAAACCAAAATCATGAACAAATATATAGCACTAAAAAATATTTATCTGTGCATGTATCTTTTGGCCAGATAAGCAGTCGCCTTGTTAGGATGAATGCAAGTATTGTGAAAACTTTGAGCCCTCCTCCCCCCTCCCCCGACCCTCCAGGTCACGACACGAACCCTCGTGCCAAACACATCATTATGCCTCAGCATAACCCACCATGCACTCCTTCCTCTCCCCATGCATACGTAATAAATAGATGGCCCATAAAAATAGGTGGCCATGTATGACAGTAGGAACCCTTTAGGTTAAAGCATGACGGACATGGAGGGAGCACACTAATTATGTACGACTCCGTATTCTAAAAGATACATTTTTCTTGTGTTTCACTTCATTGTACATCATGCTCATTAAAATTCACAGATAGCCATACAATATGTTTGTGAAGAACAACCTGCTGTCCTTTGATTAAACCTGTCAGCGAAGTGACGAGTAGGCACGCCGAGTGATAACAATAAACTACTCAGTTTTCTCATTGTGATTTTGGATAATAGATTTATAACTTATGTCTAATAGCGGGGCAACTTAGCTAAATATAGCATAACAATTGTGCATTTTGTGAGGAAAGCACCAAATTTGGCACACCAGTAGCCTATCATATTATGAACAGATTTGGATATTGGGCCATCTCAAATTCAGCCGCTGATGGCTGTGGCAGCCATTTTCCACTCCTATCAAAAATTTTGAGATGGCCCAATATCCAAATCTGTTTATAATATGGTAGGCTACTGGTGTGCCAAATTTGGTGCTTTCCTCACAAAATGCACAATTGTTATGCTAATTTGCCCCACTATAAGATTTTATACCATTTTGTTTTTTTACAAAAATGCTTCCATTTTTCACTTGACAGAGGTAATGGAAGGGAACAGCTCAACAAAGTGTACTATCTTGATGGTGAACAACACACAACATCATGAAAACGAATTAGAAATGTACATTTGCACATTTTCCATCTCTCCATTCAACGTGAGTGGGGAAGTGATTGCAGAGTTCCACACGCAGTGTAAGTCCACGAAAAATGTTTTTTTTTTTTTTAAATACTGTCATCTTATTCCATATTGAGTTCTCCAACCTTTAATTATCAACGAATGACTCAACGTTTCAGTTGGCAACACACAATAAAATGTACCTCCACTGACCTTTCTCAAGAGTGAAGAAATAAGTCTAAACCTACATTATCAACCCGAA
>NC_140974.1:55578994-55598994 GCF_056783735.1 Eptatretus burgeri
CGGATGAGAGAAGTTTGTGCTGTTGGTTTGTACATAGAGTAAGTGTTCATGGAAGCAATTGCTCGGTATTGAGCCAGTTTCACTGATTTAGATCTTCTTGCAAAGAGCGTACGTATTCCCATCGATCACATTTGTGAAGGTGCAGTCAAACTGACCCATGACTTTCTTCTTATTCCTCCTGAAGTTGTGAGTAGCAATCTGTGGCTGAGAGTGCGGCTGTGCCGCTGATGCAACACCCTCTATCGGTTCTGTGAGGAATCTGAAATTTGGCCAGGGTGCCGGTGATAGCTCATTACCCTTTGCGAAGGACACTGTGAGATCTTTAATGTCCACAAACTAATGCCGATAGAATGGACACCCAGTTTAACATCCATCTGAGGGATGGCACACACAAACACACTGTTGCCTCGCTCTGCCAACGAGACACCAGGATGACAGTTTGTAGCTTGGCCAAGATTAAAACTTAGATGAGATGGCTCAGGGCCAAGTGTGCATACCTCTAGGCCATCCTGCGAGCCCACCTGTGACTTTAGTACTATTTTTGGCAGAAATACGTGACAGTCTTGATGAAAAGGCAGGTGTTACAGCTTTATGAATGCTTGAATACTCCTTGTGGTCAGATAGTAATGATGCTTTTATAAGAAACCTTTTCTGTGCTTGGTGCCTTGGTGTCCAGAAATGAAAAAGGGAGAGCCTGAAGGCCTTCATCTTTGGGGATGATGGTGTAAAGGGATTTGATGTACATAGTGAATCAAAAAAAATTATCATTGGGAAACATGAACTGTTCAAAAATTGTGTGTGTTAATGGTGTCCTTGATGATGGAGGGTAATGACCGGATGAAAGTAGCCATTTTCTTGGCAAGATAACTGATGATCAGTTTGGTTGGGTAACTCCAAGTGTAAATTACAGGATGACCGGGTTGTTGACCCTGTGAATCTTTGGTTAAAAAGTAAATATGTGACATGATTGCAGTGGTGATGATGAGGTTGGAATCAGTTGGTAGGAGGTGTTTATGGAAATCATATATTTGATGATCTCCTTGACAAACTATTGCCAAAATGATGGTCTCCTTGACAAAAAAGCCATCCAAAACCATCAAACATGTTGAAAAGTTTTGAGACACGAAGTGTGACAGGCCAAATTAAAGGACAAAGTGGTCAAAAACCTTCAGTGAGAACACTTGACAATATAGAGGCTGTAAGAGAAGTTTTTCAGAATTCGCCAAAAAAGTTGACACGCCGACTTGCACAACTGGGGAGAATTTCTTGCATGACCATTGGCAGAGTCATACATGACAATCTGAAACTGTATCCATCCAGGATACAGTTACTGCGTACGAAAACCTGGTGTTGTCTTAGTGGTTAGGCTGGCTGGCTTGGGATCTTAGCGTTCTGAGCTTGAGCCCCGTTGGCTGCTGAATTAACACCAGGTGGGGTTGACTCAGCCTGTCATCCTTCCGAGGTTGGCGAAATGAGTACCAATGTCCTGGTATAGGGGCACAGCATCAGCGGCATAGTCATGCCCCAACAAAATAGTAGCGACCCAGCAGCCAAGCTGCCATATGCAAGAAGAAGAAGACTGCAGTATGAGATCGAAAGAAATGAGGGAAAGGTTCAAATTATGCATGGCCATTGCCCAGCGGATTGAAGAAGACCAGGATTTTCTGGACAACATATTTGGTTTATGATTCCCTCAAAGACCCCCGATGGGGGTCTCTCAAAGCAAACATCTACAAAAACAAAGTTTAAAGATGACATTGAACATCTTTCCACCTACAAGGCCTTCATCTTCAGCATGAGGGAGTACTGCTCTCCCATCTTAGCTGGCTCCCCTGCCTCACATCTTGCTCAGCTTGATGCCATGGAAACCAAGGCCTCCAAGATTATTGAAATCTCTCACAATGAAGCTGAGTCTGTGGACTTGTCACTTTGCCATCACAGACAGGTTATTGGCATCTCTGTCTTCTACTCTGCCTCCTTTCTGGTCTTGCACCCTCTGCTCTTTCCATGCTTTGCCGTCGTGTCCCCCCCCCCCCCAGCATTCTGCAGGGCACATACGGTCACCATCAATCCTCTGCTGGTGAAACTACCTAAATCCAGTATCACTTTTCACCTTACTCATCTGTTCCTATTTTTCCCACCTGTGGAACCAACTTCCAAATCCTCTTCAATCTCATTCTTCCCTCCAGGTCTTTGAGACAGCTGTTCACCACCATCTCAGATTGTCCCCAATCCAAAACCATGATCTTTTCTACCCTTGTTAACCACCCACCCATCTCCACCCCCTCTACAAGCCGGGAAAACCACGCCCCCTTTACGCGTGTCTGTACCCCTCTTGCTAGAGAAACAACGATTTTGCCTCGTGTTGTTGGAATGCAGACCAATTCGAGGAAGTCGAATCGAGCACGCGAGGACCTTGCCTCGTATGCTACGGCCGCAAGGCGAGGGCGCAAACGCTGAAAGACACTGTGGCCACAAGTGGAGGGGACTTGGAGATTTAAATAACCTAACTATAAAATAACTCACAGCGCACACACGAAATTCCCATTAGACATAGGGGATGGATTATAACTGTACATATACTTATCGAAATAACTGAACTATGGGGACTCTGGTTGTTTGTGTGCACAAGGTTTCCAAATCCGTAACAATATCACCGATTCCAAATTTCAACAACTGATACTAATGAAAATTTCCACAATTTAAACCCAATAATTGGATCACTCGATAAACAAACAGAATAGCCGGCCATGTTTAGGGCAATTATGTGTATTCACAATAACTTAAAGTTCTCCTCTTAATAATTAATCGTTAAAACAATTTCTTAATTCTTTAGACGAGGCATGGGGAACCTCCAAGCTTCATCCATCTGTGCGTCTGTGCGTCTGTCCATCTGTGCATCTGTGCGTCTGTCCATCTGTCATCAGTTTATGATTGAGGAACAACTTATTTAAATTGAATGTTATATTTTGAACACAAATTGGAATATGAATCTGAAGATAATTCTGCTGTTTTACCGCACTTTGGTTATGAATTTGTCCCGATCGCATGTGGACAGAGAGGAGTGAGATAATATTTTTACTCTGTCTGCCTGCCAGTCAAACAAAATTTTAAAAATCATTCCAAACAGGAAACCTGCTATTTTTAAGAACGTCATAAAGGACACAAACAACAGGCACGAAGAACTAATGTAACATGGTAGATCGGGCAGTCGGTGGTGGAACAGACACTGCGTCAACGACAGTAAAACCCAGAATTAATTTATTTTTACCCCTTTAAACCTCTTTCAACCTTTATTTAATTTAACACATGAACACTGTAGAATACAAATTGCCTTCTTGTCACTTCTAAAAAACCTCCAGTTTTGCAGTATTTGAACATGTTGTAGAAGGTGGTGTGGGCTGTGGACAAGCCCAAATGGGACTTGTACGGGAGTGGGATGATCCCGCCCCCACGATGTCTCCACTGTCTTGTGTGCATGCCACATGTACAGTGGACAAGTCGTTGGTTCTAGTGGCTTCAAGGCCTGTCTACCTTGCATGTGAAGTCTGTGTTCGGCGAACTACGGGGAGGAAACCACCAGAAGGTTCAACAGGCAGAAAGGCGATCTCAGCAAGCGTCGTGGAGCGCAAATAGGGCAGAGTGAGATACGAAAGACACTTCTGACCATCCACTGCATCCTGACCTGTCCCCAGCCATCTTGACTATGTCTTGCTGCTGGATCCTGATAGGCCAGGACGAGAGAGTGAGGCCGACAATGTGCGCACCTCCCTCTCACTTAAATCCAAGTCGCGCGCAAGTCATGACTTCAACCCCATACTGTGCAACCTCAAGTCCTGTAGCGATGGGAGAGAGGCGAAGCAGCGGGTGCGGATACACTGAAAGCTGTAGTCACAAACCTGCACACAGGTGGCCCAGGGCATAGGATCGCTCTCTACTGGACCGAAGTAGCAGTGGAGTTTGGCAGCCCCCCGGGTGTCTGAGCAGCCCTCTCTAGGATTCGCTCTGCTCACCTCCATGGAGGAAGGGGCTAGAAAAGGTGCCTGAAACATAGTCTGCTTCACTTCATCCTGGCCACCACACCGTGGCTGGCGGGGATCCCAATCAGTGGTCGAAATAACAAGAAAAACAAGTTGAAGATGCTCAACCTCAGCACGTGGAACGTGCGAACCCTGCTGGATAACACCAAAGCAGATAGACCAGAAAGAAGAACTGCACTAGTCGCCAAAGAACGAGCTCGTTACAATGTGGACAGAGCAGCACTGAGTGAAACACACCTTGAAGACAAGGGACAGCTCTTAGAACTTGGTGGTGGGTACACCTTCTTTTGGAGTGGTCGCAGCAGCACTGAACGGCGAGAGGCAGGTGCTGGATTCGCCATCAGATCTCACCTCGCTCGAAAACTTGCCAAGCTTCCCGAGGGCATCAATGATCGCCTGATGACACTTCAACTCCCACTTGGAAACAAGAAGAGTGCAACGTTGATCAGCGCATATGCCCCAACAATGACCAACCCGGATGATATCAAAGACAAGTTCTATGAAGAACTTGACGCCCTCATTGCAGCAGTCCCACAGTCAGAGAAGCTTATTGCCCTCGGGGACTTCAACGCCAGAGTGGCGACAGATCACCAGACTTGGGAAGGGATCATGGAAGACATGGCACCGGCAAGTGCAACCGCAACGGCGTTCTACTGCTGAAGATGTGTGCCTTACATGACCTAGTCATCACCAACACACTCTTCCGCCTCCCCACCCATAAAAAGACATCTTGGATGCATCCACGCTCAAGGCAATGGCATCTGATTGATTATGTCATCACCAGGAAGAGGGACAGGCAGGACGTGAGAGTGACAAAGGCCATGTGTGGTGCCGACTGCTGGACTGATCATCGCCTCATCGTGTCCAAACTTAAGCTTCGCATTCTGCCCATGAGAACACCCCAAGGTCAGAAGACTGCAAAGCGGCTCAACATCTCCAAGCTGAAGAGCAGCAAAGTTGCAGAAGAAATCTCCAGTGCCCTTGATGGCAAGCTGGTGGACACACCCCATGATGACCAGGACAGCCTTGAAGAACAGTGGGTGGCTTTCAGAGATGCAGTCCATTCCATCGCCCTTGAACACTTCAGGCCAGCATCCCGCAGAAACCAGGACTGGTTTGACAAGAACGATGAAGAGATACAGGCACTGCTATCAGAGAAACACCAACTGTTCGGAGCACACCAGAACGACCCCACGTCACAAGTGAAGAAAGATGCCTTTGCCAGTGCAAGACAAAATGTACAGAAGGAACTCCGTGAGATGCAGGACACATGGTATAGTAAGAAGGCTGATGAAATCCAGGGCTACGCAGGCAGTCACGACACCAATAATTTCTACGACGCATTTAAGGCTGTGTATGGACCCCAGTCCTCTGGCTCTTCTCCCCTCCTCACAAGACCCAGTTGCTGACAGAGAAAAAGCAGATTCTGGAGAGATGGGCTGAACACTTCAACCAGGTCCTCAATCGCCCTGCTGATATCAACGACGTGGCCATCACTCGCCTACCTCAGATGGAGATCCACCAGGACCTTGACGACCTCCCGACAGAAGAAGAAGTCACAAAGGGCTTCAAGCAACTTTCCTGTGGCAAAGCACCAGGATCAGATGCAATTCCTGCTGAAGTGTACAAAGGAGGAGGCCCTGTCATGGTGCAGAAGCTGACTGAATTTGGAATGTGAAAAATGACTGACACAGTCCATGTGGAATAAAAGGAAGGTCCCACAAAAGCTGAAAGATGCCAGCATAGTCCACATCTACAAGAGGAAAGGCAACCACCAGTCTTGCGAGAATCATCGAGGCCTCTTTTGGGCCTCCTGCCCATAGATGGGAAGATCTTAGCTCGCATCCTGCTCAACCATCTCAATCAACACCTTGAGTAGGGTCTCCTTCCAGAAAGCCAGTGCGGTTTCCGTGCTGGACGTGGAACTGTCGACATATTTGCTGCACGCCAACTCTAGGAAAAATGCCAAGAGCAGCACAACGACCTGTTCATGACTTTTGTCGATCTCACAAAGGCCTTCGACACTGTCAGCAGAGATGGCTTGTGGAAGATAATGCAGAAGTTTGGCTGTCCAAGCAAGTTCATCACGACTGTCCGTCAGTTCCAGGACGGCATGATGGTGAAAGTGCTAGATGATGGAGATGAGTCGGAAGCCTTTCCAGTGATAAACGGCGTGAAGCAAGGTTGTGTTCTTGCCCCTAGACTCTTCAGCATGGTCTTCTCTGCCATGCTGACTGATGCCTTCCATGACTGCCAGGATGGAATACACATCAGGTACAGGACTGAGAGCAGGCTGTTCAACCTCAGGTGCTTGCAAGCTGTTGCAAAGGTGAAGGAGACCATCATCAGATATCTCTTGTTTGCTGATGACTGCGCCCTCAACGCCTGCATAGAGCAGAAGATGCAGGATGAAATGGACTGCTTCTCACAGGCCTGTGAAAATTTTGGTCTCTCCATTAGCACCAAAAAGACTGAAGTTATGTACCAGCCTGTGCCTGGAAAGCCCTACCAGGAACCACACATCACGGTGAAGGGGCAGAATCTACAGGCTGTCGACAGCTTTACCTATCTGGGCAGTGCACTCTCGCGAGTGGTGAACATTGACGCTGAGGTCAATAACAGGATTGCCAAGGCCGACGTTGCCTTTGAGTGACTCCGTGAGAATGTTTGGGAGCGGAGAGGACTCAGCCTTACCACCAAGCTGAAGGTCGATCATGCAGTGGTACTCTCCTCTCTTCTCTATGCCAGTGAGACATGGACTGTCTACAGCAGACACACCAAACAGCTCAACCACTTTCACCTGAGCTGCTTACGTAGACTCCTTTTCATCAGGTGGCAGGACAAAATTCCGGATACAGAGGTCTTGGAACGGGCCGGAATCCCCAGCATCCACACCCTTCTACGGAAAGCCCAAGCCAGATGGGCAGGTCATCATGTTAGAATGCCCGACAGTCGACTGCCAAAACAGCTTCTGCATGGAGAACTGTGTCAGGGCAAGCACTCAGTAGGGGGACAGAAGAAACGGTTTAAGGACTGTCTCAAAGTGTCCCTCAAAGACTTGGACATCAACCTCAGCACTTGGGAATCTCTTGCTCTGGACCGTCCAACCTGGTGTAGCAAGCTCACCACAGGAGCCCGTGCAGCAGAGAACAGAGGCACTGCAGAGGCCCAGAAGAAACGCACCGCGCACAAGGCCCGGGCTTCCTCCACTTCCACTGCAGTACCCATCCATTTATTTCCTACGTGTGGCCGTGCCTTCCGGGCCCGGATTGGCCTCACCAGTCACTTCCGGACCCACAGTCACCAATCTTCCAACTGAAAGTGAAGTCATGGTCATCTTCGAACACAAAGGACGAACAGAAAGTGGTGTATAAATAAGGATGGTGTATAAGACTGCTTCAATATTGCTAAACTTCCAGATTTTTTAAACGATCTTTAAAATCATTATTTTATTCAAATCGAAGTCTCTACTTAACGCTGCGTGGGTATTGCGTTCTATGAACCCTCTCATCTATTCAGTATTTTTAAGTAGCTATTATCACTGAACTCCAAAACAACTTCAGAATAGCAACAACAAGTATTCCCCCCCAAAATGGACACCCTCATCAAAAGGAAGCAATCTCAGAAGTCACATTGGTCAAGCTACTTAAAATTTATATTCGTATAATTAACTGATTATAAAAATGTACTTGATTTCCTTTCAAGAATCAGGATGCTTAGTTATGTTACAATAATTTTTATGTCTGCAGTAAAAGAAAAATGGAATGATTAGTTACATTACGAATCTGTATATGTGTTGTTAAAATTATTAACACGTCACGATGTAAATAACCGGCTTGCAGCAAGTTTACCAATATCTGTTATGGCTCTGATGAGGAAAGGTTCCTTTACTTACTTTAAACCTTAGTCAAAAATAGACCATTCAGATTCAAAGCATCATGATGATATGAATGATCCAACTTCAAGTATCTGCTTTCTTACCCATCACTTTGTACATGATGGTTTGTGTTCTACCTAAATGACGACGCAATAACTTTTCAAATGGGTAAACAGCTCATGATAACAGCGATGGACAGTCGTATTGATGCTATTCAACCTGTTGCTTACAACCACCAACACCTGCTCCTTCTATGCAGGAGAGTACAGCTGCAGCGCTGTTCAAGACCTGAAAACATACGAAGCCAAGCACACACTAAATGGAGTGATTGCAAAGCCAAGAATCATAAACTCTACCCTACCATTCACACAAACTTGTGGAGCTAACGTATCCCTCGAGTGTTGTGTGACTTCTTTATCTCCAACAAACATCAGCTGGACATGGAAGATGGTTACAAATGGTACCTTTGTTATTTTATTACATTATTAAAAAAATGTTCTGTGCCTGTATTTACTTCTTATATTGAACAGGTAATTATTTATTTAGCCTTGAAAACTTATTACATCCTTGACAATTAAGCTTTGAAAATTTTATGTGGACCCAACCGAACCAAACGCTCACACCTGCTCCCACACTACATTTATTCCCCTCACGTCTCTCCTCCTTACCTATTTCTTTATTCTGTTGCTTGTTTTGTCGAACTGTGACCCCACTGTTGGTGTGTTGCCTTCTTATCCTTTGCCAATTCACTCTTTCATGAACCTTGATCTTGAATAGAAAAAAAATAGGACCACTGGACCTGTAGCATATCGGGGCCCTGGCTTAATGTTGTAACCCAAATTTGGTAGCATTCTGACTGGGGGCGGGGGGGTCTGAAGAAGAAGATTTTTTGAAGAAATTTACATGATTTCCCCAAAAATTTACTAAGTCTGCCATTTTGACACACTTCTGGTCATGTCATTGGCATGACCTCCACAATTGACCATCACAACCCTGTCCTAATGTTGTCACCCAAATTTGGTAGCATTCCGACCTGGTGAGTCTGGAGAAAAATGTTTTTGAATAAATTTACCAAGTCGGCCATTTTGACCTACTTAAAGTCAGGTGACTGTAACGAGCTTTGCAATCCCCATTACCAAGCTGTTAGGGTTAGGGTTAGTTGCTGCCAAACGTTGCTGCCAAATTTCAGCCGGATTGGCTCAGCAGTTTGTCAGAGAAGTCAAAATAGGAGATGGACAGATGGGGCATGATGACAATACCTTATCTGGAATTTCGATTCCAGAAAAGCTAAAAATAAATAAAGGGAATTCCCTATGATTAAGATAAATAATAAGAATTGTCCATGTAAGAAAATCTTCTTGAAGGAGTCTGTGCTGTGAGGATATTTTTTGCTTTTAAATGTTCATCCTATTTTAGAAGGAACAATCAAGAACAACTGCTCTTCCTTCAAACGGCAAATTCAAAATCCCTGCCTTCAAAATGAGAATGTTATATGCGTCTTCACGAACGTAGCAGGAAGAGCTCAAGAAAACATCACCATCTCCATCATATCGGGTTTGTGTTTCTCTTCTTCCAACTTTGAGAATACGACAAAGCATTTTATAGGTTCTCACCGCACAAGTTGTCATTTCGTAATTCAGAAAGCCTGTAAAAAAACATCTTACAGTTCCCATTACATTTATATACAGCCTCAAACGATGAACCTGTCCCAATATTTATTTTATCGTAGGGTTTACAAACAACACATCATTTCCTTTTATCTCAGAGATGGGCAATGGAATATATCCTGATTATTAATGTGTTGTTTTTTTTTTATAGAAAATGAAAGTTTTTGCAATCAGACATCGATGGGTGATTACAAATGGGAAAAAACTAAAGCTGGAAGCATGGCCTACCAACATTGTCCTGTTGGCACAGAAGGGAAAGTCTCACATTTGTGCAACAAGGAAAAATGGACGGGAGATATAATTGAAAACTGTACCTCGAAAGAGTTTCAAGAAATCCATGAAAATACAAAAGTAAGTGATTCCAAGTTTTAATATGTAGCACGAGTTTTGACTTTACGTAAAAGTCAAAGGTTTAACTTGTATGTGCGTATTACAGAACAATAAAAATGTTTCTGATGTTCAAGAGAGCTGTTTTGAAGTTACTTTTGCTCCAATTAAAGAAACTTTTTGATATTTTTAATATTCTTGTTACCTCCGCCACTGAAAGTTTAAAGATGTTTTCACCCCTGTCTGTGTGCTTGTTTGTTGTGAAAATCGAAGATTTTTCAAGTACTGTATATTGGTTTGTCGCGTGTGTTTTTTCTGTCTGTTTGCTTGTATGTCAATCTCCGACAGGTCACCGTTTAAACCGATCTTCACGAAACTTAACAAAATGGTAGTTGGTCATAAACAACAACCCTATTGATTTTAAGGTCAAAATGTCAACATCGGCCAGATTTCTAAAATCCTCAATTTTCATCTGATTGACTTGAAATCTGAAGAGTATTTGCATATTGGATCAATTAATTCAACCCCCCAATTGTTGTTGTGGTCAAATTTGGTTTCGGGATCGAGCAAGTATCGTGCTCTGCACTTCTTTCTCGTTTGTTTGTCTCTCTGTTTGTGTGCAGGATATCTCAAAAACATGTGGATGGATTTGGATGAAATTTGGTGGGCAGGTTGGGTGTGAGACAAGGACAAATTGTTTAGACTTTGGTGAAGATCTGGATCTGAATCCGGCTACTAGAATTTTTAAAATGATTCTTCACCATTGAGAGATAGGGCCAAAAATTATATGAAGCATGATATCTCAAAAAGTTGGGGACGGATTCAAACGAAACTTGGTGGACACGTTGGGTGTGTACAAGGAAGAATTGATTAGATTTTGGTGAAGATCCAAATCCAGATCCGGTTATGAAGGGTTTTGTTTCATTTTTAAAGCGATTCTTCACCATTGAGAGAAAGGGCAAAATCAATATCTAGCATGATTTCAAAAAATTATTTGGATGGAGAAAAATGTTCTCCAGGATTAGGCTTTACATGGTGGAGGTATGCACTCGACTGAGTGCCCTTCAAAGCCATTATTTATATTTTTAGTGGAACTAATAAATTTGTTTTTGGAAAAGAGGTACTCGTGTTCACATCGCACCTGTGTTTTATCATCGTAATTTGACAATTATGCATGTTGTGGATCAGAGGCTGCAGGACGGCATTGGGAATGCCACCGATACAATCAAAGAACTCTTTACAAAGCTGCACAATCTCACAAATATGAGCCAAGGGAATTTGTACCTTGGAGACATCGAAGCAGCCAGTGAAGTCCTTGACATCCTAACTTCGGTCTCTGAAGATAACGGCATTATCATAACCGATGACACAATGAAGGTGAGAATTACTTGAAGCTTTTCACCAAAATTTTTTTTAAATCTCTGGTTGTGATTTACTGGATTTGTCAGAATGACTCTCAGGATCTTCCTTTTGTTGAGGTAAGCATCTTGACAAAAGACCAAGAAAGTTTTCAGTAGATTTGATCTCCTGAGATTGGTTATATCCATGGTGTTACAGTTTATATAAGCAGTTGAATGAATGATTCAGATGAGTTTTGATTGATATTGCTTTTCAATAATACCTATTATGTTACTCAAACAAAAGAGATACTTTCAAACAGTAAACAAGCAGTGCTGTTGATTTTTACCCTGTGCACACGAAGCGAAAAGTGGGGTTAAGCAATTGGTTCACTTTGTCTGTCAGTCCCTGTGTCTACAAACATCAGTTTATGATCGAGGAACGACTTAATTTCAATTGAATATTACTATTTGAACATAAACTTGAAATCAAACCTGTCGTTTAACAATACTTTGGCTCTGATTTCGTCCCGATCATGCACGCGCAGAGAGGAGTGAGATATTTTCTTACTCTGTCTACCTGTCTTGCAGTCAAACAAAGTTGGAAATCACGCCAAACAGGAAATTTACTCTTTTTAAGGATGTCATAATGGACACATACACTAGGCACGAATAACTAATGTAACATGTTAGATAGAGTGGTGTAAAAAACTTGAATCAATGGTAGTAAAATTCCGGAATGTGTTTTTCTACAATCTTTAAAATTTCTATCTTGTTTCAATTGAATAATATACTTGAACACAGTAGAACACATATAAATCATGTTGCTATCAAGAAAAACAAACATTTGAAACTCGTACTTTGTCCTTTTGCAGGAAATGGTGATGATTACAGATGCTTTGGTGAATGAAGAATACAGTGATTTATGGCAGAAAATCAATGAGAACAGCAAATTGGGTGGCTCCAAAATCCTTAAGTCGTTAGAAGGTCTCACTAAGTTGTATGTGCCAAACCAAGATGATTTCAGCATTTTAGCAAGGAATATTGAACTGAAAGGGAAACGCTTTGTTAATCCTGAGGGTGTCTTCCAGCAAAAGTTTCCTGATACAAGTGTCTTAATTCCAAGTCAGTTTCTGTCCAGCAAGAACATTGTAGTAACAAGTATATATTTGTCAACGATGTCCAAAATCCTGCCCAGGCGGTTCCCAACATCAGATAAGAATTATTCTGTGGGAAGTGCTGTGCTGAGCACAGTCATCACTGACAATGACAACAACAACGACAACAGCAGCATGGAAATAACAATGGCTTTCACCATCTTCAGCAGCAATTCTAATCCATACGAGTCTCTTTGCTCGTTTTGGAACTACAATGCAGTAAGCAACTTATATATTCCTCAAACTGTAGTTTTATCATTTGTTTCACATTTGAAGGACCATAACCTAACAGCTGCTGTATAACACTTAGCCATAATTCATCTCTTCCCTGCATTTCAGGGGAATGGGGAATGGTCCTCGACAGGCTGCAAGGAGACCGTGGAAGGGAATCAAACAACATGCACTTGCAGTCATTTAACGAGCTTCTCCGTGTTGATTTCTCCCAAAACTGTAACTTCCCTTGGGTTAGAAATCATCACCTATGTTGGCGTGGGAATCTCCATCGGAGCACTCATTATCGCCCTCATCATTGAATTCTTAATCTGGCGCTTTGTAAAGAAGGACCAGCTTTCCAAGATCCGTCACATCATTCTTGTGAACATCTGCGTCACTTTGATCTTTGCTGACATTTGGTTCTTGTTGGCTGCATCGCCACTGGCTAAAGAGAGCTTCTGCATTGCTGTAACATTCCTAATGCACTTTTTCTACATGGGCCTCTTCTTTTGGATGCTTTGTGAGGGGTCTTTTCTTTTTTACAAAGTCGTTTTCCCTTTTCATTTTGCCACATCAACAATCATCATAAGATACTTGTTCATAGTAGGCTATGCCTGTCCAACGATCATCGCCGTGACAACCATTGCAGTTACACAGCCGAGAAACATCTACACACGTGAAGGAACCTGTTGGTTAAACTGGGATCAATCACGGGCTCTACTGGCATTCGTCATTCCTGCTTTCATCATTGTTGGGATAAACTTCATCTTTCTGATGGTGGTATTGTATAAGATTTGCACGCAGGGCAGGATGGGAGTGAGCACCAACAACGATGACACAGCTAAGCTGCAGCGTATCTTGCGGAGCCTAATCATCAAGATGCCCGTCCTGGGCACCACTTGGGGGATTGGTGTTTTTGCTTTCGCACCAGGAGCTGAACAGAATGAAGGCCTTCATTACGCTTTTGCCATTTTGAATGCTTTTCAGGTAAGTCTCATTACCGTACTCAAATAGTACTGCAACTAAAATGCCAACTCACATTACCTGGTATGATTCAAATTAAAGTGGGTTAAAGGGAGAAAAGGGGAGACTATGTGCAACATCTGGGGTGGGGAAAATAAGTGTCAGCAATTGTCCTCTTTTTGTATACATATTTTCTGGATGCATCCAAATGAATTATTTTAGTTGAGCCTCATATTCTTTCTTTAATAAATATAACTAAAATAACAATGATAGTATTTAAAATATATTTCGTGTTGTTTTGTTCTTGCCTTCTGCACAATGAAATATATATTCAATATAAATAATTATAACATATTATTATATTATTTGAGTCAATTTAGAACCTTCATTTATACAAGTTCACTGTTTTATTTATTTCATATCTCATTTGGCTGAAATTGTCAAAGGGTTAGAGATTGTCATTTCAGGCAAAATGTTCAGGCTCAAGACCAGATTCTTCATCACTTCTGGAAACGATGTTACATTGGACCAATTTATCTTCTTTGCAAGTTCATTCCATCCCATATTCACCATTTCTGTCCATTATTCTGAGCCTTGTATACTGATGCATAAGGTGAGGTCATTAGAAGAAAACTCACATTCCCCTTATGGAAGGCAACCCCCTATTGATAGTAACTTGCAGTCTCTTCGCACAGCTCGGAACTATTGTACACCTGTCCTATGAACTAGGGCCCAATATCAGGCTCACTTGGGATCCAAATGCTCCAGCCTCTCACTTTCTTCAAAAGCCTAGCGGGGGTTGGTCAGGTGCGTGTTTGGTACAGGTTCACCTTCTATTCCTTTCCTCCTAAAGGATGGAGTCATACTGGACACTGCTTGAGAAAAAATATAAAACTCCTCAACTCTGCCTTCACTCAAAAGGCCAAAGTCCCAAATCCGATGCCTCCTGGAACAAGCCTTTCCATCTCTAGTTAATGTTGTCAACAACAAACCCCAACAGCATGTGGACTTCTTCCATGCCACAGTGGAGAATTTTCATATCCAGTTCGACATCTCCTCTGCAACTGGATTCCGACGGCATAAGTGCTCAAAGTGCTCTAAGAATAGATACATTTAAATCAGAATTATATAGGTACCTGGAAGTTATGGAGATAGAGGGGTATGGGGATGTTGATTTGACTTTTAGGTAGTTTGAGCATTGATGGGTGATTGGGTACGGAGTGCTGTTGGTGGGGGTCTTGTCAAGGGGGGTTGTGTGGTTGATGTGTGTTTTTAACCAAGCCCATGCCTCCTCCCTCCCCTGAGTGGAAGAAATAAAAGGAAAAAATCCAAAAACTACAACAACAACAAAAAACAACAACAACAAAAAATATTAATTTCATTAATTTAAAACATTTTTTGTATTTTCTTCCTTGGATCTTGTGTTGATAAATTAGTATGGTGTTCGCGCAGGCATGATGGGCTGAATGGCCTCCACCTGTGTTAGATTTCCTTGTAAATTCCCAGGAACCGATGGCATCAGTGCTCTTCAGTTCTGACATCCTCTCTCTCCTCGTGCTCTCTTTCACAGTTTTTCTTGGATAGGCAACTTCCTCCTCCTTGACAAGTTGCAAACTTCACTCCTATCCATAAAAAGGTTGCAAAACTGATCCCCTCAACAAGAGATCTAACAGCCTTCCTCCCATTAAAAGAAAAATAAAACGACAAAAAAAGCAAAATAACCAACCCCCCCCCCCAAAAAAAAATTTGTTCTCCAACTTCCAATCTTTGACAATCAGTTTGGCTTCCAACCTGCATGACCATTCCCCCTTGGATATGTTACTAGATAAGTGAGAGGAAACAAAGAGTGCCTGTGAGTCGGAGGTTGTCAGGATGGGAGGTTGTAAGTGGTGGGATAACTCAGAGGATAATACTAGGACCGTTATTATTCACAATTTACATCAACGATAAATTGGATAGTGTGGTTAAGAGGATGCTTTCTAAATTTGCCCATTACAAAAATATTGGATGTAAGTGAGGTATCAGAGAGGGGGTTGATAAGATTCAGGAAAGCCAAGATACTTTCATACATTGGGCAAAAGATTGGCAGATGTAGTTTAGCATAAAGAAATGTAAGGTGATTGGGATGGATAAGAATAATGAAAATAGGGATTACATCATGCAATGGGTAATATTGGAGTGTTCGTTTACATGGGAGAAAGATCTAGGGGTGGTAATCGATCGGGTGGGAGTGGCAGAGGAGATAGGAGGAGTAAGCAGACAGTTCAGTGCTGGGCAGCTATACGTAAATCTAATGGAGTTTTAGGTTGTATTCACAGGGGGATAACTTATGAATCAAAAGAGGTAGTGTTGACACAGTAAAATAATTTAGTGAGGCGTCATCTCGAATATTGGTACCGACTACAGTAATGGGGTCTGATCTTGACTTCATGTCTCGTCGGCAGTGGCGGACTGAGGGTGTCCGGCACCCAGAGGAAAAACATGATTTTGCGCCCTCCTCCCCCCTAAATGCTTAAGGAAGTGATATGAGTGGAAAGAAAGATAGTAACGTGGGATGCATATTGTGAGAGAGGAAATAACAAATTCTAAGGAGGTTTGACGCTGTTTTCCCACCTTATGGATATTGCATGTGATTTTGTCCTCGCAAATGCAAAGGTGATTGGGATACGCAATAACAAAGAAAAGATAATGCATGGTACATGTTCAATTTGTGTCACCTTCCAGCGCAGTGCTAATCCAAAAAAAAAACGAATCTCTGTAATGGGGGAATCTGAGTTTTGGTCATCACATCGAAGCAATGACATAGCTGCCATAGAGAGAGTTCAGAATAGTGATGAGATTGATTTTGGGCCAAGGTAGACTAAGTTTATGAGGAGTAGCAGAAGGAGACAGGACTTTATACAGGATAAAGTAGGTGGTTATGAGGGGGATATGATGGAGATATTAAAGATAATGAAGGATATAAACAAAATAAGTGCAGAAGAGGTATTCAGCAAAACTGGACAGTGATAGGACCAGGGGACTTTGCCTGAGAGTAAAGAAGAGGAGAATTCAGACAGCAGTAAGTCAAGGGTCTTTCACTCAGACAGTTGTAAATGCATGAAATGGTCTCCCTGGAAAGGTAATGGAAGCAGAAATAGTAAATCGGTTTAAATTTGAGTTGGATAGGTATCTGGAAACATTTGGATAAAGAGGTACATATATATTGTCAGGTACGGTCGGTAGATAATTTTTCGTTAATATGATCGTTGTTATTTTACTGTTAAATTTAAAGAAAGAACATATGAGGACTCCACGAAAAGATTTTCTTCGGATGCATCTGCATAATTTCAGGTCTTCCCCTGTCTACAACAATGATCTTTTCTACCCCCATTAAGCCTTCCCAAGCCCACCTCTTTCCAGGCTCCGAGTTTTTTCTTCCACTGCTGTGATTGAGAGTTTGCGGCTGGATCTTGCTAATCTTGCTAATCTCGTTTCTTCCCTATCTCACAATCTTCCCTATGGCCCTTATTTCTCCAAGTCTCCCTCTATTTTGTACCTCAATCCTGATGTTTTTGTTAGCCCCCTCCCTCCCTCTTCCTCTTTCTGCTGCCCTGATTGTCCAGTTACGTCCTAATCCGTTCAGTGAATTTGAGCTCCTCCACAAGCCTATGAAGTATGGATCGGTGATTGTATACCTGTGTGGTGATTGCAATGTCTGTGAAAGGGTCTCATCAAAAGGTGAATGTGCTGTCTTTGTTCATTGACCCTACTATCATGTTCACCTCCACCCCAGCAACCCGCCCTCCCCCCCAAAAATACAAAAATTATTTTATAATTTTAAACAATAATTGTTTTGTCATGATATACAGTAAATGTATAAAACACCCTGGTGATGTCACTGCTTACCGGACTGCTCTCTTCCCCACTCTTCCACCCCTCCTGCAGTGAATTGAAGTTGATTAACTGTTGGATTGAATTGATGGTGTGGTGCAGATGTAGTGCAGGATTGATGGGTCGAATGGCTTTTTCCTGCATCCAAGTTCATTGTGTTAAGGCCATTTCTCTGGATATCCGAAGAGCTTTTGATACTTTCTAGTGTCCACTCTTGATTTCTAAGTTGTCTTCATTTGGTATTCAGGCTCTCTGCTCAAGTGGTTGTCTGAGTACCTCTAGCAGCAGAAACAGTGAATGACCCTCTATGGTGCCCTTTCCCATGATCTTTCCCTTGAGGTCAGGTCAGGTATGGGAGCATGTGCTGGAGCAGCGCATCACTGCATCCACTTTCCGCCAAAACACCAGGGGCCTCCGTCTGGCCACCCCCCCAGGGAGATGCCTGGCCGATCCTCATCTCCTTGAGGTGCAGATAAACCTGCTGCAACCATGAGGCATGTGGACGGGACCGTTGGCCTCCTGCACACGTGAGGCTCCCTCACTGAGAGAATCTGGTGAGCAGGATCAGCGTCAGGAAAACGAGCCACGTGTCCCAACAGCTGCAGCTGACGCTCACGGACTTTGCAGGTAATAAATCTCATTTGAGTCTCTCAGCAACTGCTCGTTGGACACAAAGTCCGACCAGCGATAGCCAAGGATTCTCCAAAGAGACTTGGTCCCAAAGGAATTAAGTTTCTGTCTCAGATCCCTGGTCAGAGTCCAAGTCTCACATCCATAGAGCAAGACCAGAAGCACCAAGGACCTGAAGACTCGGACTTTCATCCTCCTGCACAGGTACCGGCAGGGCCACACCTCATGATCGACTCAGTGAATCCATGACTCCCCAGGCCCGACCCAGACGTCTATTGACCTCTGGCTCACAGCCAGCAGAGACATGAATATCACTGCCAAAGTGAGTGAATCTCTCCGTGACCTCAACATCCTCACCACAAACAGTTACAGACAAGATAGCCACATCCAAGATGTCATTGAAACCCTGGATCTTAGTTTTGACCGAGGAAACCCATAATCCCAGCGGCTCTGACTCCTCATTCAGCACCACGAGGGCCCCCAAAAAGATATCCAGAGTCTCCGGAAAGATGACTGCATCATCTGCGAAATCAAGGTCAGAGATCTTGACATTCTCAAATGATGCACAGCAGCTTGATCTCTCCAACATACTCCCAAAAATTCAGTCCATGCAAGTGTGGAAAAGTGTGGGGGCCAGTACACACCGCTGATGGACTCCAGTAACAACTGAAAATAAGTCAGAGATGGTATCACCACATCTCACAGCACTCTTAGTACCAGAGTATCGTTTAGACATCAGATTAATCAGTTTTGGTGGCACCCCACGAAGACCAAGAATCCTCCAGAGGGCATCCAACACTTTGCAGAGATCAACATGGGCTGGAAGCAACCCTGCCGAAACTCTCGTCTGCGTTCGGTGAGGACCCGAAGAGCAAGGATACGGTCAATCGATCTCTTTGGTGTAAAGCCTGACTGCTCTGGATGCTAGTGGGGCAGACGGTGGCAAACTCTATGAAGAATGATCCGAGCAAAGACCTTGCCAAGCACTGAGAGCGACGTCACTCCTCGGTAGTTGTTGCAGTCCTGGTGATCAACCTTCCCTCTCCAGAGAGGGAGAGACCCCTCTTCCCGTCAGTTGCGATGATGCCTGTGTTCCAGGCAGAGCACAGAACTGCATGCAACGACATGAGTACAGCATTTCCACCAGCCTTGTAAAGTTCAGCATGGATGCCATAAGTCCAATGAGCTTTAACCCGTTTCAACCGGTTCACTGCAGCCTGTGTTTCCACAAACAAAGGTGGATCACAGTTGATTGGAGGGTCAGGAATAGGGATAGAAACACCCCAAACATCCAACTCGACAGCTGGTGGATCAGCCTGAAAGATCCACTCAAAGTAACCGGCCCAGCTAGCCTTCACTTTTGACTCCTCTGTCAACAGCCCACCACGCTCCGCTCTAACTGCAGTACACCGAGGGATGGGCTTGGAGGAACGCAATGTGGGAATTCCCCTGTAAGCAGGACGAGAATCACTTGACAAAAGATGATGATCTAATCCCCTCACAGATTCCTCGTACATCAGCCTCCTTGTCCACCCTCAGTGCACATACAGTTTTGTGCTTCAGCTCCCTGAACAGCTCAGCTCTGCCATTAAGCCTTGCCTTGCAACTCTGGTCAATGGTATCCAGTGTCCCTTGAGAGACAAAATTCTTCTTCACCCTTTGGTGAGTTCCAAGACATCCACTGGCAACATCAGGGACATTGGTTTTGAAGGCACTCCACAACTCTTCAGGATTCCGCAAAGCACCCAGACCCCCTAAATCCCCACTCAGCCTGTTCGCAAACTCCTCAGCTACCCTCTCATCCTTGAGGTTGCCAACATCTTGCCGAGGCTGGGATGGTACCATTCTCCTGCATTTAAGCTGTAACTTCAGAGTTGCCACAACAAACTTGTGGTTGTTGTTGAGGAACTGAGCAC
>NC_140974.1:55603994-55611494 GCF_056783735.1 Eptatretus burgeri
ACATTCATGGTATTCGTGTCCCCAAAATAAATAACCTGAGGGCTGCGTAACTACCTAAACAAACTCACTCACACGGACGACTTAAATAAAATTGCCGGCGCTAGACAGACATGCCGGGGGGCGCACTCATATTTACAGTACATCTTAACCTTAACTTACAAATTTTACACTAAACCATGGCCCAGGATCATTGAACTCTGCAAAAGAAAAGCAGTTAGCAGGGAGCCAGGCTGCCCGCATGCAGTCTCTGGCTCAAAACAATGCAGGTGACAGGGAACGTGGCTGGCTGCTCACACGCAGTCCAAGGCCTTCCCTTTTGAACTGAACGCAGTGAACCACAACGGTGCTTGGGCTGCACAACGCAGTCTCCGTGCCAGCTCAAGTGGCACACGCAATGAGCACAACGAATGGATGCATGAACACAAACACGGTGCACGGGCCGCCACTGCAGGCCCGTGTTGTAGCTGCCAACAGGGCAGTTCTTGCAGCTTGCAAACTGTTGCCTTGATCCTGGCGCACATGGAAATGAACAGGGGGGGGGCAAAGCAAAAATTGAACGGGGCTGGTGAACGTGGGCAGTGGGCATGGCATGGCAAAGGCAGCAGGCAAACACAGCCCGCAGAAGAAGGCCGCTGCAGGCAAACACAGCCGGCAGATGAACTGGCCGGCACAGGCCTTGACGCAAAACACGGCCAGCCGATGGCACAGGCCTTGCAGCAAAACAACAGCTGCTGATGAAGTTGGCTGGCCTCTGCCTTGAAGTAAAACACGGCCAGCCGATGAAGTTGGCCAGCCTTTGCCGTTCAGTGGAGGTTGGTGGAGGGAGTGCGGTGGTGCTGGCCACTTGGAAGGCGGGCTCGGACCTACCTACCTGTCCCCCTCCCACCTATCGCCTTTGCCTGTCACTGTACATACCCACTCCCTTAATTTGTCAAACCCCAATTTAGCCCCAACTTAATTTTTTTTTTCTGTTGTTTTTATTTTTACTCCCCCACTATAAATCGTCCCCTAACCCCCTTTATCGTCCTTGTTCGGCTAACCTATCCTGTCACCTAGCCTACTCCCAACCCCTACGTTCCCTTCCCAGAGGGGAACAAGGGAGAGCTAACGTCCTGTGTCGAGGCCCAACGAAGCCTCAGAATGGCCTCCCCAGAGTTCGGCGATCTTAACCCAAAGTGGGTCCAGCGGCCCACAACGAGAGCGAGGGGATGGATGGTGCGGAGGGGTACATCTCCTAATCTACCCTATCCATTTAACTGTTAAACTACCCCGGGGCTTTCAACAAGCGCCTCTCGCTTAAAGTATTGGTTCTAACAACCCAGATTCCCGTCGCCTGTGTTGGTGTCCTCACAACTTCGGGCCTCGCCCCCCAATTTTCTCTCCGTGCCCTCACACGGTCTCCTGGCTGGGACACGTGGCTCCCTTTGGCAGGCACGACCCTCTGCCGAATCTCCCGCTATGGCACCCCCGGGCACTACACTGCCTCCGAGCCTACCAGCTCCCTAACACCGGGGAGTGCCCCCCATGGCACCTCCCCTGAAACGCACACGTGGCAGGCCGGCCTCCCGGGCCCCTTTCCGAGGGTCACCCGTGCCCACAACACTGCCCACGCGGCTAATGGCGCCCCGGGCCCCCGCACCAAGCAGGCGCACCCGTGCCCACTACTCTATCCCGGCCCCCCCATGGGCCCTTGGCCTACCACGGCCGACTAGCCTGGTGCCCGGGGTACCCACTCAGCGATACTCACCTTTCGCAGCCACGCTCCCAAGCCCGTCAACAGGGCTCCTGCACCCCTCCAAATGGGTCTCGAGCCTACTTTCCCACCAACAGCAAAACGACCTCCATTTTTCAATTTGACTAACCCAGCTAACTCACTCTACACTGACCCCGGGGTCCCTTGGGCGGGAGTCACTCCTCCCCCCAATCACTCATCGCACCATGCATTCCCCATTCGCTCCATACACACAGACCCGCTGGCCTCACTCACTCACCAAGCACATGCTTCCACTTCACTCACCAACAACTCTTCAACACACTCACCGCTGAACTCTGCCATCCTTCTAACTACATCCCCTAACTAACTCGTGCTCCCACGTCGTCCCTTAAACTATAGCACGTTCCTTTTAACCTACGTAGCTAAGCTACGTCCCCACTACACATTCACAAGTCTGTCCATGTCCTCAAATAAATCATTTTATTTTATTTCCCAACCTAAAGCTCACTAAATCCCTCTAACTAATTCATTCCACGGACTCCATGAGGACTTACCCCTGCCCCATGAAGTCGGTCTAACTAAGCTAACCCTTCCCCCTAACTAGTTTCCATCCTGTGCCCAGGTAAGGGGGTCTTCCACCCCTTGCCCGGGAATCCTGTGCACCCGAAAGTGAGGCTTGTCTTTTTTTTTTTTTCCATGCGCAGCACCTGCGCGGCAACTCAGAGCTCGCGCACTTTGCACCTGCCCGTGACGTCATGCAGCTGCACGTGTTCCTCGTCCCTCCTTGGACGGGACCATCCGGCAGAGATACCCCTCCTGCCGGATTCCAACCACACGTGCAGCCATGACGTCACCGTGCGCAAAAAAAAAAGAAGCCCCACGTCTCGAGGGGTTCCCCACGCGAACACATGTGCTTTGCCCGTTGGAGCCTAACACACACGATCGCGTGGAGAACCCGTCCGGTCCAAATCCATTTACCTGCCTAAACTTTGTCCGTCCGCGGGATCGGCAAATCCACCGCGTGCGTTTCCGGACCGGGACTTCACTCTCGCAAGCGAGCACGTGGTGGTCTCGTGCGTTGCACAGCACGAACCTCGTGCTCACTGCTGGGTGAACCCGGCACGGTGCCCGAAACAGCTACAGCCGCTACTCGGCTTTCTTTACTCACATGTCTCCGTCGTCGCCTCCATTCCACACACGCATACCTGCGTGTCACGACGCACACAGTCCACTCCATCACATTCACACCGGGAGACGCGGCTGCGTGCTCCCGCATGCCAACCGACATCTCCCTCACATACCGCTCTCTCACACACACGGTCTCCCTTGCATACGGCCGTTCACTCACGCGTGCGGGGGAACTCACCCGCGGTGCCTCACTCGCACTCCGTGCCTCATCCACACACGCGGGGGCACTCAACCGCTGTGCCTCATCCACACACCGTGCCTCACTCATACACGCGGGGGCACTCAACCGCGGTGCCTCATCCACACACCGTGCCTCACTCATACACGCGGGGGCACACACCCGCGGTGCCTCACTCACACACACGGCGACACTCACACACGGTGCCTCACTCATACACCGTGCCTCACTCACACACGCGGGGGCACTCATCCGCGGTGCTTCACTCACACTGGCCGTTCCATCCACACATACGGCCTCACTCACACACGGTGCCTCACCCACGCACGGCGTGCTGGGAAGCACGCACTCTGGCACCATCGCCACCACACCACTCACACACGGGGTCGCTTCCACACACCGGGACGCACTCACGCCTTGCACCACACACACAGGGACAACCACACTGGGGATTTGAGTCCCCACAAGGGTCTCCGGGGCCTCTATACCCCCCAAGCTCTCCGTGCACCCGTCCACAGCACTCGTCCCCTCAACCTCGCAAAGCACGACCGAACTCACCTGGTCGTGACTCACCTCAAGGGGGCAGACTCCCTCTCCTCGTTCCTGGAGGAGGCCATCCAGGTGCTCGCACTGGGTCTCTACCCAGTCCGCCAGCTCACCCCCATTGTCCTCCACTACCTCCGTGTGTGTGCGCGTCACTTACCCCGTCTTCATCGTGTTTATTGGTCTCTGCTTCTTTCTGGCGTCTTTCCCTTATCTTTATGTAGGTCAACCTTGCTTTCTCTTTAAGTCGCTCCCGTCCTTCCCTGTTTTTCACTCCTTGCTCTTTCACGATCTCCGCGTACCTCATCCTTGCTTTCCGTATTAATTGTTCTTTTCTCTCCCTCCCAATTACTTTCACCTCGTCTCTTGTCTCCCGAATTATTTTCTTACCCGCCTCCACCGCGGGCCTGTCAGCCGTTGCACCCCCTTCCAGCTCGTTTGTTCCGACACGTGGAGTCGCCATTTTAAGTTCCCTGCTCACGGCCTTCATGCCCGCCTGCAGGCATCGGCCCATGTTCTGCGTCTCACCCCGTAGCTTTCTCGTTTCTTCCTTCATGTTTGTTTCCATTTTAGTTTTCATGCGTTTTATTTCGTTTGTGAATGTATCCAGCTTTTCGTTTATTTGTTTGTTCATGTCTTTCATTTCGTTTTTTATTTCATTTGTCATTGCCGCATTCATTTGTGCCAGCATGGTGAATAGCTGGGCCATGTCGGATGCACTCAAGTGAGCCGTTTCGGCAGGGGTTGGTGGAGAGGGGGGGGGGGAGGTGTCATACACCGCGGCCGCTGCCGCACCCACCTCGGGCCCTGGGTTCAGTTGGGCGAGTCCGTGTTCCTGCACAATCAACATTTCCTGCTCGGGGATTCCATCCTGGGCCATGGATTCTACATTATTACACATATACATTTCTAATACCCCCGGCTCCCGCTCGCCTTGAGACGCCATCTTGCTTCTCGTGAAGGGTTAATTTAACTTGCTCGTAATTTGGAGGGAATCGGGGGTCGCTTCTCTCACCCCTGGACCGATTCCCGTGAATTTAGCCGGAGACAGGAGAGCCCGTTTTCCTGTTCTCCGATACCAGTGCCGCGAGGAGGGCGATGGATTTGTATCGCACGACCTGACACCAGTGTTGCGGATTCGCGCCCGCCGGCGTGCGACGGCCACGTAACTCGAATCGCGGCACGTCGCCCACCGGACGGACAATCCAGTCGTGACCCTCTCGGACTAACGCCGGGAACCAGTCACGGGTGGACCTTTCGGTCTCACCGCGATCGAGCCAATCAGCCCCCGCGTGGGATAGGGTTGCTCGCCAAATTCGACCTAGCTAAGTACCCACGCGGAGGGTAGACCGGGCGATCGCACCTCGCCGCAGGTCGACTTCGGACACGGGCCACTTAAGCGACCCGTTCCGTACTATCAGAATAACCGAGCGGTGTTATCGTCGACCTCGACGGTTCGATTAATTATCGGGCGTACTCAGCCCACTACCAACCCTTTACGTGAAGCAAGATGAGGGTTCAATGGGGGAAAAGACGAAGCGAAGCGGGAGAACAGTTCAACAATAAAGCACATTTATTCGCGGCACACGGGAAGCACACAAATACAATTCCATCAAAAGCACACAAAAAAAAGAAAACACACTTCCATTTACACAAAAAGCAAATATAAAAGTGAAAACAGTGCAGAGCTTATACCGACTACCGAGCACACGGCAACACTTATACAATTCTACTTCACAGACGGCGCCGACAACACATACCCAAAACCAAGGAAAAGAATATCCTCAAGAATGAGGCGGGCCTGAGGCCGAGACCGGGTCGGGCCTACCCGTCTGGTGATGAGACGCGGAGCGGCGATGGCCCCGCAACCCGCGGGCCTCGTGGACGGTGTCTGGTAGGGGGTGGGAACGGGGCCCCCTTGGTCGCACTATCTCAGCGCGGGGGGAAACAGGAGGGGGTTGCTGATGCTCGGGGTATAGAGGATCTTTATTATCCCTGGTGTGCGTCTCCACCTCGGCCAGGTCGCGCTGCCGGCCTCCCTCGGGCGTGCAGCTCCTGGCACCGACGCGAGCACCCCCTCGTCCGACTCTCTTCAGCTTCTCCAGCCACTGCAGGCTTCGGGCTCCAGACTTCCACACTCGTCCCCTCCGTTCCGACTCGTTCTCGTTCTCGTTCTCGTTCTCGTTCTCGTTCTCGTTCTCGTTCTCGTTCTCCTTTTCGTTCTCGTTCTCCTTTTCGTTCTCCTTGTTCTGACTGACGAACACCGTCCTTTTATCCCCCCGTAACTTCGCCTTTGACCCCCTCCCTTTGACCTTTCACCTCGCTCCCCATTGGCCCGAGAAAAAGTGGGCGTGAAGGCTTTTTGATCCACAAATTTGCATATATCGATCGCCCTGGGGGCGGGGCCAATTCGCCCCTCGCTCACCGATTGGACGGCAAAAAGTGGGCGTGTGTCGTTTTTGATCCGTTTTTGAAGCACAAAATCCGTGATTTTGTACACGCTGTTCGACGCGCGCTCTGCACGAATCCAACACCGGTACCCACAGCGGGGAAAGAACGGTGGCGATGCTACGGTTGCGAGGTGTGACGTGAAGGTCGTGGCGGTTGTGGTGAAGCGGTGGTTGTGGTCGGTGGTTGATGTTGTGGTTGTGATCATGGCGGTTGGTCCAAAATAAAGATAGTAAAGAAAAACGGCTATCCTGAAGAGTCGCAGCACGTATAAATGACATGTATTCCCACTAGACAACGGGTTTGGGCCTAACTACACATGCACTTACCGAGATACCTCACCTAAGGGACCTGAATGGTGGTTTGCGAATCTGGTAACCACAACAATATATATATATATATATATATATATATATATATATATATATATATATATATATATATATATATATATATATATATATATATATATATATATATATATATATATATATATATATATATATATATATATATATATATATATATATATATATATATATATATATATATATATATATATATATATATATATATATATATATATATATATATATATATATATATATATATATATATATATATATATATATATATATATATATATATATATATATATATATATATATATATATATATATATATATATATATATATATATATATATATATATATATATATATATATATATATATATATATATATATATATATATATATATATATATATATATATATATATATATATATATATATATATATATATATATATATATATATATATATATATATATATATATATATATATATATATATATATATATATATATATATATATATATATATATATATATATATATATATATATATATATATATATATATATATATATATATATATATATATATATATATATATATATATATATATATATATATATATATATATATATATATATATATATATATATATATATATATATATATATATATATATATATATATATATATATATATATATATATATATATATATATATATATATATATATATATATATATATATATATATATATATATATATATATATATATATATATATATATATATATATATATATATATATATATATATATATATATATATATATATATATATATATATATATATATATATATATATATATATATATATATATATATATATATATATATATATATATATATATATATATATATATATATATATATATATATATATATATATATATATATATATATATATATATATATATATATATATATATATATATATATATATATATATATATATATATATATATATATATATATATATATATATATATATATATATATATATATATATATATATA
>NC_140974.1:55613994-55651494 GCF_056783735.1 Eptatretus burgeri
CACCTTCTCAGGTGCGAAAGACAGGGTCTCGGAGCAATTGGGTATGACGGTGTGTGGTGGGACAGAGAGTGAGGGGTTGGGAATGCATGGTTTGAAAGCAAACACATAATTGATGCATTCGGCCTTATCATGAGCAGAGTCTGCTGTGTTGCCATTTGAAAGGAAAGGGATGACGGAGCAGCATACTCCAGAGACATACTTGACAATGTGCCACCAGGTGTTAGAGGAAGGAGACAAGTTTGAAAATTCAATCCTGAGGTTGGACAGATGTTGTTTCCTGTCTCTCCTGAGAGTGGACACACACTTGTTACAGGCTTTCTGGAATGATCTGAGGTTTCCTTCATTCGGATTTGCCTTCCAGGAGGAGAAGGCACATTGTTTCAAGGCAACTGCCTCACCATAGGATTCAGTTTCCCATGGGTGGGAGGATAGGTATGAAAACTGGTGATGAGATGGGTTAAATCTGTGCATAAGGGAGAGCACAGCTTTCTGTGAAAGAATTCCCAGGTTGAGTTAATATCAGCGGCAGTGGATATGGAAGATCAATGGCCGGTGCTGAGACTGTTCTCTGTGAATATCTAGAGATGTTGACCTTCACAAGCACATAATCAGATGAATCAATTGCAGCAAAGGAAGAGCGGGAGACATTATTGGGGAATTGTTCATAATCGTATTGGGCAGGAAAGATTTGCCATTGACAGAAATCCATGTCAGAAAGTGTACACATCAAGTCAGTTCCATGGAGTCACAGAAGTACTCTGCTGAAGTGTCACGGCTGGTGAGAGGTACCAACACCCGTCCAATTAGCATGGTGACAATTGAAATCACCGCATATGAGGAAACGTTGGGATGAGTGGTTAAAAGTTGGTCCATGTTGTCTGAGAGAGAATTGTAAATTGAGTTGTTACTGTTTGAAGGATGGTACAACACACAGCCAAACAAGAAGTGGGAGCGGAGGGGAAATTGCAGCCAATGGTACTCTTGGGGGATTGGAGGTGGAAGAGCAGTACATAGACAGTGAAAAATGTAGTTATTGATATACAGAGCGTTTCCGCCACCAGGATATGGTTCAAGTCGATCAAACCGGAGGAGACAATAACCAGGGAGACACACAAAGGAGTCAGGGATGTCCTGTGGGAGGAAGGATTCTGTTAAATAGATGACGTCTGGTTTATCAGCAGTGGCCTGGGTTGAGAGATCTGTCAGGTTGAAGCGGAGGCCTCGGATGTTTGAGGTCCACACAGTTAGGAACAGGGGAGGAGGGGCTGCTGGTGTGGTGCAGGAATATGGGAAGGAGTAAGGAGAGGGAGCAGGGCACACGGAACCTGGGAAGGTATGGGACAGAGTGTAAGCTGGGAAAGTGCGTGGCCGGGGAGAAGCTGGGATAGTACGGGATTGGGGGAGCTGGCAGTGTGCAAGGTCGGTGGGAATCTGTGAGGGTGTGGGGAGGCAGGGAAGCTAGGAATGTGTGGGGAGGGTGGTGGAAGCTGAGCATGGGAGGGTGGGGGAACTGAGAGGGGGAAGTCAGGGGGGAAGCTGAGAGTGGGCAGGACAAGGGGGATGTATAGAGTGGGAAGGGTACTGACATGGAGGGGCTTGACACCATTAATGGACGTGAAGGGGAATTGATTGTCCTGTACACACAACCTCTGCAAAATTGACTTCTCAGCATTCCCTAACTGGACATTCCCAAACAGACAAAATTAATGGAAGGGGTGGAAGAAACGTTTTCCATTGAAGGCATGGAGGAAAGTGTAGCTGGAGGTACAAGAGGAGGGTGGATGAACTGTTAGGGTTTTGGAGTGAAAATGTTTTGGGAAATAAAACTTGTGAAAAGAAGAGGAATAAATTGTGATCAAGAAGAAGAAGAATAGATGGGTTATTCCTGACAGCGTAGTAAGGAGCGTGAGGCATTTTTAAATGCTTTTTAACGTTTTTTAAAAAAATGCTATGAAGAGCTTTTAAAGGAAGAAACATTTCTTTCACTGAAGATTCACTTTGGGGATCTTGAAAAATGGAAGAGATAAAGAATAAAGGAGGAACTTGATTGGGGGATTGAGTTTGTATGTTATTTTCTCTTTTTGTTGGAGTGAATAAGAGTTTTTGTTGTTCATATATTCTTTGAAGCAAGGAGGGGAAAAGGATCAAGCGCTGAGGGATCAGATCTGGCAATACTTGGGAGAATTGATATGTGTTTGCATGTCAGTGGCCTGCAATCTCAGCATTCAATATAATCTAATAGTAAAATAAATTAATTATCATGGCTGAAGTAGTTGACTAAATTTAAATGCCGAATTAAATGACCTGGATTTCAGTTTGTTCAAAATTATATTGATATCTTGTATTGGTATCTGTTGGGTAATTCAGGAAAGTTCATGTTTGTTGGATTTCTTGCTTTGTTCAATCATTTTGAATGAACTTGCTGAGATTGAAATTCCAAACAAAGTTAAACGGACTTGTCTGCTAAATGTTCGATGAATTATGAGATGCAGTTTTGAAGTTTTGAAATTATTTGTTCACAGGTATTAAAGGCATTGACAAGGGTGATCTGTGGACATTCGTGGGTTTCAAACGTGAGTGAATCGTTTTGGTTTTCTGTTCAAAAAACAGACTGTGTTGTTCATTGCCTAATCTCGAGAGTATTATGAAGGCCAGTTGAAATCCAGCCCAGATCTGAACCTCATCAAGAAAAAGTTGGCTCCAACATCGTAAAATAGCCTAAAATGGCTTCCAGCCGTTTATTTTTACCTCCATCACCAAAGGTTGACGGAGGTTATGTTTTCACTCCTGTCTGTTTGTCTGTCTGTTTGTCTGTCTGTGAGCAGGTAATCTTAAAAGGTTATGGACAGATTCAGATGAAACTTGGTTAGGTTAGGTGGGTGAAAAGGACTAATTGGTTTGATTATGATGAAGATCCTTACACGAGAATCTTTTATGTAATTCTTCATCATTGAAAAATGGGGCCAAAAACAATATATGACATGATATCTCAAAAAGTTATTGATGGCTTATGACAAGAACAAGCTGCTTAGATTTTTATTAAGGTCTAGATGTCGATCCAGCCTATCAGTGGGATAAAAAACATAAACTGTTCAGCCTTGTGGAGGTATGCACTCTCCCGAGTGCCGTTCTAGTTTATAATGAGTTTTTGCCTTATTGACAGTTAATGAAACTGACTGCTTTCAAATTCTTGTTTTCTCATCTTGCTTCAGGCAAAAATACCTTTGTGTAAAAATGTTTGTATTGTACTGCCAAAGTTAGATTATGTGTGGCATGCATTTCCTGTTGGTCAGGATTCATGTAGTAATAGCTGATGTGGCACCTGCTTCCTGGTACCCACTACAGTAATGGGGGAACTTCTGCTCCTCGCTGTAATCGGGAGCGACTCCTGTAATGGACACCTACTCTTATACTTCACCGATATTAACCAACTATCATTGACAGGGATGTATTCAAGCACTGATGCTGCCATCTTCTTATTGCAAATCACTGCCACGCCATTTATTTTCCAGGTTTCATGACCAGAAAAGAACACTTTGTAATCGTCAGGTTGAAACTGCCCAAAACCAGCCCAACCAAGTTCATTTGTCCCCAAAATTTTAGTTGTTATCCTCTCAATCTCTCCCTTTATTACATCTAACTTTCCCTGATTCATTGACCTTACATTGTATGTCCTAATTTTATGAACAGTTGAGAATCTCAAAGTTTGACTTTCAGTTCGAGCACCTTCAGCCACTGGATTTCCTTGTGGGTTTGATATAGTCCCATTGTAACAGCCAGTCATACGAGTCAAAACCGTTTGCTCTTCCCCAGTAGCCATTCGGGCGAGTTCAAACCTGGGGTCCCATCATCCGGCACCAAAGCTTTATCTCTTGGATTTCTGATCATTGTTGTTTTCTTAGCAAATACAGAAGTGGTTTGCCATTGCTTTCTCTGGGCAGTGTCTGTACTACACCGGTGATCTTAGCTATTGCTCTCCATAAGAGAATCCTCTGCCTAATATCAAGGGTGTTAGGTTAGGTGGGCATTATCTGCCAGATGTCTGCATGGCCATCCACCACCTACTCCATGGCTTCACATAACCCTGATTAGGAAGTAAAATGGGGTAGTACACCTTGCCCAAGGATGGCCCATGGGTTAACGAATGCAAAGACCACCTCTTTTAAAAAGATCGCAGTTTTTACCCCATTGAACCCTGAGCCTTTGATTTCAAAACCTGAACCGCAAATCAGCGGTAGATTTGGATTCGGAGTTGCCTTCTCTTAGATGAGCTGCCCACCAAGGCTAATGAGCCCCATCTGCCCAAGGTACCTGGTTTTAAGGTAACAGTGATTCGCCTTTCAAATCTACACCCATTAGTGAAAACAACCCCACCTTGAGAAGGCCAGTGCGAGGCCAGACTGTCAGAGGCAGAGATGTCAACAATCACTTGAGCCAAGTTTCAAGTCAAGTCTCAAGTCTTTGATGACAAGTCTTAAGTTAAGTCCCATTTCTTTGCGGGCAAGTCTCAAGTCTTTAGGGCAAGTCTCCAGTCTTAAATCAAGTCTAAAGTCACCGTAGTATTACTTCAATTTGTGTTAAGTCCCACATTTACTTATGTGGAGTACAAGCTATCAAGGAATTAAGACACAGGGATTCATTTGTTGCAATGAATGTTCTGAAAAGGTGTTTACTCCAGTTTTATTTGTCACATCATACAATGGACATTTGTGGCTTTGTTCCCAGCAAAAAATAATTTGTGTTAAATTTACTTCTCATATCTTGTGGACCTACTTCAACATTTCATGTACACAATACGAGTCAGTAATCTCAGCTTGTATTTAATTGGTTTACACGTTGAACCAAAGCATTGAATATGTAACGGGTAAGGAGATTTTAAAAATGTACTTGTATATTTATTATAGCATGTGAAAATGAAACATCAAACTTATTAACTTCAATTGTTGTCTTTAAAGATACTATACTTTTCCATTATCTCTTCCTTTTATAAAGATAAGTCATGATATAATTTACAACTATTGATGAAGTTGAAATAATCCAAGTCACCTGACATTTTAATCATCACAAAATATTTCTGTGGTGTCGAGATATGCGTGGGGTTACTGATCAAGGGCCAAATTTCTCTCGGCATGAATGTTCATAATTTGAACAAAGTTGTTTCCCACATGGCCATGTTGGTAGGATTGGTGCTTGCCACTTGGACGTGGTGTGCTGTCTGGAGGGTGGACACTCCCTTTAACCTAAGTGATGAATGGTATACAAGCTGGCGGCTGTGGCCTGTGAGCAATGGCGTGCTGTACACACGAACATGGTATATGTGGTCATTGACAGAACTGCGCAATGGAATGAATGAAAATCATTTGCCATTTATTTTGAACCCCGTTTTAATTTGATGTTTATTCAACGATTTTTTTCCAAACATGGTCAACAAGTCATTATAAACTCAAGTCGCAAGTAAGTTGCATGTCCCCAGACACCAAGTTCAAAGTCCGAGTCTCAAGTCAATTTTGTCAAGTCCAATGCAAGTTGCAAGTCTCAAAAATTTGTGACTCATTTCCGAGTCGCCAACTCTGGCAAAAGGCTGTTTGAGATGCTGAGCTATTGAGAAATTTTATACTCCTGGAGAGATTAATTATCGGCAAAGTCACTGCATGGAATAACAGTCCATGGGGTCAAGTCCATCAATGTATGTATGTACATACATACACATACATACAGTACACACACACACACATACAAACAAACATACATACATACAATAGAATCAAGTTGAGTTTTGCGACTCATGAAGACCATCAGGTTTACACAATTTCCACTGCATTCAAAATTAGGATTACAATAACTCAAGGATCATTCAAATGAAAGCTAAAACCAGTGGCATTCCTGTGGAAATGCAAAAAGGTGAGAAGATGTTTGTTATAATTAAAATGAGTTTACTTCCAATGTATTCAGAGAAAAGGATAGACAGGATGCTATGTATAAATAAACAGAACAAACCAAGCAGTCAAGAGACACAAGTCGGAATGAGGAAAAGAAACATGATCTTGTATACAATGAGAACTATTCACCATGATGACGACAACAATTAACAATACCAGATTCACAAAACTAAGGGAGAAAGGCTCGGGCTTTAGGCAGGCACAAACACAACATGCAGGTTTGTGTGGCACAGAGCGAAGTGCAGCTCAGGCCAGAAGAATGACAATGAGGAATGGCAATGAGGAGGCCAGGAGATGAAGGAGGTGGTGAAGCAGAGGGAGAGATGTCTTCTTCTTCTTCTGCAGTCTCCAATATAATCTGCCTCCTGCATGCATGGACATGGCCTTTTTAACCTTCTGGCGCTGCTTTCATGAAGAGGGTTCTGTTATTTGTAGAATTGTTCCTCCCTCAGCCAGGGCTCTGTAGCTTATTATAACACTGTGGTCTGCAGTTCTCTGGCCTGACGGCCCATGTTGATTCCTATAAAAAGCGATCCATGTGCCTTTTGCGCCAAAGTCCTCACCTGGCCTCTCCCGTACGGGAGTTTTTACACCATACAAGCTTACCCCATTCTGCTCCATTGCTTTCAATCACTTCCCCCTCAATGCACATACTGTAATACATATGACTTACCTCTGACAAATATCAAGTACAAGGGTAAGTCTAACCTACTCGATCACATGGTCAATGCCATTCTTAACAATCTATGGATGCCCCTGCCCCCCATCGCCCATTTCTCCACAAAACAATACATACTGTTGCTAAAAAAAAAAACAGAAATGATTCCCTGCAATCACTCCTCATTGGACATCCTTAACCTTAATATACACATCACTGTCTGGCTTATTTAAACATGGTATTATAAAATAAGGAATGAAACGTCTAAATAAATCATTATAACATTGAAAAATGTTTTGCAGGCTACTTCTTCCAGTCAAAGTCCACAATCTGTCGGGCTGAAAATCAAAGGTAAGTCCTAAATGGCCTCATTTACTGTCATTTAAAGTGCATGTTCAATTCCTTTGAGTTCCTTCCTTGTTAAGGTCTCATTCATCAGCTGCTTTATTGAGATCTCATTCATCATGTTTATGCTTCAGCGGTTACTGACGTAGTCTCCGCACATGAAACTGCAAGTATTTTACAATGCACATGTTTATACGTCTTATCTAAGGTGGTGGTTAAATTCCACTGCAACCTTTCATAACAGATTTCATTTCATAACATAACCGAATGAAGCAATATGTAGTGATGACATCGATTTTCATCTAGTTTACAGAAACACTTGTCGTAAACAGTCTTGTTTTCAACTTTATACCTTCACCATGAAGGGGGAAAAAGTTAAGTTATTCAAAAAATCCTAAAAGCTGAAGGGGACTGTCAAAATAAGGGTTTTGCACACACACAAAAAAACCTTTCATGGCAAATACAGGAAGTAACAAAGAAATAGAAATAGGGACAGAAAGAAACGACATTGAGAAAACAATGAAAGCACACAGGAGTAAAAGCAACTACAAAGTGTTGCACTTCATCGGATATCTTGTATTTTCAGCTGGATGTACTTTTAGAACTTATTTTACCTTGGCAAAATAATGGTTCACTTATTACTTGCAAAATCTAACATTTTTTAGTATGTTAGTCGATTTTGTTTGTCTGTCTGTCTGTCTGTCTGTCTGTCTGTTTGTCACTCACAGGTCACAATTTTAAACGGATTTTCACAAAATTCACCACATGGTCGAGTTTGTCATTAGGAAGAAGCTTATTTTTTTGAGGTCAAAAGATCAACATAGGCCAAAGGTCAACAACTAAAGTGGTATTTCTAATATCCTCAATTTTTATCCGATTGATTTGAAGTTGATTTATATTTCAGATCACTGAATTCAACCAGCCAATTATTTTTGAGGTAAACATCGACCAAAAGGTCAACATAGTTCCAAAGTCAACAACTAAGGTGGTATTTCTAAAATCTTCAATTCTCATCCGATTGACTTGAATTTTTTGTGGTGTGGTGAGGATGTTGAGGTCGTGGAGAGATTCACTTACCTTGGCAGTGATATTCATGTCTCTGCTGGCTGTGAGTCAGAGGTCAACAGACGTCTGGGTCGGGCCTGGGGAGTCATGGATTCACTGGATAATGGGGTGTGGCGCTGCCGGTACCTGTATGGGAGGACGAAAGTCCGAGTCTTCAGGTCCTTGGTGCTTCCAGTCTTGCTATGTGGATGCGAGACTTGTATTCTGACCAAGGATCTGAGACGGAGACTTCATTCCTTTGGTACCAGGTCTCTTCGTAGAATCCTTGGCTATTGTTGGTCGGACTTTGTGTCCAACGAGCAGTTGCTGAGAGAGACTCAAATGAGATTTGTTACCTGCATAGTCCGTGAGCATCAGCTGCGGTTGTATGGACATGTGGCTCATTTTCCTGATGCTGATCCTGCTCACCAGATTCTCTCAGCGAGAGAGTCTCGTGAGTGGAGGAGGCCAATGGGCTGACCACGTGCCTCATGGTTGCAGCAGGTTGATCGGCATCTCAAGGAGATGGGGATGGACCAGGCATCTGCCTGGGGGATGGCCAGACGGAGGCCCCTGGAGTACCGGCGAAAAGTGGACGCAGCGACGCGCTGCTCTGGCACATGCTCCCATACCTGACCTGACCTGACCTGACTTGAAATTTGAAGAGGCTCTTTATTTCAGGTCACTGAATTCAAGCCACTAAATATTTTTGAGGTCAACATTGACCAAAAGTTTAACATAGGCCCAAGGTCAACATCGAAGGTGGTATTTCAAAAATGCTTAATTTTCAACCCATTGACTTGAAATTTGGAGAGGATTTGCATATCAGGTCACTGAATTCAATCACCAATTATTTTTGAGGTCAACATCGGCCAAAAGGTCAACATTGGCCGAATTTCTGAAATTGTAAATTTTCATCCGATTCACTTGAAATTTGAAGAGGAGTTGCATATTTGATCATTGAAATCAACCACCAATTATTTTTGAGGTCAAATTTGTTTTATGGATTTTGCAAGTATTGTGCTCTGCACCACGTCTTCTTCTTGTTTGTTTATTTATAATCACTTATTCTTGTGTATCAATATAAATAAATCTGCATCAAATATCATCATATTGTCTTGAGGACATATTCTGAGCTTAAATCTTGATTGTTTAAGAGCAATAATGCAATCAATACAAATATTGCTCAGAATGTGTAAAGCACTTCTGATGAAACATGTTTTGTTCACAAAGAAAAAAATTCCACTGATGCTCAAGCCACTGAATTGCCTCTAATTAGAATTGTTGACATTTTGATTGATTTGAATCATTGCTAATATTGATTATCCCAATGTAAGATAGCCTTTTCTGGCTGTTGTTCATGGGTCTCTAACTGACTTGACATCTCCCTGTTGTTGCAGCAAAAAGCAAAACAAGCAGCACTGTGCCGAAGAAGTATACACCGTTGTGAACACAACCTACAGGAAGGTTCATCTGCTTATACTGTACTATGACAGTGTCTGCTTACACTGTACTATGACACTCGCACGTGCAGATGTTTTATCTCAAAACAATAACGTCAATAACTTCCTAAATGATCTCCCATGGTTTAATTTACCTGGTAATCCAGTCTCAATGACCTTCAACATGTCGAAAAGGATCCCATTTAAGAGCCCCTCAAGCACAACTTGTCATGTGTCAATATCTTGCAATCAAAAGTTTAGAGGACTAATATCATAATTGATACCAAATACTTTTCAGCTTCATTAAAGGTTATTATTTATTTAGCTGGATGAGAGAGATGGCCATTTGGTTGAGTGGTTAAAGACTTACTTCTTTCTCCACTATCTGGAGTGCATTCCATTCCTATGGTTGTGCACTCTCACTAACCCAAGATTGGAAAGCATGATGAGTATGCCAAACACCTCTCAACATCAGAATAGGGAAGCCTCCATCCTGTAGTGTAAGGAATAAGCTGGCTGAAGGTTTTCTTTTTCAACACAGATGGTGACGACATGTTGGCTGTGCTCAAATGGACCATTAGCGACCATTACTCATCATCTTCCAAACTGTTTAATGGAAAACCATCCAAGATGTAACATAACAATTACTGGTATTAAATTTTTTTTAAAAACAACAGTATGCCATTAATTTATGGAATCTTGTACAACCAAAATGATGGACATGATAAATCAGCACTTTGTAAAACAGCTTAAAACTCTATCCGCATGGCCACTATAATCTTTATGTGGCTATTTTGCTCCACAGACTTGACTTTGTACAATAAAGATTATACAGTTTATTAGAAAGATATCTGGTGGGAATTCATTTTTATTCCCACGCTTTCGAAGAAAAGCGGGAATATTGTGATTGTCTCCGCCGTCCGTCCGTATGTCTGTACGTCCGTCTGTTTTACCCTGTAACTCCTCCTACACCGTTTGAAATAAGAACTTGAAACTTTGGGACATAGTAGATATATGTATGGGGAAGTGCACAACACTTTCGGTTTTTTGATATGACCCCCCGGGGCCGGGCCAGAGGGGTTGGGGTCATGGGGAATCAATTAAAAATATATATATATATATTGTCTTATAGCGAATGCAGTGAGCTTCATACTTAACGCGTGCACATGAGAGAATAGGAAACAACAACAACACAATACCCCTGGCTATTTGGAATCCGTGTCGTTAGCGATGACCTTTTGCTTCCGGTTATTTTTAAACGCTGTGCGGTGTTTAAACACGATTGGGTTTTATTTCTATCTTGTGAATATTACTTAACGTGTGCACATGAGAGAATAGGAAACAACAAAAACAACACAATACCCTGCCAATTGTGAATCCGTGTCATTGCCTATGACCCTTTTGCTTCCGTTTTTGTTTTGTTTCTGGATTTATTTTTTTGTTTCCGGTTTTTGTCATGGGGAATGATGCATGCCGGGAGATAAAGGCATCGTCGGAGACATGAAAGACCCAAATAATATCAGACATGGTGTATATTTCCTCCACTGATTTTAATAAAGATATCTCCCGCATCATCAAAAAATAATTTTTAATCGTGATTTACATTATTTGATCGCTGATCCCGAATCCAGGCCGAAGTAACCGGAAATTGCGTATACAGTTGTGATCAAGTTGTAGGTAAAGTCAGAAGCGAATGTAAGAAGAATTCTATGTTCACTTCTAGTATTTTTTTTTTAGATGAGATCCTGTTCTAGGCGGTGTCGTTGTTGTTGTGAAGGTAATGTTGAGGTAATATTTATTTTTGCAGATGAGATCCTGTTCTAGGCAGTGTAGTTGTTGTTATGAAGGTAATGTTGAGGTAATATTTATTTTTGCAGATGAGGTCCTGTTCTAGGCAGTGTAGTTGTTGTTGTGAAGGTAATGTTGAGGTAATATTTATTTTTTCATTGTAAAAAGACTTTAATTTGATATATTTAAGAAGCGAATGTAAGAAGAATTCTAAGTTCGCTTATAGGCTTTGCCTATTCCATATTAGGTTTTTAAATCAAACATAATCATGAGTTATACATTTAACAACATATTTTTTTTAACACATGATGATCAGAGGGTGCTTGGGAGGTAGGGGGTGCTCCGCAGATAGGGGGTCAAAATAGCTCCTCCTACACCGTTTGAAATAGGAACTTAAAACTTTTGGACATAGTAGATATATGTATGGGGAAGTGCACAACACTGTCGGATTTTTGATATGACCCCGAGGGGCCGGGCCATAGGGATCCTGTTCTAGGTGAAACTTTGGTGGAGTTTGTCATAATTCTAGGTGGAGTTTGTCATAATTCTAGGTGGAGTTTGTCATAAGGTCATGGGGGCTGATTTTTTTTAAGTGTATTTACCATTGTACTTCTTCTTCTTCTTCTTCTTCTTCTTCTTCTTCTTCTTTCGGCTGCTCCCATTAGGGGTCGCCACAGCGGATCATCTGTATGATCCGCATCGTGATTTGGCACATGTTTTACGCCGGATGCCCTTCCTGACACAACCCTGGTCGCCTCTTACGACACAGGGATATGGTACACCTATTTTAACCAGGGCGTACACTGGTACTCATTTCGCCGACCTCGGAAGGATGACAGGCTGAGTCAACCCCCTGGTGTATTAATTCAGTGGCCCAACGGGGCTTGAACTCAGGACCTTTTGGATCCCAAGCCGCTGCCCTAACCACTGCGCCAACACCAGGCTTTGTATTTACCATTGTACATGGTAAATTATTTTATAAAGAACTTACTTATGTAGCCCCCATGAGTGACAAACAGTCACTGGTTTTACTGTATTTATCTAATTGATTATGAATAATTATAATTAATATTATACACAGTTCATTCGTATGATTAAATTGATGCACAGTTCTATATTGCTGGACAGTGTTCAATTAATGTTTCATGAAATGTTGACATGCTTGCAATGACTTCTGATTTAGTAAACATTGTAAGTCTTTGGTCATAAAGCACATCAAATAGAAAAGAATAGTCAATCCATTTTGCAAGATAAAATTTCACCTCGCGTTAATGTTATTTTTAGGTTGTTTTTACCTCCACCACAAAAGGTGAACGAGGTTATGTTTTCACCCCTCTCTGTCTGTCTGTTTGTTACTTGCAAAATCGAAGATTTTTCAAGTATATTGGTCAGTCAATTTTGTTATTCTGTCTGTCTGTCTGTTTGTCGCCTAAAGGTCACAATTTAAAACGGATCTTCACGAAATTTCACCACAAGGTGGAGTTTGTCATAAGGAAGAAACCTATTGTTTTTGAGGTCAAAAAATCAACATAGGCGCAAGGTCGACAACGAAGGTGGTATTTCTAAAATCCTCAAATTACATCCGATTGACTTGAAATTTGAAGAAGATTTATATTTCAGATCACTGAATTCAACGAACAATTATTTTTGAGGACCACATCAATCAAAAGGTCAACATGTGCCAAAGGTCAACAACTAAGGTGGTATTTCAAAAATCCTCAATTTTCATGTCATTGACTTGAAATTTGAAGAGGATTCGCATATCAGGGCAATGAATTCAACCACCAATTATTTTTGAGGTCAACATAGGCCAAACAAAAGGTCAACATAGTCCCAAGATCAACAACTATGGAGGTATTTCTAAAATCCTCAATTTTCATCCGAATGACTTGAAATTTGAAGGGGATTTATGTTTCAGGTCACTGAATTCAACAAGCCAATCATTTTGTAGGTCCACATATACCAAAATGTCAACACAGACCAGATTTCCAAAATTGTCAATGTTCATCAGAGGATATATTGGATTTGCTAGATATCCGTTATTGTCGGGTTTTCCGTGTGTGTGTGTGTGTGTGTGTGTGTGTGTGTGTGTGTGTGTGTGTGTGTGTGTGTGTGTGTGTGTGTGTGTGTGTGTGTGTTCATACCTTTTATTAGCTTTTTGTTTTTCCAACTCAATTCACTGAGGCAGTCAAGTAAAATATATTCTTGCTTGCTGCTCTACAGGAACATTGTGTGTGAGATAATTGAGGTCATCCTTGAGTGATTCAAGGGAGCATTGTGGTCATCATTCAGGTCACTATTCTGCAGAGCACTCTCTGGGTTACTCAAATGCAAATTGTTGTGCCTGTGGTGTGTTTTCTGTGCGCACGTATTGATAGATAATAAACAGTTTTCTCTCAAGTACATCGACATCTTCATGCCTCAGTAAAGGGTGAAACGCCTCGACATATGTATGTGTATATATATATATATATATATATATATATATATATATATATATATATATATATATATATATATATATATATATATATATATACACACACAATTCCAGCAGTGTGTGTGTGTGTGTGTGTGTCTGTCTGTCCGACCGCTGTTTCTCGACAACCACTTGTCCGATCTAATTGAAACTTGCCAGGTATATTGCTGGGAACCTGCGTATGTGCCTTTTCAAGGTTTGATATTAATCAGACAAGTGGTTCCCAAGTTATGGCCATTTATTTACCAAACCAATGACAGGACACATTGCTTGGCGTTTTGCACCCACAGTATCTATCTTCTATCTATCTATAATTCCAGCAATCTCTGTTTGTTTGCCTTTCAAAAGGTTTGAAATTAATCGGACAAGTTGTTGCCAAGTTAGAGCGCGTTCCCCATTACGGGTTACAACGTACGGATTTCTGGATAGTGATGACAATGTATTCTAATAATTTCTCGATTTCTTATGCGCATTTTTAGATAAACACAATGCCCCAATCCAGCCATCGTTTACGAGAGCGAAGGAACGGCCTGTGTGGTTGTTGTTTCTGGCACGCAGTTTGAAAGTTTTTTATTTTTATTTTTTTGCATGTACAGGCACTCAAGAGCGAAGGAACGGCCTGTGTGGTTGTTGTTTCTGGCATGCGGTTTGAAAGTTTTTTGTTTTTTTTGCACGTACGGCTATTCACGTATGGCCACGCACGTATGGGCACACACTAATCTAAATATTTCAGGTCACTGCATTCAAGTAGCCAATTATTTTTTAGGCAAACATCGAATAAAAAAGTCAACATCGGCCAAAGGTCAACAACTTTGGTAAGATTTATAAATTCCTTAATTTTTATCCGATTGACTTGAAATTTGAACTGGTTTTATATATATATATATATATATATATATATATATATATATATATATATATATATATATATATATATATATATATATATATATATATATATATATATATATATATATATATATATATATATTTAATTAATTCAACCATCCAAATATATCTAAGGTCAACATAGGCACAAGGTGAACAACTCAGGAAGTTTTTCTGAAACCCTCAATTTTCATCTGATTGACTTGAAATTTGAAGAGGATATATATATTTCACGTCACTGAATTCAAGTAGCCTATTATTTTTTGAGGTCAACATGGACCAAAATGTCAACATAGGCACAACTTCAACAACTTAGGTGAGCTTTCTAAAATCCTCAAATTGCATCCGATTGACTTGAAATTTGAAGACAATTTATATTTCAGATCACTGAATTCAACCAGACAATTATTTTTGAGGTAAACATCGACCAACAGGTCAACATAGCCCCAAGGTAAACTACGGTGGTATTTCTAAAATCCTCAGTTTTCATCCGATTGACTTGAAATTTGAAGAGGATATATATTTCAGGTAACTGAATTCAATCATCGAAATATTTTTGAGGTCAACATTGACCAAAAGGTTAACATCGGCCCAAGACCAACATCTTAGGTGGAATTTCAAAAATGCTTAATTTTCAACCCATTGACTTGAAATTTGAAGAGGATTTGCACATCAGGTCACTGAATTCAATCACCATTTATTTTTGAGGTCAACATCAGCCAAAAGGTCAACATAGGCCCAAGGTCAATAACTAAGGTAGTATTTCTAAGATCCTCAATTTTCATCCGATTGACTTGAAATTTGAAGAGGATATATATTTCACGTTACTGAATTCAACAAGCCAATCCTTTCTGTAGTCAAATTTTGTTTTTTCTATTTTGAAAGTGCCGTGCTCAGCATGATGTCTTCTTCTTGTTTGTTTGTTTGTTTGTTTGTCTGTTTGTTTGTTTGTGTGCAGGGTATCTCAGAAAGTTGTGGACGGATCCGCATGAAATTTGGTGGACTGGTTGGATGTGTGATAAGGATGGACTGATTAGATTTTGGTAAATATCTGGATGCGAATCCAGCTACTAGAATTTTTTAAGTTTCTTCACCATTGAAAGATCGGGCCCAAAATGATATATAGCACAATATCTCAAAAGGTTGGGGACAGATTCAGACGAAACTTTGTGGACAGGTTGGGTGTGTGACAAGGATGAAATGACTCAATTTTGGTGAAGATCTGGATCCGGATCTGGATGTGAGAATATGTAATGTAAAAGTGACTCTTCACCATTGAGAGATTGGGCTAAAAACGATATAGTACCAAACGATGTGTAGCCTGATATTTCAAAAAAGTTATTCGGCCCGATATGTTCTCGTGGATCAGGCATTACATAGCAGAGGTTTGTGCTCTCCCAAGTGTCCTTCTAGTTTTAACATGTTCTGAATTCCCAATGGAGTTGCCTTTGTACATCCTGTGATGTGATCAAATTTTAACCAATATTTAATGTGTTTTTAAATTCATTAGATTGCGGAGGAAATGTTTATGAAATGTTCTTTTGGTGCAACAAGTGTATAAGTTGTTAACCTTGTGGACAATGAAGTACTGCTGTGTGACTTTTTCATGCTCTTTTTTTTTACCTGCCAAGCCTTTGAAAACACGAATGGTATGCGTGCTGTGAATTGCATGTGGAATGATCATACCAGGCCAAACTCAGAAATTCAGTTACACCATTTAAAAAAGTCATATGTCATACCTGTTTGAATTCAGGGAACTAAACTCACGACGACAAGGGTTTAAATTCACTATGAAGTAAAATAATTTGGCAAAAAAAACACATTCACTGCTGAATAAAAGTTGTTTATTTTTCAAGATCCATATATATTCACGTTTATGCTCTTCATATATATATACATATATATATATATATATATATATATATATATATATATATATATATATATAGATATGGATATGTATGTACAACCTCGGGGCCCCACCCCACCCCCACCCTCTTTCGAAAAAAATGATTTTGGACAAAGGATACAAACCAATTTCTTTTTACTGCACATTTCTGGTTCATTATTCTCTGTAAAGTTTGAAAAAGGCTACATATAAGAACCTAACCTACCTGGTTTGTTCAGATGATTATCTTGCCAGGGATCACTTTTCAATACTCCAGACCATGGCAAAAGCTAAAAAGAAAAATGAAAGAAGAAAAAAAACCGAGATCCATCAAAACCAGCAAATCTTCTTTTCATTCATTATTATCATCATAAATAACAATCTTCAGACTGTGCATTTCCGAGCTGCCATGCTCGATGGCAACAACTGACATTATATGACAAAGTTTACATGATGCAACACCCTTTGCTCTCGTAATTCTAATCGCTTGCAAAGATTCCACGAAAAGGTATGCAAAAATGCATTTCTTCGAAAAGAAATAGGAAAAGGTCAGAGGGGTGGGTGGGACGACGATTGTCAATCAGCCGAATGGGGGCAGGTCGCTCGACACATTCCCCCGAAGGACTAATCAAACCGAAATGGGTGTGGTTAATGGTGGAATATTATCAGGAAGTCGGTGACAGCAACCACCCACACATAGTTCAACAAATGACGTACTATTTAGAATGTGTGATCGTCTATAAAGTATGTGCAGTACCATGACAATGTGAGCACATCTATAAAGTTTGTGCTGCAACATTTGTAAAACAGTAGGAGGACATATACATATATATATATATATATATATATATATATATATATATATATATATATATATATATATATATATATATATATATATATATATATATATATATATATATATATATATATATATATATATATATATATATATATATATATTGTTACGAATTTGGAATTCGATTGCACAAAACATACAGGTTCCTTTAGTCAGCTATGTCGATAAGTGCATGTTCCTTAGATAGATCACCTTCCATTGTTTAAATGTTCGGAAATCGATTAGATGCGCTGCGGATCGATTTAATAGTTAGGGAACGAAACAATGGAGACGTCCCTCCCCCTCTTCTGCGAAGAGGAAGAAGAACCCTGCCGTCCCATGATTCATGATGTCAACAACTCCCTCCCACCCGTGGTTGAGCGGGGGATGGATCACGAGGGCATGAGTCACTCCGGGTGCGGGGGAGGGGGGCGGAGAAGGATAAGGACGAGATCCTTTCTTTGTTCTTGATTAGTAAGCTTTTTGCTTCGGCAGAGAGTAGTCGTTCAACAGATCTTCGGGTCCTGTTTGGCTTGGGTTAGGGTTTTCGGAAGCTTTTTGCTTCTGCAGAGGAGTTGTTCAGCAGAGCTTCAGGTCCTGCTTGGCTCGGTAGGCTTTTTGGAGAGCTGCTTTGTTTTGGAAGAAAGTGGAGCTGGTTGCTTGGCTCTAGCTGCGAGTGGTGGCTTCTTCTTCTTCTTAGTTCGTGGAGCTCTTTGTTCTCCGTTTGGTTCCCAGCTTGGTGCGACTCATCGACCTCTTCTTGGAGGTGGTTCCTTGGGGGAAGCGGCGCATCGACGGGAAGGATCGGCGCCTCGTCTCACCAGCACGTGTTGAGAAGCGCTGGAGGATTCGTGGGAGCTCGGGAAGGATCGCGGCTCACGGCGATTGGGTTCAGCTCGCTCTCGCTGGAGCCCGGGTCCGAACAACTTGAAGACCACATGAGGTGGAGAGGTTCGAGATAGGTTCTGTGTTTCAGCTCATTTGTCCTCCGAGCTGGAGCCTGTTATTAAAGGCCTCAGCCACAATTTATTGGGTGTGTGTGTGTGTGTGCGTACGTGTGTCCATGGGCCCCATCTAATAAGTAGGAAATTGGTAAGTGCTTTGTGTACTGTAAATCTTTGCATCGCATTTCGTAAAGTCAGTATAGTTCTGCTCTTACGTGCTTCCCTAGTTCCTCATTATTATTAATAAATACCCCAATTGTTAAATGTTTTCAGCTTGTCGCGTCGATTCTTTCATTGACTGAGCATTTCGTGTGTTGGGAGTTAGAAAGCCGTTGGTTTGCCGTAAAACGGGGACATTCGGACCGACGGTTCTCAGCGATTAAGCCGCTTGGAATCGCGCACGAGACAGGCTCGCCTCGGCGGTTTGTTCCGTACGAGTTCCTTCGAGGGTGGAATACCCCGGTAGTTGGATCACATGGGTATTTAGGTACATTAAAGATTGGCAATCGACCCTACCCCACGTGATCTGCCCATTGGCGTATTTCGGTTCTTGTACAAGGAGCCGTCGACTCGGACTTATCCGGGCGGCAATCTATATTCTGGACGATCGGTCGGGCCGACTCGACTTGCAGCTCCTTCAGAGCAGTCGGTTGCCGGCCGACCCCGGCACCCTAACAATATATATATATATATATATATATATATATATATATATATATATATATATATATATATATATATATATATATATATATATATATATATATATATAAATATATATATATATATATATATAAATATAAATATATATATATATATATATATATATATATATATATATATATATATATATATATATATATATATATATACACATATATACAGGGGGCTGCAAAAGTAGGTATACAGTAATGAAAAACAAAACTTGCACATAAAACGTATTTTATTGATTATACAAGCATATCAATAATAACATACCAATAATAAACATATCAATAATAAACATATTAATCCCTCAAATGTTCAAACTGTTTTCCCCCAGCATTCACACTATTGTAATACTGGTATAATCCTTACTGTATACCTACTTTTGCAGCCCCCTATATATGTATATACAGTCATGTGCTACTTAACAACTGTAATGTCCGGAGGGCAGCGGGACTCGGATAGCCATGAGGATTGTCGAACACTGTTTATTGCCCGTCCGGATGCACACTACTACAGACTACACACCGCCTCAGGCGGCGTGAACACCTTTATCCCTTGCAGGCACGTGACCTCCAAAACCACTCCTCCACGCCTCCACAACGCTCCCCGCATTGTGCCCTGCCCACACAGGCCAATACACCACACTCCTCCCACCTAAAACTATGATTATAAAATGACCATCATAATAATAAGCATATTCGGCACAGAATACTATGACATAAAAGCAAAGAGGTACAAAAACGATAATAATCAAAAAGCATAGGCACCACCCCACAGAAAACAACCAGAGCTAAAAATGGCATTAATCAGGTGGCCGTGCACCAAAACCCAGACGAGACGGCACAAAAGGAACCGTGCTTCATCTGCTACCCGCAACCCTAATGCCGTTGTCACCCGGCCCATAACTCAGCCCTCCACCTCATCACACCATATAACGTGTTGACGTGAGCGAGTTGAATTTCAAAGCAATGACAGGTGCTCGGAAACTGAGTTGCACGACAAACCCACAAAACCCCGACCGCGTTAAAGATATCAAAAAGCAAGTTGGGAAGCACAGCATCACTACGCAGCAGAAGCGCCCCCAGGCGGCTCATGCTTACATGCCCTCCGGCAAGGTTGCGATGACCTCCCGAGTGAACCTTCCCCGGCACCATCAAACGCCCCCGGCCGACAAGGCGGCACATCTCCCCCAGACAGAACCGAATCAGATAAGCATTCCGAGCCTGGAAGCCCCGTGGCGCCAGCCCGGCCGACCTTGGCGAGACCAGAGGTCTGTGCTGCACGCCACCAAACCCGTCTGCCCTTGGCCATCTCAGGAATGGGCGGTGACGCTGAACAGCGCCATCGGCGGGGCGCACCATCAACCCCATAACAAACCCATGCATCACAATCAGCCGAGATCACAACGCATGCCCGAACGGCCTTGGCGAGAACAGAGAGCTGCGCCCCAGGGCGCCAGGCATGTCTGACCTTGGCGAAACCAGGGGTGGGGGTAACGCTGAACAGCGAACCAGCCCCGGCTCTGAGCCGATCTCTGAGCCGCACACCAAAACCGCGCATCCAACCCAACCCAGAAAACCATGCACGTCCACACGGACGGTCAGCGCAGCCTGGAGACATACCAGTGTCATACAACAACAAAAACATTGTCTGCTCCAATGCAACTTCCCCTCACGTACAGCGCGTCCTCCCAGCATAATCCCCACACATGACAGGGTAGCGAACCGTGGGCTGCCCTCGCAGCTGGAGATCGGCCAGACCTCTTTATTTGCCATGATCGCCCCCAAGCCCTCCACATCACATCGATCATATCGGACATCCCATCGATTGATCCCAGCCAAACATATTATGCTCACACGCGAACTGTCGGCATTTATTTTAACAACATTAAATTGCATCACTCGAGCAACGAAAATCAAATACGCAACAATCAGCAACCCATGAATCACATCGCGTGTCCGTCTCTTGGTTGTCGTCGCGACGTTGCGATGACCTGCTTGTCGTCGATGGTCGCGGTCCGCGAACTTCTTGAATGCAACTGGCTCGCCCCAATCCCCCGCTGAAATCACCTGAACGACACGGGTGCGCCCTGTATCATGAGCGCAGCCAAAGCGCGAGAGCTCATCGCAGCTGGCATAGCTCCCGTTGCTCCAAAACCGTACACCATCGTCGCAGGAAGCAATGAACGGCAGCCCACGTTGCATCGTCGCAGCTCCCTCCTCCAGAACCTCGCCCTCGGGTCTCGAAGGAGGCACAGGTGCACCTGGAGGTACGAACTCCGAAACAGGAACCGCGAGCCCCTCCCCTCGCACCACGAACCGCGGGAGCACAACCCGCTGACCCTGATGGGCGACCAAGACGTGTGCCCTGCCAACCGCTGGTAGCACTTCACCAGTATACGTATGCAATGCGAGGGTAGCACGAGCGGACTCAACTCGACACACGATCAGTGCCCCGATCATCTCGACCTCCACTGGCATTGGTCCTGTCACCTTCGGACCAATTGAAAACAGGTTCACCATTGGCAGCATCAGTGCCCCGATCATCTCGACCTCCACTGTTATTGGTCTTGTCACCTTTGGACCAATTGAAAACAGATTCAACATCGGCAGCATCTCCTGCTCCGGGTCGCCGGGATCTCCAGGCCCAGGCTGCAAGACTCGACCCGGGGCATAAAAGTGTACGCCATGCACAAAACACCGTACCAGCAGTCGATCTCGACCCGGGACGTAGGGGTCGCTTCGCACACCGCCATCCATGACCGTTATGATGGGCACTGACTCTCGGCACACACACCGTAGACATCCCCGAGTGCTCAGACCGCCGTCCGACTGACTGCATTGCAACGCTTGGTCACGACCCACGCCGAAGACCGTGTGTGCGGCTGTGCGCACCTGGAACATCGCGCTGACCTCCAGATCATCTGCTGCGCACCGACTATCGAGACCCTGGACATTCCTCAGAGCTTGTGCGACAGCCGACACCGCGTCTGAGCTGAACTTCATGTCCTCGTCCTTTAGCCGTGGCCTCGCAGAAACCATTCCCGAGGCTTGCAAAGCAGAAATAAAACAAACTCCGAGCGCGGCCGTCGTCCACTCAATGCGACTCGCAGGCGCCGGCGGGACGTCAGGCTGCAGGACTCGACCCGCCCGAAGCCGTGCGCGCGAAACTCGCAATGCGCTTCTCTGGGACCCTCGCCTGGTGTTGAACTCGAACCGCGCGAGTTGCGCTGAGTTTCTCGCTTCAGCGATCCAATCGCCCCGGCCAAAGACTCCAAGTCAATACCGACGTAACCCAGGCACTTTGCACACGCCGATCCGAAACAGACTCGTCGCCACTGTAATGTCCCGAGGGCAGCGGGACTCGGATAGCCGTGAGGATTGTCGAACACTGTTTATTGCCCGTCCGGATGCACACTACTACAGACTACACACCGCCTCAGGCGGCGCGAACACCTATATCCCTTGCAGGCACGTGACCTCCAAAACCACTCCTCCACGCCTCCACAACACTCCCCGCATTGTGCCCTGCCCCCGCAGGCCAATACACCACAACGACGGGGTTACGTTCTGAGAAACGCGTCGTTAAGCGACGTCGTCGTTGTGCGAACATCATTTTTTGTTTTTCGTTTTCGTTTTCGAACATCGTACTTACACAAAACTACACACCTTGGCTATATGGTGTAACCTATTGCTCCTTGGATACAAACATGTACAGCATGTTACTGTACTGAATACTGTCGGCAATTGTAACACACATCCAAGAGAGACGGAAGACACGTTAGTTTTACTTTTGTGCTGTTCATGACGGCCATCGGTGTTGTTAGCGGCAGCTTACAATCTCCTCTCGCATCAATTATAGAAAGATGAATAAATAGCGTTTGGATTTTATAAATACGTAATCATTGCATCGATGTTATAATTTACAAGTTAATAAACGAGCACCTGTCAATTGTGATATATATTTTGGGAACAGTGCGATTGTTTTAACAACATTAAAAGCTTCACAAAAAACGAATTGGTGTTTTAATTTAGACTAACAACAACGATTTATTCATGGAATTCTTCAACTCAAAGTAATTTACTTGCTCGAAGGTAAACGTGCAAACATTGGTTCAGTTTGAAAGCCGATTTCCTTGAATCCTGATTTAACACAATCCTGTTTTTTTTTGCGATGACATTTTATGGACCTCAACGATCGCATTATAACAGGGCCACACTGTCGTTTATTATCATTATGAAGTATTATGTACTGTACAGTGTACATAATTGTATGTGCTATTTTTATACAACTGGCAGCGCGACGTCGGCTACATCAATTGGCGATAGGAATTTTTCAGCTACATTTTTTTTTTCAGAGCTGGCAGATCCGTCGTATATGCGATCCGTCGTTAAGCGGCGCATGACTGTATATCTTCTTCGTCTTCTTTCGGCTGCTCCCGTTATGGGTCGCCACAGCGGATCATCCGTTATGATCCGCATAATGATTTGTCACAGGTTTTATGCCGGATGCCCATCCTGACACAACCCTGGTCGCCTCTTACAACACAGTGATATGGTACACCTATTCTAACCGGGGCATACACTGGGGCCAGTTCACTGGTGCTCATTTTGCCGACCTCGGAAGGATGACAGGCTGAGTCAACCTCCTGGTGTGTATTAATTCAAGCGGCCAACGGGGCTTGAACTCAGGACCTTTTGGATCCCAAGCCGCTACCCGAACCACTACGCCAACACCAGGCTATATGTATGTATATATATATATATATATATATATATATGTATATATATATGTAATATGTATATATATATATATATATATATATATGTATATATAAATAAAATAAATAAACAAGTAATAAAACCTTTTTTTAATGTAAAAGGATGCAGGGATGTTACTCGAAAGAGTATGTAAACAAGAAACGGATAACCGAACATCCTAACCCTAAAATCCCTACATCCTTTTCAGGTCAGGTATGGGAGCATGTGCCAGAACAGCACGTCGCTGCGTCCACTTTCCGCCGGTACTCCAGGGGCCTCCGTCTGGCCATCCCCCAGGCAGATGCCAGGCCCATCCCCATCTCCTTGAGATGATGGTCAACCTGTTGCAACCATGAGGCACGTGGTCGACCCACTGGCCTCCTCCACTCATGAGACTCCCTCGCTGAGAGAATCTGGTGAGCAGGATCAGAGTCAGGAAAACGAGCCACATGTCCATACAGCCGCAACTGACGCTCACGGACTATGCAGGTAACAAATCTCATCCGAGTCTCTCTCAGCAACCACTCGTTGGACACAAAATCCGACCAGCGATAGCCAAGGATTCTCCGAAGAGACCTGGTACCAAAGGAATTAAGTCTCCGTCTCAGATCCTTGGTCAGAGTCCAAGTCTCGCACCCATAGAGCAAGACTGGAAGTACCAAGGACCTGAAGACTCGGACTTTCGTCCTCCCGCACAGGTACCGGCAGCGCCACACCCCATGATCCAGTGAATCCATGACTCCCCAGGCCCGACCCAGACGTCTATTGACCTCTGACTCGCAGCCAGCAGAGACATGAATATCACTGCCAAGGTAAGTGAATCTCTCCACGACCTCAACATCCTCACCACAAACAGACACAGACAGGACAGCAGCATCCAAGATGTCACCGAAAGCCTGGATCTTAGTTTTGACCCAAGAAACCCGTAATTCCAACGGCTCCGACTCCTCATTCAGCACCTCGAGGGCCCCCAAGAGGATGTCTAAAGTCTCCGCAAAGATGACTGCATAATCTGCAAAGTCAAGGTCCGAGATCTTGATATTCCCAAATGACGCACCGCAACTTGATCTCTCCGACATCCTCCCTAGAATCCAGTCCATACAAGTGCTGAAAAGTGTGGGGGCAAGTACACATCCCTGACGAACTCCAGTAACAACTGGAAATAAGTCAGAGATGGTACCACCACACTTCACAGCACTCTCAGGACCAGAGTAGAGTTCAGACATCAGATCGATCAGTTTTGGTGGCACCCCACGAAGACCAAGAATCCTCCAGAGGACATCCCGATTCACTGAATCGAACGCTTTACAGAGATCAACATAGGCTGCAAGCAGCCCCTGCCGAAACTCTCGTCTGCGTTCGGTGAGGACACGAAGTGCAAGGATACGGTCAATCGTTGACCTCTTTGGTGTAAAGCCTGACTGCTCTGGACGCTGGTGCTCAAGCAGATGGTGGCGAACCCTATCGAGAATTATCCGAGCAAAGACCTTGCCCGGCACTGAGAGCAGCGTCACCCCTCGGTAGTTGTTGCAGTCTTGGCGATCACCCTTCCCTTTCCAGAGAGGGACAACAAGGCCCCTCTTCCAGTCAGTTGGGATGATGCCTGTGTTCCAGGCAGAGCACAAAACTGCATGCAACGACACGAGTGCAGCATTTCCACCAGCCTTGAGAAGTTCGGCATGGATGCCACAGATCCCTGGAGCTTTGCCCCGTTTCAACTGGTTCACCGCAGCCCGTGTTTCCACAAGCGTAGGTGGACCACAGTTGATTCGAGGGTCAGCAACAGGGATTGTAACACCCTTGACGTCCAACTCGACAGTTGGGGGATCAGCCTGGTACAACTGCTCAAAGTAACCGGCCCAGCGGGCCTTCACTTCAGACTCCTCTGTCAAGAGCCTACCACTCTCTGCTCGAACTGTAGTGCTCCGAGGGATGGGCTTGGATGAACGTAATGCGCGAATTCCCCTGTAAGCGGGACGAGAATCAACTGTCCACAAGTGATGCTCTACCCCCTCACAGATTCCTCGCACATAGGCCTCCTTGTCCACCCTCAGTGCACGTACAGTTTTACGCCTCAGCTCCCTGAACAGCTCAGCTCTGTCATTCAGCCTGGCCCTGCGACTCTGGTCAATGGTATCCAGTGTCCCTTGAGAGACAAAATTCTTCTTTGCCCTGCGGTGAGCTCCAAGGCATCCACCGGCAACATCAAGGACGGTGGTCTTGAAGGCGCTCCACAACTCTTCAGGACCCCCCAAAGCACCCAGACCCCCAAAGTGTCCACTCAGCCTGTTCGCAAACTCCTCAGCTACTCTCTCATCCCTGAGCTTGGCAACATCCAGCCTTGGCTGGGATGGTACCATTCTCCAGGATTTAAGGTGCAGCTTTAGAGTTGCTACAACAAGCCTGTGGTCAGTATTGAGGAACTGAGCACTCCGGTAGACCCTGCAGTTCTGGATCATCCTCCAACGACCGTCAATGAGGACATGGTCAATCTCCTTTGCCACACCGCCAGCGTTGGAATACCAAGTCCAGCGATGAGCTTTTGGGCGCTGAAACCATGAACCAGCCACCCTAAGTCCATGACTTCTTGCAAAGTCAAGGAACTTAGTGCCATTCTGGTTCATAGTTCCTGACCCATGGGGACCAACACACACCTCATAACCGTCCCTATCAGTTCCAGTCGATGCATTGAAATCCCCCAAGACTAGAAGTGTATCTCGTCTGGGGCACTGATCAACCACAGACTCGAGTGTAGCGTAGAATGTGTCCTTCACGGTGAGATCACTCGCCTCAGTCGGAGCATAAACAGAGACCAGGGAAATGACACCTAAGGAGTGACGAATCCTTAATCTCATAATACGCTCGTTGACCGGTGTTACCTCAATTATCATTGGGGTCAGCTTATTGGACACAGCTACAGCAACTCCTTGGGTATGGTAACCATCAGAGCGACCAGACCAATAGTAGGTGTAACCACCCACCATTATCTCGCCGCAATCCGGTCTCCGAACCTCAGAGAGAGCTGCAATCCCGATGTCCAAACGCTTGAGCTCAGATGATAACAGAGACAGGTGATCATCCTCTCTTAGGGATAGGACATTCCAGGCACCCACCCGAAGGGACCGCCTCAGGTTAACCCAAGGAGACCGCCGTCTGGTGGACGACACCTCAGCACCACTCCGACACACTCTCCCGCAATCTGACCCAGGGATGTTACCCCGTGGTTTCCCTCCTATCAAAGATTGGGGGTCCCGAAGGCTTTGCCCAAATCCCGTCATCCGGTGAGCTGCCCTGCGAAGGGAAGCTGCACAGGAGGTACTCCCACGGAGTGGGTTTTCAGATTTTTTTGCGTTTTTACGTTTTGCGGAATGAAGGGTTTTACGGTGGCCGGAGTGCAAATCCTGCCACCAACCTCCTAATAAGAAGTAACCCAACTGCAGGAGGACGTCCGCAGACAGTTGGGCACTAGATATGGATGGCCGTTGGCTCACAAGGAGCTCCTCCGCCCTTTGACAGGTTTTGTTTTTAATCCTGCTGGGTGTCCATATCCAAACACCCTCCTCACCAGAAAACCTGGTGGGGGAGACGGTTTAGTCGCCGACAACCCGACCATGGAACAGGTTAGTACAGGTTTACATGGTACCTGTAGCAGGTCACAGATCGAACCTGACCTGACATCCTTTTGCATTAACAAAAAATGTTTTTATTACTTTCAAGGGTGTGTATGTATATACTTGCAAATACCACCTGCCACTTTGATGATGGTACTACTAAAGGGGAGAGGGAGAGCGACGAGATTGAAGAGGTGGAGGAGAAAGGAGAGAGGCGGGAGCAGGGGAAAGGAGGGATGGGGGAAGGGAAGACAGTGTGATGTAAGAGGAAGGGAAGGCAGATGTGTGGTGGAGCGTTAATTACGATTCATGCCATCTCATCAAAGTGAGTGAACAATTTGCTCAGAATGACATAGCGTGGTACCACTATCGACAATGAGTGCTCAGCAAGTGGCTTAAAAACTCATGCAAGCACTTCAATTCAATGGTTGACAAGGAATGGTTGGCTAGGCTGTCACTGCATACCTTAAAGGATCCCTTTAACTTTAAAACCGGTCTTCACCGTACACGCAGCAGTTAATGAAATAAAACGAATTGACGAAATAAAATGAGTTTCATCACAAAAGAGTTGCTGCTTTATGCAGAAACAACCATGGAGACATCTTAAAGTTCAATCGCCCGTGAAATACACATTGTGGAAAATCCGCCATTTTGCCTGCTAATCTGTGCACGTGTCACATGGTACATCGGTTCGGAGTCCGCACAAACGTTATAACTATTTTTTAAAACATCCATTTTTTAGCAGATTTGCTTTGATTCCCTGTAGAGCACCTCACAAAACCTCCAAAAATATAGACACAGATCTGGCAGACACTATGGATAGGCAGTCCCTCTGGGGGACGGACAGGGACAGCTCTAGCAGTGAATGCATTAAATCATACAGCTCAATCCATCTATCCATTGGGACCATTCTCTGTGCAGAGCATTGGTGCTACCTACGCAGTCTCTGGCTATTGGTCACAATCCTGGACATGTCCCCACTCAGACACAAGAAAGATACCAGCAAGCTGGCAGTCATTTTGCTGACCTTGGAAGGATGACGGGCAGAGTCAATCCCACCTGGTTTTAATTCAACAGCTGAGTGGGATTTGAACTCAGGATTTTGGGATCCCATGTCCACCACCCTAACCATTAAGCCAACACCAGGCATTATATCAATGAAGCTGGTTAATTTTAGCACGTTCCTAAATTTTTTTCTTCACTCAGTAGAATTCTCCAAACAGTAGAAAAAGATAAGTTTATTGCTTTGGAAATTTCACATTTTCTTGTTTCTATATTGTTACGCGCTGCTCCAGACCTCGAGATGAGTGTCCCTTGAGAACACAGAGGGAAAGCATGGCAGACAATAAAAATGATCACTTTCAACTTTTCAATCAGTTGACAACCAACCAGGTGAACCAGCGACATACAAGAGTCATGGAAACGCAGGAAAGAATGAGTCATGGTCAATACTTAATCAAATCCAAGTTACACACATATATTTCATTGCAGTTTCAATTAATTCAATTATTTACAAAGGCAATTACTCTTTTGACAAGGCAACTTCACACTCACCTTTTAGTACACCCCCTTTTACCAGGATTCATGCCGTTAACCAAAGTTAAGATCTTGCCATATCTGAATGAGCAATTAAACGCCTTGCCATGTCAAACAAGCATGCAGATCTGTGAAGCTTTTGCCATGTAGATGAAGCCAGTATGAAAATGAATGGTCGTGCAGAAACTAACCTTGCAGATTAGCGGTCAGCTTTGGGTGAAGAGCGAGTGAGCCCAGGAGGAATGATCATGCAGTATGGATATCATCACATCTCCAGCCGAACCACGAGAAGGCACGAGGAGGAGGGTTATTTTTTTGGGTATAAATTGTCGAGGTTCGTATGAGAGCTAACACACAATGCATAACAAGGGGGGCAGGAGACAAGAGGGGTGGGAGAGAGAAGGACAAAACAGTGGGGAACAGAGACATTAGGAGATCTGTGGAAGGGAGAGGGATGGGGCGGGGAACATGGGTGTACAAGATGGACACCATAGGGACTTTCAGGACCTTACATGATGGGGAACTTTCGAGAAGGAAAGCAGGGAATTTGAAGGAGGTGGGTTTGGGATGGATTAGTGGGGGCAAAAAAACATTGTGGTTTTGAATGGGGGAAGACGAGAAGTGGTGGAAAACAGCTGTTTTGCAGACCTCGAGGGAAGAATGGGATTGAGGTGCAGGCGCAGAAGGGCGTCCGGTGTGAGGAAGGCGGAACTCTGGGAGAGCCACACGGTGGCTCTTGGCCAATCGAGGTGAAGCGGTGGGCGGAGCCACGAAACTCCCCGCTGGAGACTCCGCCCAGAGGGATGGGAGTGCCCCGCCCACCACGCCCCTGTCCAATGGGGAATGGACGGGGGATCGCACGATGCTCCGTATCCAATGGGGGAGCGAGCGGGGAGGAGACAAGCCCCCGGAGAGTTCTGAGGAGATTTCAGAGAGTGAGGAGATAAAAGAGACCTGAAGAGATTCGAGAGTTCTGAGGAGATTTTTGGTGTGGAACTTGTGGGCTCTCTGGAAGGCGACCTGAAGAGATTTAGTCGGTCTGTTCTGGTCTCTCCCTCTCCTCCCGCTTCAGCGCTGCCCGACCGCCCACCTGGACTTCTCCTACAATTACCTCGTCCCGGCTCCAGAGCCGACGGTTGTCCCTTTGTGCCTGGTTGGTATGGCGACACCAGCCCTTAAGAGAAGGGGACGCCCAGCCACGCTATGTGGCCAGGTAGCCTGCCACCCCTGGCTCTCACAGCCAGACTGTCCTGCTCGGCTGGAGAGCCGTAATAAAGACCCAAGGAGGTCCATTTCTGTCTGGATGTGTGTGTCCATTTGTGGCGCCAGTCTGAGTAAGTAGTGAACTGCTTAAGTGTTTTGCTGTATATATCTGCATTGCCTTGCTTTATATTCGATGTAGCTCTGCTCTTACGTGTTCCTTAGTTCCCCATTATCTTTTAATAAATATCCCCATTTGTTAAACTAGTACGTGCCCGTAAAAAAAAAAAAAATAAATAAATAATAAAACCACGAGCAAGAAACAACAACCACACAGGCCGTTTCTTCGCTCTCGCGTGCCCGTACTTGTGTGGCCCGGAGGTTCGCATATCGCAGTTACGATTATTCGCAATTTAGTTTTAATGGCCAATTATTCAATTCGCGCCAACATATTTTGCCTTTTCGCAATGTCGTCGCAAGGAAAAACAAAAAGAGAAGAGAAGAGAGAGAAAATTTTTTTAACTTCCTGGTTCGGAGCATAGCAGCTCACTCTGATGTTACCGAAATTTATGCACCGTCTAATATGAAAACGGTCATAACCTGGGCCATTGTGTTTATCTATAAATGCGCATAAGAAATCGAGAAATTATTAGAATACACGAAGTCATCACTCTCCGGAAGCCCGTACGTTGTAACCCGTAATGGGGAACGCGGCTGAGGTTCCCTTCCCCCATCGGCCATGCCCACGCAACGTGTCTTGTCATTGGTTGGTAAATAAATGGCCATAACTTGGGAGGCACTTGTCCGATTAATATCAAACCTTGAAAAGGCACATCCTCAGGTCCCCAGCAATATATCTGGCAAGTTTCAATGAGATCAGACCAGTGGTTGTCAATAAACAGCGGACACACACACACACACACACACACACACACACACACACACACACACACACACACACACACACACACACACACACACACACACACACACACACACACACACACACTGCTGGAATCTCTATATATTGTACGGCTGTGGAAATTGACAGAACACCATAAACGTCCCGAGCTCGATCAGTTCGGCCGATAAGTCCGTGTCCAGATAGATTTCCCCACCGTTGTTTTAAGGGTCTATTCATGTTAACCGGGCTGTGATCTTTGAGTTGGCCGTTATTCTTTACTATCGTTATTTTGGACCAACCACGTCCACCACCAACATCTTTCTCAACAACCGCTTTACAACAACCACCACCAACATCGCTCTCAACAACCGCTTCAGACCAACCACCTTCCACCACCACAACCACACCTGCCTCTCACCAAACCACGCCATCGTCACCACTTCGCCAGCAAGCGTCAACATCTCCACACCACAAACATCGCCTCACCTTCGTCTCCGAAACGACGCCACCAGCCGCGGCGAGTCGGCATCGAGCGGCGTCGCTACAGGCCGACGCGGAACGTTTGCTCGTCGGATCAAGCTTGGTGATCTCGCGCACGTCCGCTTTCCGCACAGAGGTCAGAGGTCAGAGGTCGAGGATCGGAGGCCAAACCGCGTCTCACCAGCCCTGTATAAGGACGAGCAGAGCGCCAAGCTCGCGTTCGAGTTGAGTCAGTCTGGAGAGGTCGGGGAGTTGGGAGGAAGCCAGAAGCCAAGGAGCTGCGTGGAAGTCTGGGCTCGTGGCGGAGTCGGTAGCTTGGAGCTTGCAGTCGGTGGAGAGTCCGGGCGTCGCCAAGGAGACGCGAGCTGGAGGCGCGGCCTTGCCTGCTGTGTCGCGCGGAACCGCGCGTTTGTGTTGTCAGAGCCGGAGAGAGCTCGCCAGCCAGCGACAGGCGGTCCGAGGTGATCAGGCTTCGGCGCAGTTCTAGCATCACTGAGGGACGGACGGGTTCTTACAGAGCATCAACTCTAAGAGAGCAAAGACCCGTTCGTTCCTCTCAAACGAGTTGCCGACTGAGACCGAATCACCCGGCCGCTTGGCAAGGCCCGAGCTCGACCGCGGCTTACGCTAGCTGCCGTGGGGAAGGAGCATCGCGGGTCGCCTAAGCGCGTTCGTGTGGAGAGAGCCGGAGAGAGCTCGCCTGCCACACGAAAGGCCCGATCTCGACCGCGGCTGCGCTAGCTGCTGTGGGGACGGGACGTCGCGGGTCGCCCAAGCCATACACCACGAGGGTGCAGATAACCTGCAACGGTCTCGTGGGACTCGTTCGGTCTGCCAAGTCCCACGCCATAAAGACCCAAGAGGTCCAGTCTGACCCCATTTCCTTTGATGGGGTCTTTTTCCTGCTTTTCTTTCGAATGAATGTTGTGGCGCCGAGTCCCGTAAGTAAAACTGTGTAAGTGACTGTACATTAATAATTATTTATAGACGGTTGTAGCGCCTTGTCTTGCCCACGTGCCGTGCCGCATCCATTGCTTGTTCTGTGTATGTGCATGTTGGTGTTTTTGAATGATTGCATGATTGTTCCTGCATACGTAGAGTAAATAAATGTGCTGGTTTAAATGTAAACCCGTTCGTTGCGTCCATGCCCCCATTGAAATGCCATCTTGCATTGCGGAATATTAGTTGGTTTTTAAGTAGCCGGTAAAGTGATCGGGTCCAACGGGACTGCGCGATATTATCCCGCTTCTTTATTCCAAAAGGAAGCGAGCTGCTGAAGCGGCTCGTTTCCAAGCTGTCCCGTTGAGGTACAACCTCTTGGTAACCTACCTGCGCGAATTATTAGGTAAATCGAAGATTTGGTGATCGGACTCTGTAGCGCGGGTAGGGTACGGACAAGGTTGTGGTGGGATTGAAAACCCATCCGTGACTGGTTTCTAACGCCATTGCAGAAAGTCACGACTGGATTGTCCGTTCGGTGAGCGAACCGGCTGCTATTGGTGAAACGCGGTCGTTCGCACGCCGGGCGGGCGCGAATACTACAACTAGCTGAAACCCCGTCACAGACGGATTTAGTTCATTCAACCACCCTCACCAGCTGACACACACTTGAGGGACATGGACTGGATAGGGTGTGCTTGCCCCCACCTCCTCATTCCCCACCTCCTCATCCCCCACCGCTGCCCTATTCAATCTGCTTACCCCCGCCCAAAAATGTAATTACCCCAGCCCTGCCTCTTCACTCCCCACCCCCCGTCTTTTGATTCCCCGTCCCACTTGCCCCTGGGCCCCCACCCCCCTGTCCCCCCCCTCACACTCAACCCAGCCCCTGCCTCATTTCCCCCTGTCTCCCGCTTTCAATTTGCTTACCTTGCCCCCCGCCTCTTGACTCCTCGCTCCCATCTCAACGAAAAGTGTTTATTCTGCTTCAGCGTTGAAAGTTGACTATTGGCACGATGTGCGATGCACTCTTACAGGTACGAGGTTTCTTTCAGTCCAGGTCACAGTACCGAGAAAAACGTGACGCGACCGCTCGGAGGAGCACAAAATTGGTCCTTCAGTATTAATATATAGATATCTATAAAACTGAGGATGTGTGTTTGTGTTTATGGTCGTTATGCATTTCCACAAATTCCAACCGATTCCATTCAAATTCGGTACGATTATGGCTTTTGGTCCAACTTCGGTCATGGCCTATAAATTTTTTCCATAACACTTCTGATATTCGAAAAAAAATCGATAAATCGATATTCCTTTTGGGATTTTCCATTCAAATCCACTCAAGTTTAGGGCCTACGGGGGACGCAAATTTCCACTTGACCCCGGGTGCCGTTTACCTCCATTACGCCACTGCCGAAAAATCCCTGATTGCAAAACAAATCGATAATTAATTTCATTCTTGCACTTCCCACTCGACTCTCCAAATAAGCTTAAACGCAATTTCTTTTTAATTTCTCGCCCTCCCGACCTTTTCTACTGCATTTGTGTATTGTGCTTGTGGTGCATGCGAGAAATTTAAGGTGTTAATTAACGTTAAGATGACGAAATCGATCCAGTGCATGCAGTTCACGCCGTGCACGCGTGCAAGCTTTTTGTGCATGACCTCATTGCGCGTGTCCTATTGGTTGCTCAAGGTCATTGCCCTCAGCTTTACTTTTGCACCGACCACTCGCGTATGGTTTGGGATGCAACTCATTTGTCATTGGTCGGGCTATGCCGAGGAAAAACGTGTCACATTTTCTCCTGTTCCGCTATTGTCCGGTCGCATCTTTCATGCTGTGGACTACCGATTATCCTTTTTTCCTGTGATTGTGCTTCTGCTGTTTCCCGTTCTGACGTCGTTTCTTAAACGTTCGAAGGAACAATCCTGAGCTCGGCTGATTTTCAAACGCCGTTCGGTTACACTAACATTACACTTCCTATCCATGAGTTATTACTTTTGCGTTTAACCACTCCCACTTTTTTACATATTGTTTTTTCGATATAAACCCCAACTTACAAATTTATCCTTCGAAGTCGTACTCTACCCTACAATTTTTTTTGTTCCAAAAACCGTAGTTCTTTTCAATCTCGGTTTACCTTTTTCGATAATGCCGCCTAAAAAGAGGGGTTATCTTGGGCGTCGGACAGCATTAGCCATGACTCGAAGGGTTTCTAGCGCAAACGAGTCGCTCGAGGAAACTACCGCCTGACTTTCACAGAATGCCCTGCGCGCAGTGGAAATCAGGGCTTCTGAGGGCGATGAACAGCAGGCGGTTCGTCGTTCCAGGAACGCTTCTGCAACAGCTGCTTCCAGGGCTCTAGAGGGTATTGAGCAGCGATCGGTTCAGCGTTCCAGGAACGCTGCTGCAACAGCTGCTTCCAGGGCTTCGGAGGGCAATGAACAGCAGGCGGTTCGTCGTTCCAGGAACGTTTCTGGAACAGCTCTTTCTAGGTCTACTAAGACTCCACAAGAGCGACGCGCAAGGTTAGACGGTAATAGTCAACGGCGGGACAACATCCGTGGCGTCACGTGCCCAAACAAACAGTTTTGGTTTCGAAAAGCTTTTCAGTACGAGGCCGAAGTTAACTATTCCATGCGTGGTGACATACAAATTGGTGAGATGCGCTTCACCTGCCAATTTTGTCGTGCCCTTAAGTGGAGTGGGGAGTCGCCAGGGATGTGCTGCTCCAACGGTAAGGTCAGTCTACCTCCACTTGAGGAACCGCCACAGCCTTTAAGGGACCTGCTTGCAGTCTTCATTGACTTCAGATAGTTTCCTTAAGCTCATCAGGAAATATAACAGTGCCTTCCAAATGACCTCTTTCGGGGCGCATGTTAGAGAAAAGGGGTTGGATGCCTACGTTCCAAGTTCAGGGTCAGGTTTACCATCTAATCAGGTCGTTGCTCCCTTCGCAAAACTGTAAACCTTCGTTTTTGCAGATTTACTTCATTGCTGACAACAACAAACAGGCCAATGCACGAATTGATATTTTCCCTCCACCTGAGGACGGCGAAGAACATGACACCTTAGACAGGGACGTGCTGCACGAGAAAAATAATTACGTTCGGAGTTTTAAGTGCACCTTAGAGTCAGCCCCATCCCCTACTTTTTCCGTTGTCATTGACGCGGATAAGAGGCCTGCGGGGGAGCACGCCCGCCGATACAATGCCCCTTCATATAACGAGGTCGCCATACTCCTCCATGGGGACCAGCGTAAAAAGCGGGACATTGTTTTGCACAGTCGCGATAGCCGTCTTCAACGAATCAATGAAACGCACCAGTCATATGATGCCCTACAATATCCACTCCTATTCCCTTGCAGTGCAGACTGATATTGCTTCGGAATTCCTCAGGTTGAACCGAGTGATCCAACTGTCTCGATGTCAAAAAATGTGTCATGCATAGCGTACTACGCCTACCGCTTCATGACAAGGGCTACCGATTTCAACCCTCTTCACAGGTCGCGCGATCTATTTCATCAATTTGCAGTTGATATGGCTGCCAAAATGGAATCGGAGAGATTGTGTTATATCAAACTCAATCAAAAACAGTTGCGCTCGGACTCCTACGTCCATTTGCGTGATGGTGTAAGGAACGACGTTGACCCTCGAAACTTAGGTACTGTTTGCATCCTTCCATCAACCTTTACGGGTGGTCCACGATACATCCATGAACGTACACAGGATGCTATGACTTATGTCAGGCACTATGGTTGGCCCAATTTGTTCATTACGTTTACGTGTAACCCATAGTGGTGGAGCTACTCTTAATGTGGGTTTCAGCAGCTATTCAGGAAATTTGCAATAAATCCCGAGCAACGCCAGGCTTTACTGCTAGTTAAAGATCGATGTATTCAGCTCGTCGTGTCCATTTCTCGTATTGACTGAACGTGTCGCATGTAAGGGATTAGATGGCAGTTGTGCCCTGGTAACAAGACAATCGGGCCGAAGGAACTTGGCAATACAACCGCTCGGCAACGCACGCGGACCGAGCACGCTTAAGCGGCTCGCTTCCGTACGAGTTCCGTCGAGGGTGAAATTCCCCGGTAGTTGGACCACGTGGTTACTTGGGTAAATTGAAGTTGGCAATCGACCCTACCCCACGTGGTCTACCTGTTGGCGTATTTAGGTCCAAAATAACCAGGACCCATCGACTCCGGACTTATCTGGGGCGACGATATGTAATCCCGGGCGATCGAGCCGAGGCGGCCCCACTGCTCCATCGAGGGCTGTGCTCATGGCGACACGCCGGCGAATCTACAATATATATATATATATATATATATATATATATATATATATATATATATATATATATATATATATATATATATATATATATATATATATATATATTGTTGCAGATTCGTGCCCGCCGGCGTGCGAGCGGCCACGTAACTCGAATCGCAGCACGTCGCCCACCGGACGGACAATCCCGTCGTGACCCTCTCGGACTAACGCCGGGAACTAGTCACGGGTGGGCCTTTCGGCCTCACCACGATCGTGCCAATCGGCCCCCCGCGTGGGATAGGGTTGCTCACCAAATTCAACCTACCTAAGTACCCACACGGAGGGTAGACCGGGCGATCGCACCTCGCCGCAGGTCGACTTCGGACACGGGCCACTTTAAGCGACCCGTTCCGTACTATCGGGATAACCGAGCGGTGTTATCGTCAATCTCGACGGTTCGATTAATTATTGGGCATATTTAGCCCACGACCAACCCTTTACGTGAAGTAAGATGGAGATTCAATAAAAGAAAAGACGAAGCGAAACGGGAAAAACAGTTCAACATAAAGCACATTTATTCCGCGGCAAACGGAAAGCACACATATACAATTATGCACCAAAAGCAAATGTAAAAGTAACTAAAGAAACACAACAATTCTGCACAAAAAGCAAATGCAACAAAAGAAAAACACACTGCAGATCTACTACCGACTACCGAGCACACGGCAACACTTATACAGTTTTACTTCACAGACGGCGCCGACAACACATATACTCAAAGCAAAAGAAAAAGGAAGGGGCCACCCTCAACGATGAGGGGGCAGACGGGCCTGGGG
>NC_140974.1:55656494-55703994 GCF_056783735.1 Eptatretus burgeri
TTTCAGCCTTTCATTTTTAGCTCACCTGGACTTTAGTCCGTTGAGTTTATGCAATCGAGTAGTGTCCTTTCGTGTCAGTCAGTCAGTCAGTAAACACTTCAGTCATTATCGCTTGAACCAAACACATGATTTTGATGAAACTTGGCTGCAAGCTTCATATCTGATGCCTAATGAATTTGTATTGACCAAATCAAAATCTGCTCTCATTAAGGGGGTCTACGAGGGGAGGGGGGGGAGAGTCGGGGTTTGATCCTCCAAAATAGTTATTTGCTCTCTTCTCTGAAACTACACACACTATTTCGATGAAACTTGAACAGTTCTCTGAACAGTTCCTTGGACTTCATGGTAGAATTTCTGCTCTGACATGCACTGTCAACCGTGGGACCTTATATTGAAAGGTGTGTTTCTTTCTAATTCATGTCCAATCAATTGAATTGGCCACAGGTGGACTCCAGTCAATTTATGGAGACATCTCAAGGATGATAAAAGGAAATTGGATGCACCTGAGCTCAATTTGGAGTTTCATAGCAAAGGGGCTGAATACTTATTGACGCAAGATATTTCCAGCTTTTCATTTTCAATGAATGTGTAAAACATTATGAAAACGTGTTTTCACTTTGTCATTATGGCATATTTTGTGTAGATCGGTGATAATTATTTTAATTTAATCCATTTTTAAATTCAGGCTGTAGCACAACAAAATGTGATAAAGGTCGAGGGGTGTGAGTACTTTCTGAAGGCACTATAACTCTGGTATTTTTGTTTCAGAATGAACATACGAGGTGACTAAGTGCTCGATGAGTGCCTTTTTGTTAATCTAGTAATAAACAAGCAGGAACACACCCAGTTACATTCCATACCACCTGACAAATCTCCACAAAATTTGCAGATGTGCTGGATGTAACCAGGGTCACGTCATGTTCACCCCCCCCCCCTTCTCCGTATGTATGTGTGTGTCCATCTGAAAATCATTGAAAATACAGATAGAGCTTGGCCAATCTCCACTAAACTTTGCAGATGTGCTGAGGATACAGTCAGGTCATAGGCACAAAAGAGACCCCCCACCACCCACCCCCACACACACACATACACATACACACACACACACACTGCATCCACAAAGCAATTCTCTGTTTGTGTATCTGGTACACCTGAAAATCATGTTTTGTTTTTTTTTAAAAAACGACAACATGAGACAATGTAGAAACTGACCTTAAATAAGGAAATATGGTCATTTGGTTCAACATTGCCGTGTTGCACTCGCAGGTTAATTTTTGCTGCAGCTTTGAACATAAATCATCTTGATAGTTTACTCAAGTATAAATAACCCGATCTTAATCGGGTGATCGACCCAACTGGTTAGTAAGGGTACCATTTGTACCTTTCCAAGATGACCGTGGGAAACCATCTGAGAAAGGCATGAAATAGAGTGAGGAAAGAGAAGAAGATATAGTTCAAGCACTGCTCTTGAGCTACCAGTAAAAAAATACGAGTTTAAAAGAAATGTTCATAAGCATAAAAAGTATGTGAAGGTGATGTCGTCTCATATAAAAGCAATTCAACCATAGTTTACAGGTTTAATTGAAAAAAACAAGGATTATTTTTTGGTGGACACACAAGTCATTAATACCTCCGCCACCGAAGGTGAAGGAGGTGATGTTTTCACCCCTTTCTGTCTGTCTGTCTGTTTGTTTGTGTGCACGATATCTCAAAAAGTTGTGGACGGATTCGGCCGAAACTTGGTGGACAGGTTAGGTATGTCGCAAGGACCAATTTATTCGATTTTGGTGAAGGTCCAAATTTGGATCTGAATACGAGAATTATTTAATTTTTAAAGAGTGATTCTTCACCATTGAGATATGGGGCTAAAATTATATAGTACTGTATAGCATGCTATTTCAAAAAATGTATTGGGCCAGATATGTTCTCGTGGATCAGGCATTACATGGCAGAGGTATGCGCTCGACCGAGTGCCCTTCTAGTTAACCTCCGCCATCGAAGATCGGAGGTTACTGTTTTCACCCCTTTCTGTTTGTTTGTTTGTTTGTTTGTTTGTGAACAGTATTACGGAAAAACTCCTCGACGGATTTCGACGAAACTTGGTGGGGGGATTAGGTATGGTCCAAGGATCATGCCATTAGATTTTGGACTTGGTCCAATATCCAATATGGCCGCTATGACGGCCAATTTGAAAAAATATTTGAATTTTTTTTTTTGCATTTCTACATGTTTTAAGTGATTTCCAACAAAAAAAACTTGCCAAAATTATAATTGTGGCTGATTTTGGAACTTCAGGTGGATATATCCACGTAAAATCAATTTCTGTCTCAAGGAAGCTAGTTATGACGAATGAATTGAGAATGTAAAAGTTAAAAGTAAAAGGGAAAGTTGCAAACTATAACTCTGTGAGCACTGTTGACGTCAAATTGAATGAATAGGATATCAGGTTCACTTGAGTGACCTAGCAGTATTGGCGGCGGAGGTTTTGCACTCTACCGATTGCTCCCCCTCTTGTTGCAGCTGTAATTAAAAGTTTCGTTGCAAAGGCATTTAAAAAAGATGACAACCAGAAATGAAAGCAAACATTCTTAATCAGGTTTGATTAAAATGCGGATACATGGTGCAGAAACGATTACCGTTTTATCTCCGGTGTTCAACAATGTATTATAAAGAAAAGAGTGGATTGAGTACTTACAGGCCTTGTTATTTTGTAATATAAAAGGGATTCTTTTATATTAAAGTAAAGGTCAAGAAGGTGAGTTCTTTAAATGGAGCCGATCCGAGACTTCATTGTGTTTTGAAATTTTTATCAAGTGTTGAGTAAAAAAAAAAAATCATGATGTTGCAAACAGGATGAACAAGAAATATGATTTTGCAATGAAAAGGGACATACAAGAGGGAGGTGCATTACTTTGTATTTCAAAATGTAATAAATGTTTTCTAAGAATCTCAAAAACCAGTTTGATGATCAGCATTCGAGATTGTCGTGGTCGAGGTAAGTCCTGTATTCCTCCTCTGTGATGGTCTAAAAAGTGTGACATCCATATTCACAGAAAAATGTTTAACACTTACTGTAGGCCTTCAATCAAGAACATTCGGCAAAACAAAACAATTATTTTCACATTTTTATAATTTGACATAATTATAAAACATTCCACCTTCCATTGAAGGTGGAAGAATGTTATGTTTTCACCCCTGTTTGCCTGTCTGTTTGGTTGTTCGTCTGTGAGAAGGATATCTCAAAATGTTTTGTGGACGGATTCACCTCAAATGGCAGCACTGCAGACTCTACCCAAGATAAGACAGCTTGTCGAGACTCTGTCTTTGTCTCTATCCTCATGTGCACAACCCATTCCATTCTGTCCCCACCTTACCCTGACATACTCGCTGTCTACTTGACTCTGTTCCTCTCACCCAAGAAGGTAGATAAAGTTCTGTCCAGCTTTGACCCTGCTTCAGTGCAGGTACCAGATGGCATACCTGGTGTTGGCTTCATGGTTATGGTGGTAGGCTTGAGATCCTCGGATCCTGAGTTCAATTCCCATTCGGCTGTTGAATTAATACCAGGTGGGGTTGACTCTGCCTGTCATCCTTCAAAGGTCGGCGAAATGAGTGCCAGCTTGCTGGTATCCTGCGTCAGAGTGGCGATCCGTCCAGGATTGTGTTCAATAGCCAAGTTTACTGCTTCGGCAGCACCAACGTTCTGCACAGAGTATGTTCCCAATGGATGGATGGATGGATCAGATCAGTGGTCATCAACATCCCAAATACATGGAAGTGACCGGTGATGTGTGTTTTGTCCATAAACCCGGCAAAATCACCCCCAAAGAAAAATGAGGAGGGCCAAAAAAAATTAACCCTGCAAAATTTCCCCCGAGCAAAAGTCATCCATGAAATGTCTAATTTTGGAATCGCACAGTTCAGAGATGAAAAATTCTAAGAGAAGATTAAGATGTTTGTGACAAAATTATTTATTACTGGGAACTGCCGTCTTCTTTAAATATTTATCTTAAACATCGTGCACTTGATTTCACACCGAGTCCCTGTGACTGTGATGATCTGGGAGAGTACTGGCAGCATGTGCATTGTGATGTGTGATATGAATTTTGCTTACAAGTTCACGTGTGCATGCTCTGCACAGAAACGGTACACATAACACCCAACGGTCCATCCATCCATCGGGACCATACTCTGTGCAGAGCGTTGGTGCTGCCGAAGCAGTTTCATTGGCTATTGGGCAGAATCTTGGGCACAATTGGGTAACTATAGACCTGTTAGTTTGACTTAGTTGTGGGGAAGGTGTGTTAGAGACATTGATTAAGGACCAGATGAGGAACCATTTAAACAAATACAAATGAACGAAAGGTAGTCAGCATGGGTTTATCAAAGGTAGTTCCTGTTTAACAAATCTTTTAGAGTTCTATGAAGCAGTGTCTGATTGGGAGGATGTTGGAAAGGCATTGGACATCATATATCTAGATTTTAAGAAGGCTTTTGATAAGGTACCACATCGGAGGTTGTTAGCCAAAGTGAGGGTTTGTGGAGTGGCTGGTCAGGTAGCTCATTGGATTGCAAACTGGCTTATATTAGTGATTGGAAACAAAGAGTGGCAGTGAGTGGGCGGATGTCTTACTGGGAGGATGTAAGTAGCGGGGTACCTCGGGGATCAGTACTCGGACCATTACTTTTCATTATTTACATAAACGATTTGGATAATGGGGTAAAAAGTAAGCTTTCCAAATTTACAGATGACACGAAGCTTGGAGGTAAGGTGGATAGCAGAGAGGGTGGTGATCAGATACAAGAAAGTATTGATACTTGTATGGATTGGGTAAAAAACTGGCAGATGTAATTTAACCTGAGCAAGTGTAATATATTGGGGATGGGAAAGAATAATGAAAACAAAGATTACATGATGTAAGGGGTAATTTTGGAGCATGTCACACAGGAGAAGGATCTGGGGGTGGTATTAGATACGGGAGGTAAGCAGGTAACACAGTGCCAGGCAGCAATAGGTAAAACAAATAGGGTTTTCGGTTGTATTCGGAGGGGGATCATTTGTAAATCAAAAGAGGTGGTGTTAACATTGTACAGTAAATTAGTAAGGGCCACATCTAGAATATTATGTGCAGTTTTGATCACCACAATTCAGGAAGGACATAGATGCCATCGAGAGGGTTCAGTGCAGGGCTTCTAGATTGATTCCGGGCATAGCTTGACTTGGCTATGAGGAGCGGCTGAAGGAGACGGGGCTTTATTCACGAGAAAGGAGGTGGTTACGAGGAGATATGGTAGAGATGTTTCATGAAGGGTAGAGATAAAATATGTGCAGATGAATTATTCAACAGAGTAGACAGTGATTGGACCAGGGGCCATAACCTGAGAGTAAATAAGAGGAGAGTTAAGCTGGTAGTGAGGCAGGGGACTTTTGCTCAGAGAATAGTTAATGCATGGAATGGTCTCCCTGGAAAGGGAGTGGCAGCATAAAAAGTAGATAAGTTTCAGTTAGAATTAGATAGGTACCTGGAAGTTTTGGACAGAGGGGTATGGGGGCGTTGATAAGACTTTGAGGTAATTTGAGCATTGATGGGTGATTGTGTGCATGTGTACGGAGTGCTGTTGGTGGGGGGGGGGGTCTTGGCAAGGGAGGTTGTGTGGTTGATGTGTGTTTTTAACCGAGCCCATGTCCCCTCCCCTGAGGGAAGAAAAAAAATTATTTACCTTATTTAAAAAACATTTACCTTTTTTTTTTTTAAATTTAATTAAAAACTTTTTTTTCTCCAATCTTGTGTAGATAAATTACTGTGGTGTTCTCGCAGGCAGGATGGGCTGAATGGCCTCCACTTGTGTTAGATTTCCTTGGAAATCCTGGACAGGTCACCACTCTAACACAGCATTCCAGCAAGCTGGCACTCATTTTGCTGACCTCCGAAGGATGACAGGCAGAGTAAATCCCACCTAGTATTAATTCAACAGTCAAGGGAGTTTTGAACGCAGGATCCAAGGATCCCAAGCCCACCACCCGAACCATTAAACCAACACCAGGCATACCCAATGGTGTCACCGCAAAAATATTGGGTGACTCACGCATATCTATGATTTTGAAATTACTCTCCTTTTTGATGGTCTCGAAATTTTAACCCCTTTTTTGCATGAAAACGAGATTTTGGGATTTAAATTGACACATTTTTACAAAAAAAAAGAGAGGAGTTTAAAACATTGACCCCCCCCCATTCTTTTTTTTTTTTTGCAACAACAAGGTGCAGGTTGTGTTTTGGGGGTGGGGAGGGGTTCCAGCTCCGGTTCTGGTGTCACAATAACACATCCCCGGGATGCCTCCCTTTGGTCCCGATTGTTATTAATATTACGAAAAGGCTCCGTTCGTGCATGTGTCTGTCACACTTTATTTTAAAGGGTTCCTGCTGTTGTAGAGTAATAAAAATGGTACAGAAATGGAAAGCTCGTAATCGATTTGCTTGGAACAAAAATTGAAACTTGAAAAACGTCATGTCCGTTTAAACAAAATTTTAACTTTTAGCATGACTTGGAGCTTAATTGTAGTGATGCCTTAACCGTATCATGAAAAGCAGGAACCTGCAGCCCACGGGCCACATGCGGCCCCTTAGACGGATTTATGCGGCCCACGGTGCCATATTAAGTTTACATTACAATGCGGCCTGCGATACTGCCAATTTGTCAGGGTCAATGATCAAAGAGTTCTGTAATTTTTATTATGATTTTGATTCATATTAGACACGTGTTTTTAACACGATTATTCATTTATCATATTCGTTGGCAAGAAAAATATATTCAACACTAATTTTTGTTTAAATTTCCGCATATTAATTGTATATTTTTGGGGGGGGGGTGCGGCCCTCCGCCCCTCACCACTTTGGTTTTGTGGCCCTCCGCCCAAAAAGGTTGGAGACCCCTGCTTTAGAATAAAGCTCGACGGACATGGAAGGGGCACACAAAATTATACACAGTATGGTATCGTAATATTTCTCGAAGCAATAGATAAAAGTACAGTGAAGGAGCACACAACAACAACCACAACCACGACAAACGGCAACAACAACAACAAGTGTTTAAAAAATGTCTTTACCTGTGGCCACAAAAGTGGAAGGAGGTTATGTTTTCCAGTCTGTCTGTCTGTCTGCAGGATATCTCAAAAAGTGGTGGATGGATTCGATCGAAATTTGGTGGACACGTTGGGCATGTGACAAGAACGAATTGATTTGATTTTGGGGAAGATCCAGATGTGGATCAAGATTGAGGAACGTGCTCTACCGAGCGCCCTTTTGGTTTTGTGTGTTTCACTTCATTTCACAATCTCTTTGGGACTCACAGATCGACACGCAATATGTTTGCGAAGTGAAACATGCTATCTTTTGATCAAACTTGTCAGCGAAGTGACTGGGCTTATATGCTCGGATTACTGTTTTGACGTGGGATGTAGATGCATAGCCAGGAAGTCAACAACAATTCAGCTGTTACAAGTACAATAATAAACCCCACTTTTTTTCTTTTCTTTTCCATGTAGATGTGAGAAAACAACTCTCCTTTTTGGTGGGGCTTTGGGGTCCCTGATCAAGTGCACCCCTCCCCCGGCATTTTCCCGAAAACTGAAACGTGGATACAAACCCGATCTATACAATAAGAGAGCCGTGCGTACGTACGTGTATGTCACCATTTTTTATCAGAGATGGCTGAACAAATCTTCATCAAACTTTCAGAGGATCATTATTGAGTGTCGGAAAGTGTTTTAAACCCAAAAAATTTTTGGGATGAATTTGATTTTAAAAAGTTCGATTTTATTTATTATTATTATCATTTTAATCTCTTTAGAGTGATTCAGCCTTTGTGGCTATGCGAAAGGTTATATAAAATTTCTCCGACCCCATTTCCTTTCTGGGTGTAGGGAAGTGTTTTTGGCTCCCACAAAAAATAGCCCAGGCAACACCGGGTACCCCTCCTAATATCGTGTGAGTGACATTATCAGGACGGGCAGTTATTCATTAGGCACATAGACTGCAAACATGGATTGGTTTCGTGACGATTTTCGGTCGGGGGGGGGCACAAAAAATTTACATTGTTCTGAAAATGATAATTTCGCAGAGCAGAGCAAGAGGAACCTCTTTTTGTGGGTTTTTCTTTTTGTCATAAATTCTAAAGACTATTCTAAATATAGACAAAGAATGCTCTAATACACTTGAAAAGAAGTACTTTGGTGAAAAAACATTTGCTCAAAACTCAACATTTATTTTAATTATTATCTCACTAATAAATACCAGCAGTCACTTTGCTGACAGGACTATTAAGAGGAGGAGAGAGAAAAGGAGAGGATAGAGAGAGGATGGAGACAAGGTGAAGATGGGGGGAGAGAGAGAGAGGTAGGGGTGGGAAAGTGTGGCAGGAGAGGGGGTGAAGAGGGGGGAGGAGATAGGGGAGGAATGGGGATGGGGGAGGAGATGGGGGAGGAAGGGGGAGGGGAGGGGGGAGGAGAGGAGAAGGGGGGGAGGAGAATGAGGTGGGATTCTGTGATGTCCAGTTTAACGTCCATCCGAAAGACGGCACACACATTGATGAATCACCCTGCCTGTGAAACACCGGAATGATGGTTTATAGCTGGGTGGGGATTCGAACCCATGCATGGCAGCTGAAAGCAAGCATATGTACCTCTCGGCTATCCTGCCATGATCTGGCGATTCATTCCTTCATAAAAAATAACTGCATTGATCCAAGCAGCCGTTCTGACTGCTAAAAACACACAAATATGAAGCTTTCATTTGTCCAATTCGCACATTCTTTGACACTCCCTTTCTCTCCTCGACGTCTGGAGAGTTGTCTGGTGGAGGAGGGGGTTTGGGAAGAGGATAGCATGATGAGAGGGAAAGGAAGGCAGTGCAAAGGAAGGGGAAGACCACCTGAGGGGAGGAAAAGGTCACATGAGGGGAATGGAAGGCAGAGCATCAGGGGAATGGAAGGCACCGTAAGGGGAATGGAAGGCAGCGTGAGGGGAATGGATGGCAGCACGAGGGGAATGGGAAGCAGCGTAAGGGGAAGGGAGGAAACATAACGGCAAGGGAGGCAGCATCGGGGCACGGGAAGGAAGTGTGAGGGGAGGGGAAGGTAGCATGAGGGGAATGTAAGGCAACACAATTGGAATGGAAGTCAGCATAAGGGGAATGGGAGGCAGTGTAAGGCAATTGGAAGGCAGCGTAAGGGCAAGGGAAGGAAGTGTGAGGGGAGTGAGAGGGAATGCAGTGTATGGGGAGGGTAGGCAGTCTAACAGGGCATTACCGGAGCGATAAAATGCCCAAACAGCAACATTCAATATTTAACCACCGTGTTGTATGTAAAACCGGGCAGGAGCATTTAAACATCAGGTCAATAGCCCTAGGCACTCACTTGGTAGCGGCTGGATGAGATAACCTGGTAACTACTGGTAGGCATGGATGACACACAAAATATGTCATGGAGAAGAAAGTAAATACATATGGATTTTTTTATTAATGCCATGAACAATCTTTGGTACATCATGGGTGATGAAGGTTGTGGTCAAGTTTCATCGAAATTGTGTGTGCAGTTTCTGAGAAGAAAGCCAAAACATATTTTGGGGGCAACACCCTTCCACCCACTTAGACTTCGATTTTTCTAATGTCATGAACAAACTTTGGTAAGCAATGGGTGATGAAGGTTGTGGTGAAGTTTCATCGGAATTGTGTGTGTAGTTTCTGAAAAGAAAGCAAATACCGATTTTGTGGAGCAACCCACATGGACCCTCTTCAGGATCAATTTTCTTTAATGCCATGAACAAACTTCAGCGCATTCCCGGTGATGAATGTTGTGGTAAAGTTTTATCAAAATCGTATGTGTTGTTTCAGAGAAGAAGTTGCAAATATTTGTTGATTGATAGATGGACAGACGGATGGAAGACAGGTCAGGTCAGGTGGGTGAGCATATGCTGGAGCAGCCTGTCATTGCATCGACTTTCCAATGGCACTCCAGGGGCCTCCATCTGGCCATCCCCCAGGCAGATACTTGGCCCATCCCCTTTTCCTTGAGATGCTGATCAACCTGATGCAACCATGAGACAAGTGGTCAGCCCAATGGCCTCCTCTACTCAGGAGGCTCTCTCGCTGAGAGAATCTGGTGAGCAGGATCAGCATCAGGAAAATGAGCCACATGTCCATACAGCTGCAGCTGATGCTAACAGACTATGCAAATAACAAATCTCATTTGAGTCTCTCTCAGCAACCGCTCGGTGGAGTGCAAAGTATGACCAGCGATAACTAAGAATTCTCCGAAGAGACCTGGAACCAAAGGAATTAAGCCGCTGTCACAATTTCCTGGTCAGAGTCCAAGTCTCACATCCACAGAGCAAGACTGGAAGCACCAAGGACCTGAAGACTTGGACTCATCCTCCTGCACAGGCACCGACAGCATCACAGCCCATGATCCAGTGAATCCATGACTTGCCAGGCCCGACCTAGACGTCCATTGGCTGACTTCTGCCTCAAAGCCAGCAGAGACATGAATCTCACTGCCAAGGTAAGTGAATCCCTCCATAACCTTAACATCCTCACCACAAACAGGTACAGACAAGATAGCAGCATCCAAGATGTCAATAAAAGTCTGGATCTTCGTTTTGACCCAGAAAACCCATAATCCCAGTGGCTCCGGCTCCACATTCAGCACCTCGAGTGGCCCAAGTCGATATCCAGGGTCTCCGCAAAGATGACTGCATCATCTACGAAAGGAAGGTCAGAGATCTTGACATTCCCAAACGATGCAGCGCAGCTTGATCTCTCCAACATCCTCCACAGAAATTTGTCGGAGATGGTATCACCACGTTTCACAGCACTATCAGTACCAGAGTATAGTTCTGACATCAGATTGATCAGTTTTGGTGGTACCCCACGAAGCCCAAGAATCCTCCAGAGGGCATCCTGATTCAATCAATTGAATGCTTTGCAGAGATTAACATAGGCTGCAAGCAGCGCTTGCCGAAACTCTCATCTGCATTCAGTGAGGACCTGAAGAGCAAGGACATGGTTAAATGTTGACCTCTTTGGTATAAAGCCTGACTCCTCTGGGTGCTGGTGCTCAAACAGATGGTGGCCAACCCCTATCGAGAATTATCTGAGCAAAAACCTTGCCAGGCACTGAGAGCAGTGTCACGTCTTAGTAGTTGTTGCAGTCCTGGCGGTCACACTTCTCTTTTGAGAGAGAGACAACAAGGCCCCTCTTCCAGTAAGTAAGTTGGGATGATGCCTGTGATCCAGGCAGAGCACAGAACTGTATGCAATGTCATGAGGACAGCATTTCCACCAGCTTTGAGAAGTTCAGCATTAATGCCACAGATCCCTGGAGCTTTACCCATTTCAACGGGTTCATCCCAGCCTGTGTTTCTACAAACGCGGCTGGAACACAGTTGATTGTAGGGTCAGCAATAGAGATAGTCACACCCCTGACATCCAACTCAGCAGCTGGTGGATCAGTCTGGTACAGCCACTCAAAGTAACCGGCCCAGCAGACCTTCACTTCAGACTCCTCTGTCAAGAGCCCATCCCCCTCTTCTCGAACTGCATTACACTGAGGGACAGGCTTGGAGTAACACAATGCGCAAATTCCCCTGTAAGCAGGATGGGAATCACTTTACCACGGGTGAAGGATTCCCCAAAGCACCCAGACCCCCAAAATCCCCACTCAGCCTGTTCTCAAATTCCACAGCTACTATCTCATCATTGAGCTTGCCAACATCCAGCCTTGGCTGGGATGGTACCATTCTTCAGGATTTAATCTGCAACTTCAGAGTTGCTACAACAAGCCTGTGGTCGGTATTGAGGAACTGAGCACTCCGGTAGACCCTGCAGTTGAGGAACTTCCTCCAGCTCCCATCAACGAGCACATGGTCAATCTCCTTTGCTCCTTTGCCACACCACCAGCATTGGAATACCAAGACAAGTGATGAGCCTTTGGGCACTGAAATCATGAACCAGCCATCCTAAGTGCATGACTTCTTGCAAAGTCAAGGAACTTAGTGCTATTCTGGTTTACAGTTCAAGACCCGTGGGGACCAACACACGTCTCATAACCATCCCTATCAGTTCCAGTCAATGCATTGAAATCCCCCAAGACTGGAGTACTATCTCTCCTGGTGCACTGATCAACCACAGACTTGTGTGTGGCATAGAATGTGTCCTTCACATTGAGATCACTCGCCTCAGTCAGAGGATATACACAGACAGGGGAAATGATTAATCCTTCGTCTCATAATACCATCGTTGACTGGTGTTTCCTCAACTATCAATGGAGCCAGCTTATTGGACACAGCTACAGCAACTCCTTGGGCATGGTAACCATCAGAGTGACCAGACCAATAGTAGGTGTAACCACCCGCCATGATCTCACCACTATTTGGCCGCCAGACCTCAGAGAGTGCTGCAATACCGATGTTCAAACACTTAAGCTCAGATGATAACAGAGACAGGTGATCATCCTCTCTTAGGGATAGGACATTCCTGGCACCAACATGAAGGGACTGCTTCAGGTTAACCTTCAGGTTAACTGCCATCTGGTGTATGACATCTCAGCACTCCTCCACCACACACCACCGCAATCTGACCCAGGAAGTTTACCCCACGCTTTTCCTCCTATCATCAAGGAATCGGGGTCCCGAAGGCTTTGCCCCAATCTCGTCACCCGGTGAGCTGCCCTGCGAAGGGAGGTACTCCCATGGAGTGGGTTTTCAGTTTTCTTTGCATTTGTGGGTTTTGTGGAATGAAGTGTTTTACCGTGGCCAGAGGGCAATTCCTGCCACCAACCTCCTAAATGAAGGTAACGTAACTGCAGGAGGACATCCACAGACACAGTTGAACACTAGGAATTGATGGCCATTGGCTCACAAGGAGCTCCTCCACCCTTTGACAGATGTTATTTTTAGTCCTGCTGGGTGTCCATATCCATATACCCTCCTCACCAGAAAACCTGGTGGGGGAGATGGTTTAGTCGCCAACAACCCGACCATGAAACAGGTTAGTACAGGTTTACATTATACGTGTCGCAAGTTACAGATCTAATCTGGCTTGACCTGACAATCATATATTTCCCATAAGCTCCCCAGAACTATGTTCCAGGTGAACAAAAAACGATCTACCTGGGAAATGCCTGCTTGCATGCTCCAACTCGTACACGTTCCTCCAACCTGCTCACATGCAGGCATGCACAAACATCACCACGTCTGATCTCAGTGTGTGCTGTGTACATAACTCTTCGTTTTGAGCCACTGCCGACTGTTAATAAATTGCAGAAACTATTCCTGTATTTATATTTATTTATTTATTTTTGGATACATTGTCGAGGCTTATAGTCCGGGAGCCAACCGATCAAAATTAAAAAAAAATTGCCCGGTCTGCTATAAAATTTTTGTGTTGATTTTCATAAAGAGACACCCTTTGAGTATATGAAAACCAATGTTGGCAATGGTGAAACTCTTGCGCAACAACACAGTCAACACTTTTGCGAGCCCCCTCTGATAACAAAATGTTGGCAAAAGCGGAGATGTAGGATGGGGGTAGGGGTAATTCATATTGTCCTAAAATCATAACCACTAAACCTATATACACAAATGACCCCTCATATTAAAGAGGAGTTCATTTCCTATATCACAATTGGTGTAGATTTAACCTACCTTCAATTGACAAGGTTATATGTCAAACAACAAAAGATTTATGTAACTCAGAAATGCTTGACTATCAATGGGGTCAGGAACAAGAACATACTTTTACATGCCATGGTTTTAAGGAAGATAAAATTAGAAATGGATTAACACAATATTGTGACATGAAACATCCTCTTCAGAGGAAGAGTCACTCTCTGAAACAACTCCACCACATGAACCTCTCTGACCAAGGCATATGCATGTCACTCAGCAAGGCACAGCAGCCTTTTTTCATGAACATCGTTTCAGACATTTGGATAATTTGCACATGCAAGACACCGTTTTGTCTATGTTTGGCTTGGCTGGCTTAGACATGAGAATTGGGACCAGTTTTCCATTGATAAGGGTTCTGCCAAATGTTGTGGCTGGGGGAAGTGCTCGGTCACTGAGATGTGCACGTCTATACAGAAGCAATTGATACAATGCTCTTAAAACAAGGAAGTAAAACGCATCTTCTGTTGCTGGCAGTGACCTAAGGTCTAATTTTGAAGAGACAAACATATGCTGCCTGAGGGTATCCAAACAGCTGAACCCTTTTTGGCCATGCAGAGCAGTCCAGTATACTCTGGCCTCATCAATGACACATTCTGTTGCTGCCATTTCACTATCTCTTCCAAAATCAACAAGGTGGGGAAGGTTTCCTATCAGTCCCAGAGAAACCTGTGCCGCTCTTCTTTTCACAGGAACACAGGCATCATCCCAACTGACTGGAAGAGGGGCCTTGTTGTCCCTCTCTGGAAAGGGAAGGGTGATCGCCAAGACTGCAAAAACTACCGAGGGGTGACGCTGCTCTCAGTGCCGGGCAAGGTCTTTGCTCGGATAATTCTTGATAGGGTTTGCCACCATCTGCTTGAGCACCAGCGTCCAGAGCAGTCAGGCTTTACACCAAAGAGGTCAACGATTGACCGTATCCTTGCACTTTGTGTCCTCACCGAACACAGACGAGAGTTTCGGCAGGGGCTGCTTGCAGCCTATGTTGATCTCTGTAAAGCGTTCGATTCAGTGAATCGGGATGTCCTCTGGAGGATTCTTGGTCTTCGTGGGGTGCCACCGAAACTGATCGATCTGATGTCTGAACTCTACTCTGGTACTGAGAGTGCTGTGAAGTGTGGTGGTACCATCTCTGACTTATTTCCAGTTGTTACTGGAGTTCGTCAGGGATGTGTACTTGCCCCCACACTTTTCAGCACTTGTATGGACTGGATTCTAGGGAGGATGTCGGAGAGATCAAGTTGCGGTGCATCGTTTGGCAATGTCAAGATCTCAGACCTTGATTTTGCAGATGATGCAGTCATCTTTGCGGAGACTTTAGACATCCTCTTGGGGGCCCTCGAGGTGCTGAATGAGGAGTCGGAGCCGTTGGGATTACGGATTTCTTGGGTCAAAACTAAGATCCAGGCTTTCGGTGACATCTTGGATGCTGCTGTCCTGTCTGTGTCTGTTTGTGGTGAGGATGTTGAGGTCGTGGAGAGATTCACTTACCTTGGCAGTGATATTCATGTCTCCGCAGGTTGTGAGCCGGAGGTCAATAGACGTCTGGGTCGGGCCTGGGGAGTCATGGATTCACTGGATCATGGGGTGTGGCGCTGCCGGTACCTGTGCGGGAGGACGAAAGTCTGAGTCTTCAGGTCCTTGGTACTTCCAGTCTTGCTCTATGGGTGCGAGACTTGGACTTTGACCAAGGATCTGAGACGGAGACTTAATTCCTTTGGTACCAGGTCTCTTCGGAGAATCCTTGGCTATCGCTGGTCGGATTTTGTGTCCAACGAGCGGTTGCTGAGAGAGACTCGGATGAGATTTGTTACCTGCATAGTCCGTGAGCGTCAGCTGCGGCTGTATGGACATGTGGCTCGTTTTCCTGACGCTGATCCTGCTCACCAGATTCTCTCAGCGAGGGAGTCTCATGAGTGGGAGGCCAGTGGGCTGACCACGTGCCTCATGGTTGCAGCAGGTTGACCATCATCTCAAGGAGATGGGGATGGGCCTGGCATCTGCCTGGGGGATGGCCAGACGGAGGCCCCTGGAGTACCGGCGGAAAGTGGACGCAGCGACGCGCTGTTCTGGCACATGCTCCCATACCTGACCTGACCTCTTCTTTTCCCCTTCTGAATGGGTAGCTCACTGTGTCACATCCACACAACACATATGTGCACAGAAGTGTAGCTGCGACATCAAGAGGATTTTCTGGTACTTCTTGCTCAACACTTCTACCAGCTCATGAATAGGTAGGTATTGATTCTGCCGTTGTATCCAGAGTTCTTGCAATGTGTTCAAGCAGCAGAAGTGATATATACACAGCATAATTATGTCTGTATCTGTTGCATGCACAACAGCTCGATGGTGATCAAGATATTCCACACAATACGCAAGATGAGCAATAATCCTTGTGTCTGCCTCTTCATGTTCTTCACAAGGTAAGCCCAGAACTGAACTTGATGCTGATGTGATGGAAAGAGTGTGACCTTTGTTTTCCATCATACTACCAAGAATGATGGTCACTCCATCCGGAATAGCTTCAGGACTCTCACAAAGGGAAGTGCCAATGAAGTTCTGAAGATTTCCTTTATTTCTTGGATTCTTCATGAATAAATTCCAGTCCGGAATTTCTAGACTCTTGGATGGTGAGAATTGTCTTGCCTGGTCTGTCTGGTTTCTCCTCTGCTGCTCATCACCCTTCAAAGTATGGCTATCATCAAAATCATACTGATCACCAATGATGTTGACACAGTTGCACATTTCAGGTTTCAACTGCAGGATACACCTGCTTGCGAAGATACAGCTGGGGAAGTTCACCAAATGTTTTCGCACCCATTTTTTGGTATTTATTTACAAATGCCATTGTGTCTACCAGATAAACTGTGTATAGGTCACTCTGTGGTAATGATGGCAGCTGTAAAACAACATCCTGCTCAGCTTCAGCAATTAGCACTGCCACGAAATCAGACTCGTTGCCTTTGCGCATTACAACCCCCTGTGCTAAGCGTGGATCAACCTCAAACAGGGATGATGGATAGTCTGTCCACTCATGGGAAAATGCAATCTGTCTTGTGACTGGGTCGGCATCTCGATAGAAACACAGCACACGTGTAGTTGCAGTCTCATCTTGATAGATCCTGATTAAACTCTGTTTCCTTGATGGTTTTGATTTCTTCTGTGAGGAGAAAGTTACCAGCTTCAGTGGTTCAATCTTAATAGAGACCACCTCTTCTGCTTTCATAATGGCTTCCATGCCCTTAGCTTGAGCATGGACCAAGTCTTTTGAAGCAGCCTTCTCACTAGTTGCTCTATTGAGCAGAACCACTTGGTTGTTACACTGGAATGGGTTTATCATCTGCTGGCATATCACTTTCTTGATCTCCTCAACATGCATATGTTCTTCTGTTGCCTGCTTCTGTGTTTCTCCATGATGAGTAGATTCCTGTTGGCCTAGATTAGCCATAGACTTTATGTTCTCTGATACAGCTGTGAGAAATGGTGCTGTTTTCACATATTTATCTCGAGCAGCTGGTGCCTGAGATATGCGTTTGAACAGAGATGTCTTCCCTTTATTGTTGTATGTCTGCTCCAGGGCCATGTCACTCCAAACACCATTGAATTTTCCTTTGGAAGAGTGAACTGTGAAGTACCCAACCTGGATCCAGCAAACCTTAACCGAACTGTGTTCAATAGAGTAAGAGGATTTTGGGGTAGGGGTAACTTTGGTTGACAAAAATGTTAATTTTCTCTTTAAAAATTGATAGAACTCAATCAAATTTGCTGTTTTAATTAGCCATGGATACCATGTTCATATCACATTAAGAGAAATTAGTATTCTAATGCAGCATCTGCCTATGATAAGAAAAGTTCTAAAGGCCATCTTCAAAAAACGTTATTTTTAAGGCATTTTTCACAAAATTATGTACTTTTACGAGGTTTACTTTCACAAAGGCAATTTTTTTTTGTCATTTTACAATGCACTGATTGAATTATTACATTTAGTTCACATTTATTTTTCATGAATGTGATTTTTTAATTTTTTTAGAAATTTTATTGACAATTGCTGTTTTATCAAATTTTTCAAATCTTCCTCAAACAAAAACGGCCGCCAAAATTTTTCGCAAGAGCTTATGAATTGCCAACATTGGTTTTCATGAACTGCAAACATATATCTAAACATCCTGGGGGTGTAAAATTTTATAGCAGAGGCTGTAAGGTCCAACCCTAAAACAGCCTCGTACACAGGTTGGCTCCCGGACTATTATATAAGAGCTAAGCTAAGAACTTAAAGCTCAACTAGGTCCAAATAAGGTAGTTGCTGTGAGGTTTTTTTATTGTTTTAGTAATTTTGCTGTATGGAATTAAAGGGTTCACCCATATTTATGTACAACTAAAATAGCCGCGAGTCTACCAGTCGGCCATCTTTGATAACCACAAAATAAAGTGAGGTGCACGTGTACGCCATCATATACTGTGCTTTTTCCACGTTTGAACAAAATCGAACCATGCACGTCCGAGAAATAGTTGGGGACACATTTAAGTAACAAAATGGCTGCCAGTCGGCCATATTTGATCTGATCTCGAAAAAAATGGCATGCATATGTAAGACATCATTCCTTATCTGTCTGCGAAGTTTGAAAAACATCAGTAAATGCATGTCAGAGAAATGGTTAAGGACATGTTCAATATCAGGGGGGGGGGGTTTACAACTAAAATAGTCGCCAGTCGACCATCTTTGATCGCATCGTAAAACAAAATGAAGTGCTTATGTGTATCATCATGTGGTGTCTTTGAGCCACATACAAAGAAAATCGTTCCATACATGTCTGAGAAATGGTTGGGGGCACATTTAGGTACCAAAATGACCACCATTCGGCCAACTTAGATCTGATCTCAAAAAAAAACAATGAAGAACATATATAGGCCATCATTCTTTATCTGCTTGTCAAATTTGAACATCCGTAAATGCATGACTGAGAAATGGTTGAGGAAGTATTTGACACGGGGTTTGTTTTTCAACTAAAATGGCGGCCAGTCGGCCATCTTTGATTGTGTTGCGAAATAAAATGACGTGCGTATGTACAGCGTCATGTGTTGTCTTTCTACAAAGTCTGAATAAAATCGGTGAATACATGTCCGAGATATGCTTGCGGACGCACGCACGCACGCATACACGCAGGGACACGATATTTGAGAGCAAATCCATAAGCCCCCGTTTCTGACGAACTGCTTCGGACGTGAGCGGGGGAAGGGACGAAAGCGGTGGCAAAAGAGAGCAGCTCAGGAGGCAACTTTTCTCTCTTAATACTTTCCGTTTGGGCTTTGAAAACACTATATATCCGTTGTGGTGTATGTTGTCTTGTAAAATATTTTCTACAATTTTTCGAATTGAGTTTTGCTTGTGTTTGAGTTTTGGTGGGGCGACAGCAGGAAGCGGTTTGGGCCACGCGGGAAAGGTGGCTGCTGGCCGCCATTCGGAGAGCCTGGTTATTGGGTTCATGTCGTGTTTTGCGTTGCATTTTCAAATACATTATTGAAACGATACGGTCTCTTTGCCTTTCGTATAAACAACCTCCATCAAACAGATGTGAGTTGATTGACTTTCTCATGAAGGAATGGTGCTGCATCCCTCCTGCAGAATTGCAGATGCTGGTGGGCTCCATGCCATGGTGCATGCAGGCCGTACTGGCCGCACGTCGTGGCCCAATGCCCTATGAAGTGACTTTACATTGGTGTTTCCATTTTTTATCCACTACTTGTACATACGTACATACATACATGCTGTTATTTGTCGGCCTCGGGACATCACAGAAAGTGCCCCGATAACCCAGAGGGTGTCACAGCAGAAAATATATAAAGACACCGATGTGCCCTTAATGTTGTTTTATGGGTGAAACCAACATATGACAGGAGACAGAAGGGAAACTTTATAAGGGACATTAATTTATTAACCCCAACTGTCTACCTTAAGCACAATAATACTTTTTAAATGTAACACTTAATGGCTTTCCAAAGAATTCCCAAATTAAACAAGTACAAACGTCACGGACAACAATGCAGCCATAACTCATGACTGTCGATGTAGCAACTTATCTCAAGCAAGCAATTTGTACAGTCAGCGATAAGCATAGTTGAAAGGATATAGTCCAGAGGTTGCACACAGGATGAAGCCAACTGGACAGTCACGTTTTGCAAGTCCTCAAGAGATGAAGTCCTCGTATCATCGAAGCATGGAGAAGAACCCGAGTCCACAGGTAAGGCTGTATTACATATGATGAAGATGGGAACTCCAAGCTGTAAAGGACAATGTGTTACTTGAAGGACAGGAGAGGTTGGTGTGATGAATAAGCTCTGAGAGTATGCACCACTCAACCAGCTGAGTGCCTTCTCAAGAATGGCGCATAAATCACCCAAAAGGACATGGAGCAGCTTTGAAATCTTCACTGAGATAACAGCAGTGCAATGTCCGGCAGGTAAGTTCCACGAGTAGAGGGAGTTCAGTGAAGAATACCTCACAGGGCATGATATAAGAAGTGAAGCTGAGTCTCTATAGATCCATGCAGTGGGTTTAAGTCGATCCATCATGATCAGGGAAGAGGTGAGTCACTGAACCCTCCCAGGTTCGCATACAGAAGACCTTTGATTCCTCTTTCACTTTTTATTTTTATGTTGAAGGCTCCAATCACGGACTAAATAGTCCTCATCGAGGCCAGGCTTTGAATAAATAAAAATAAAAGAGAGAATGTAAAGTGAGGAGTGAAAATGAGTGAGGAAGAAAAGTGTGTGAAGTTTGCGAGAAAGAGATATTAAAGCTCGCCCGGTAGCTATAGTTTGAGTGAGACAGAAAGCAAGACCAGCAATCCTGACACAGAGAGTGTAAGATGGTTCTGGGCACCACTTTAACGCTCATAAATCAGAAAGGTAGTACTACCCTGAGCGGTTGCTCTCTACAACCTACTACTACTACTACTACTACTTGGTATGTCGGTTATAAAATGATATGCACTGCTTGAAACAGAGCATGCAAGCTCAAGAGAACATGTCCATGCCTTCCCTCCTTGTTGTCCTAATCTCCTCCTTGTTGTTCAGAAAACTGTCACTCTTTGTTTTTTCTCATGTTGTTGTTATTTCACAGGAAACATTACAGTCAATATAACCTTCACCAAAGCACAATTAAATGAACATACTGGTCTGTAAAAATACATACATACAGGCATACATATAGGCATACATACATACATACATACACATTCAATGAGCAGACAATAATGTGGAGTTATTTTGCTTCCCTTTCCTGAATGATTTTTTTTCCTTGGCATAAATCCCATATTTTTTGTTTTTCAGATTCAGAGGCACGATGCACATGGGCAGCCTTGTGCCCATTTGTGGTTTCTTATTTCTGGTTTCAGGGCTCAGCTGGACACATGCCCAAACAACCTCACAGGTAAGGTAGTGTGCAACTGAGATGGTTGAGGTGACTTGCATTAATCAATATACTTCAGCATAAAAGACCCTCTTGTGAGCAGGCCCTCGCTGCTCCTATGGTTGGCAGTGAGTGCCCCGGAAGCAGCGGGGGAAAGAGAGTGGCATTTCTATATATGGAGGAATTGTGTCACTCAGCCAGTGAGTTACCCAGATACTGTAGCTCAGATGGTAGAACACTAGTATGGTTTGCCAGAAGACCTGGGTTTGATTTCTGGTCTGGGCCTGTAATTTTTTCACATATGTTTACAAAGTGTATTGTGAATTTTGTGTAGTGGTTCAAATTTTTGAGTATAAAACAGTCATTGATCTCTCAGGTCAACAAATACCAGTTTGTAAAATGAAAATATTGTTGTGGGAATGTGATAGAGGGTATTGCAAGTAATATAGCCGAGTTGTGCCATTGGTAGATATAGCCTAGTTGTGTTTTTCCCCAACAATGTGAGCTGGTGCAAGTCCCAAAGGATAGTAGACATGTGCATTCCACCAAAACCCCTGAAGGATCGATACCAATGAATGGTCTTTCAACCTTGGTGGAATGTCTGTGATCACGGAAGGCTTGGTGATTTATTTCATGGACATTTGCAATTGGAAAGATGATGCCATGCATCATTACGAACAGAACAATGGCGACCGACTCTTTGACAAAGGACATCTTCCCAATGTGAAAATACATTAATTTCTGTGAGGAAGGAAATTGCCAGGGAGCACACACAAGTTAGGTTCTTGACGTGAGCAAGGAAATTGAAACATTTAACGTTTTCCCAAGCTGCCATTTGTGATTTGCAATTTCAATTAATGCCTCCGCTCATTTATCATCATTTCAGTCTTGGGAGTTAATCTCCGGTGATCTTGGATCATCCGTTAAGAAGACTGAGTTCATTAAATATTTTCAACAAAGTGGGACAACTTTCAAATCAAATATAACTTTGACTGGGCTCTCCAGAGATTAAGAGATGGAATTTTATTCAGTTTTCAGTGCAAGCAATCGAGATCGAGACTCCCAGTGATGCTCGTCCAAAGCAGCTGCGATTAACGTGAGTGAAGCATAACGTGAGTCAAAACTAAGATCCAGGCTTTCAACGACATCTTGGATGCCGCTGTCCTGTCTGTGCCTGTTTGTGGTGAGGATGTTGAGGTCGTGGAGAGATTCACTTACCTTTGCAGTGATATTCATGTCTCTGCTGGCTGTGAGTCAGAGGTCAATAGACGTCTGGGTCGGGCCTGGGGAGTCATGGATTCACTGGATCATGGGGTGTGGCGCTGCCGGTACCTGTGCGGGAGGACGAAAGTCCGAGTCTTCAAGTCCTTGGTGCTTCCAGTCTTGCTCTGTGGATGCAAGACTTGGACTCTGACCAAGGATCTGAGACGGAGACTTAATTCCTTTGGTCCCAGGTCTCTTCGGAGAATCCTTGGCTATCGCTGGTTGGACTTTGTGTCCAACGAGCGGTTGCTGAGAGAGACTCAAATGAGATTTGTTACCTACATAGTCCGTGAGCATCAGCTGCAGCTGTATGGACATGTGGCTCGTTTTCCTGACGCTGATCCTGCTCACCAGATTCTCTCAGCGAGGGAGTCTCGTGAGTGGAGGAGGCCAATGGGCCGACCACGTGCCTCGTGGTTGCAGCAGGTTGATCGGCATCTCAAGGAGATGGGGATGGGCCTGGCATCTGCCTGGGGGATGGCCAGACGGAGGCCCCTGGAGTACCGGCGGAAAGTGGACGCAGCGACGCGCTGCTCTGGCGCATGCTCCCATACCTGACCTGACTTGAGCATTGACTGCTCGTCTTCTTGGTATAGATGGTAACCCTTGTGCAACAAATTGGGGAGTATTTTTTTTTTTTTACTACTTTCCATAATTAGGCTGTGGGAATCAAGTCAGAGGAAAATTGCACACACCAAATCAGACAATATACTCAATCATTTGTTTTTAATTAGACAGAATCTTGACTCTTTTTGTAATTTACTACATTCCATTTTTTTTTCTGTCAGTTACAGTTTTCCATTTTAAGTCATTGATTGCATGAATTCCATCTGTTTTCCGTGATCGACAAAAATCACTGGCTCTAAATTGAGCACAACCAGCAAGGGAATAAACAAACAGCAAAAGAAGAGAGGGATATACAGAGTGGGGAAAAGGGGAGGAAACCCTGAAATCAGAAAGTGAGAGGGTTGGGGTAAGAAGCATTAATAGGTGTAATAAAGATCATGGGTCAGGATAGTGAATGACAGAAGGTGGTGCTGCACTGCATGTTAGAAGCCCTGGAGGAGGTAGGGGGGTAGAGCAGCCTCTGAAAGCTGGTTCCATAGAAGGGAAATGCAAGGAACAAAGGAGTTTTTGTGCAGTAAACCTTGATTTTGGAAGTTTAACCAGGAGAGGGTTACTGGAAGAACTTGTGCATCCTGGAGTTCTTCTGTTGGGTTGGAGGACTGAGATATCAGTGGTAGCAATATCAGAAAAGAAGGACATTTGCACACACAATATTGATTGAAGGACATCTTCAAATTAATTGTCTTCAAATCCTGGAAAATCTCACCGTGTCTTCCTATTGCTTTGAAAGGATCATCAAATAACCCACTTGTCTATTTCCATGGTCAGCCACTGGAATAGATTCAGTGTCTTCAACAGACCAGCATCTAACCAATTGACTGAGGTCTTAAAAATATACATAATGGAAACGACACAAGACTCTGAGAAAATTCTGAAACATCACTGGTCTTTGCCAAAACCAATGCAGAGCTCGATGATGCAATTCCAAACTTGTGACATCATCAACAGAACAAGAAGAATAAAACTTGTGCGATATATATATATTTTTTTTGAATAACGAGGAGCCTTTCTCAGAATTAGTGTTCCAGTGCACCAAACGTGGTTGTGGTAGTTTTTGAAGACAACACTTCACATACATTGTCAATCTTGCATATGATGTGAATGGAACAGTTGAAGATCTGCCATGTCTGATGACCAAGAGATTGTGGAGGGAACTTAAAACCATTCAGGCCATGGCTGATTGACAATGACGATGTCCATGAGGAAGTGCAGTACTCCAGCGAGGGAACACACACAGATGTGAATGAACGCAGGCGCACACACACACACACACACACACACACACACACACACACACCCACACACATAGACACACACACACACACACACACACACACACACACACACACACACACACACACCGCACTTCAATACCTTGTTACACAAAACTACCTGGTAATGTTCTGAATCCCTGTATCATGATATGCAGGTTCACCACGTTTAAATAACATGACTATAAATTATGTTTGTCCATTGTCAAGTAATGTCCTTGTATTTTTGACATAAATGTCTATGTCCCAAATGTAATAGATGTACATTGTGCAGGTTCCACAAAGAGTGTTGGATTTATGCGAAAATAAAATGAAAAATAGTGTTTCCTGCTCTATGTCATTATGAATCTTGAATGGTCAGAAGTAATGCAGAATCCTTTTATTTAAAATATATTTCATTTAAATATTTTTAAACTATATTTCATATAAATATATACTATATCATATATATATATATATATATATATATATATATATATATATATATATATATATATATATATACACACACACACACACACACACACACACACACACACACACACACACACACACACACACACACACACACACACACACACACACACACACACACACACACACACACACACACACACACACATCTAAAGTGAAGAAATGAAATATATTGTATCGTCTCTTCGAACATTGAACCTTTTGAATGTACCAAGTATATCCAGATTTGGAAAGATTTAGCAAACAAGGTGTAATATACACAAATCAAAGCAGAAAATCAACTAAGAGTGACCGCGATCTCAAAAAGTGAACATAAAAACATTGTCATCAATAATTAATCATTCAAACTTGATAAAAGATGAAAAAGCAAAGATGTACACAAGATTTCCCTTTTCACCTGCAGACGTCACATAAATGCTTAAATTGCTGGATGCATCAACTTTAGTGATGTTATGTTGATTGCAATACAGTGACATCATTCTGGTAAAATTGACTTGGTTACTTTTCATGTGCAATTTTGAGTCAACCTGTCGTTAACATCTCCAAGAGAAATAAAATAAATGCCAAATCATTATGAAAATGAACTTCATCAAAACAGTCAATTGGCTTGCAAAACACAACTTCAGCCAACAAATGTCCCAATAAATGGCAAAACAAATCCTGAATATAATGGCTATTGTTCTTTTCGTTTCACAGAATGATGGAAATTTTTCAACATCTGAAACAGTGCAACAACAAGGAGGTATTTTTTGAGAGGATGGGGCTGGATACGTCGGTTAGCATAGAATATATTTATCTCTTCAAATGCATTGAAAATGATTTTGATTATAATTGTTAGACTGCAATTATTTTCCACTGCAATTATTTTGAGAAAATACAAGCTGCCAGGTCCTTAAAAGCACTCACAAGTTCTTGCAAGATTGTGAATATACAACTTAGATGTGACGAACTCAACACAATTTCATTGTATTTTAATGCAGATACTTCTCCTGTTGTCAACGTAACCAGCACAGAGCAGAGAAGCACTCATATCGTAATATCGTGGAAAAGCCCTAATGATGCAAACAGCAATCAATATGATTACAATGTGGAACTGTATCAAGATGGCCTTGTAAGGGTGATAAAAACGACCAACGCAACAAGTTTCAACTTCACAAACCTCTCTCCAGGAACAATCTATTCTGCAAACATCATAACACTCTTCAATTGGAGAACAAGTGAACCTGTTGAAATAACTCTCAGCACAGGTATCGATGAAAATCAATGAAATCTTCACAACAAATGTGTGACAGAAAAGTTTCTGAATGCATGTCAGAAATGATAAATTTTGTTTGTTCAAATGATAAATTGAGATATTTCAAAAATCATGCAGAAAAAATAAATTGAATTTCTTTTTTTTTCTCCGATTTGAGGATCCCTTCACCAAATACAAGTTTTCGTAATCACAGTTTTTAGATTCTTTGACATTGCTTTTATTTTGCTCAAACACCTGCAACAAAACATTCCAAGAAAATAATATATATTGCACTCTCGAAAAAGAAATCCTCAAATTATCTGAATGTTTTAAATGTTTTCACAAAAGGCAAGACACCGAAAATAATATACCGATCGATACGCAGAAGTTCTTGCAAAAATATGAATAAACATATCAGATGTGACGATCTCAACACAACTTCATCTTATTTTATTGCAGATCCTTCTCCTGCTGTGAACTTAAACAGCACAGAGCAAAGCACCACTCATCTCACACTGTCCTGGGAAGGCCCAAATGATACAAACAGCCATCTTTACCAATACAAAGTGGCACTGTCTCAAGATGGCCTTCAGATGGTCATGAAAACGATCAACGCAACAAGTTTCAAATTCACAAATCTTTCTCCAGGGAAAATCTATTCTGCAAACATAACAACACTCTTCAATGGGAGAACAAGTGAACCTGTCAAAATAAGTCTCAGCACAGGTATGAAGAAAAATTGATGAAATCTTCAGCACAAATGTGTCAGAGAAATGTCTCTCCACATGGTGTGTTTGCCTAAATTATGAATAATGTTGAATTGAGATATTTCACCAATCATGAAGAAATAAAACTCAATTTCTCCTAATGTCATTTTTGAGGTCCCCTGTTGACAAATGCGACAAGTATTAGTTATTGAAGTTTTTGGCTTCTTTGACTGTACTTTTATTGTATTCAGACAACAAAAATAATTCCTTTGAAAAATATATTTAAAATTCCACTCTCAATAAAAATATCCTCAAATTAACTGAATGTTTTCAATGTTTTGAAAAAAGGCAAAACACCAAAAGTAATATTCCGATCGAGACACAGAAGTTCTTGCAAAAATGTGAATATGAATATATATATATATATATATATATATATATATATATATATATATATATATATATATATATATATATATATATATATAACAGATGTGATGATATCAACACAATTTCATCTGATTTTATTGCAGATCCTTCCCCTACTCTGAATTTAACCAGCACAGAGAAAGCACCACTCATCTTACACTGTCGTGGGAAGGGCCAAATGATACAAACAGCCATCTTTACCAATACAAAGTGGCACTCTCTCAAGATGGCCTTCAGATGGTGATGATAACGATCAACGTAACAATTTTCAAATTCACAAACCTTTCTCCAGGGATAATCTATTCTGCAAACATAACAACACTCTTCAATGGGAGAACAAGTGAACCTGTCAAAATAACTCTCAGCACAGGTATGGATGAAAATCTATGAAAGCTTCACAACAAATGTTTGACAGAGAAAAGTTTCTGTCTTCATGTGGTGTGTTTGTTTAAATTCTAAATAATGATAAATTGATATATCTCAAAAATCATGCAAAAAAAAAAAATTCAATTTCTTTGTTTTCTCCGATTTGAGGATCCCTTCAACAAATACAACAAGTTTTCGAAATCACAGTTTTTCGCTTCTTTGACATTGCTTTTATTTTGCTCAAACCCCTGCAACAAAACATTCCAAGAAAATAATATATATTACACTCTTGAAAAAGAAATCCTCAAATTATCTGAATGTTTTAAATGTTTTCACAAAAGGCAAATCTCCGAAAATAATAAACCGATCGATACGCAGAAGTTATTGCAAAAATGTGAATAAACATATCAGATGTGATGATCTCAACACAACTTCATCTTATTTTATTGCAGATCCTTCTCGTGCTGTGAACTTAACCAGTACAGAGCAAAGCACCACTCATCTTACACTGTCCTGGGAAGGCCCAAATGATACAAACAGCCATCTTTACCAATACAAAGTGGCACTGTCTCAAGATGGCCTTCAGATGGTGATGAAAACGATCAACGCAACAAGTTTCAAATTCACATACCTTTCTCCAGGGACAATCTATTCTGCAAACATAACAACACTCTTCAATGGGAGAACAAGTGAACCTGTCGAAATAACTCTCAGCACAGGTATGGATGAAAATCTATGAAATCTTCACAACAAATGTGTGACAGAGAAAAGATTCTGTCTGCATGTGGTGTGTTTGATTAAATTCTAAATAATGATAAATTGAGATATTTCAAAAATCATGCAAAAAAGAAAATTCAATTTCTTTGTTTTCTCCGATTTGAGGATCCCTTCAACAAATACAACAAGTTTTCGAAATCACAGTTTTTAGCTTCTTTGACATTGCTTTTATTTTGCTCAAACACCTGCAACAAAACATTCCAAGAAAATAATATATTTTACACTCTTCAAAAAGAAATCCTCAAATTATCTGAATGTTTTAAATATTTTCACAAAAGGCAAATCTCCGAAAATAATACACCGAACAACACGCAGAAGTTCTTGCAAAAATGTGAATAAACATATCAGATGTGATGATCTCAACACAACTTCATCTTATTTTATTGCAGATCCTTCTCCTGCTGTGAACTTAACCAGCACAGAGCAAAGCACCACTCATCTCACACTGTCGTGGGAAGGCCCAAATGATACAAACAGCCATGTTTACCAGTACCAAGTGGCACTATCTCAAGATGGCCTTCAGATGGTGATGAAAACGATCAACGCAACAAGTTTCAACTTCACAAACCTCACTCCAGGGACAATCTATTCTGCAAACATAACAACACTCTTCAATGGGAGAACAAGTGAACCTGTCAAAATAAGTCTCAGCACAGGTATGGAGAAAAATTGATGAAATCTTCAGCACAAATGTGTGCCAGAGAAATGACTCTCCACATGGTGTGTTTGCCTAAATTCTGAATAATGTTGAATTGAGATATTTCACCAATCATTAAGAAATAAAACTCAATTTGTTCTAATGTCATTTTTAAGGTCCCCTGTTGACAAATGCGACAAGTATTAGTTATTGAAGTTTTTAGCTTTTTTGACTGTGCTTTTATTTTATTCAGACAACAACAATAATTCCTTCGAAAAATATATTTAAAATTCCACTCTCAATAAAAATATCCTCAAATTATCTGAATGTTTTCAATGTTTTGAAAAAAGGCAAAATACCGAAAGTAATAATTCGATTGAGACACAGAAGTTCTTACAAAAATGTGAATATGAATATATATATGACAGATGTGATGATCTATCCCTGTGTCGTAAGAGGCGACCAGGGTTGCGTCAGGAAGGGCATCCGGCGTAAAACATGTGCCAAATCACGATGCGGATCATATGGATGATCCGCTGTGGCGACCCCTAACGGGAGCAGCCGAAAGAGGAAGAAGAAGATATGACAGATGTGATGATATCAACACAATTTCATCTGATTTTATTGCAGATCCTTCTCCTGCTGTGAATTTAACCAGCACAGAGCAAAGCACCACTCATCTTACACTGTCCTACGAAGGCCCAAATGACACAAACAGCCATCTTTACCAATACAAAGTGGCACTGTCTCAAGATGGCCTTCAGATGGTGATGAAAACGATCAACGCAACAAGTTTCAAATTCACAAACCTTTCTCCAGGGACAATCTATTCTGCAAACATAACAACACTCTTCAATGGGAGAACAAGTGAACCTGTCGAAATAACTCTCAGCACAGGTATGGATGAAAATCTATGAAATCTTCACAACAAATGTGTGACAGAGAAAAGTTTCTGTCTTCATGTTGTGTGTTTGTTTAAATTCTAAATAATGATAAATTGAGATATTTCAAAAATCATGCAGAAAAAAAAATTCAATTTCTTTTTTTTCTCCGATTTGAGGATCCCTTCACCAAATACAAGTTTTCGAAATCACAGTTTTTTTGCTTTTTTGACATTGCTTTTATTTTGCTCAAACACCTGCAACAAAACATTCCAAGAAAATAATATATATCACACTCACGAAAAAGAAATCCTCAAATTATCTGAATGTTTTAAATGTTTTCACAAAAGGCAAATCTCCGAAAATAATAAACCGATCGATACGCAGAAGTTCTTGCAAAAATGTGAATAAACATATCAGATGTGACGATCTCAACACAACTTCATCTTATTTTATTGCAGATCCTTCTCCTGCTGTGAACTTAACCAGCACAGAGCAAAGCACCACTCATCTCACACTGTCGTGGGAAGGCCCAAATGATACAAACAGCCATGTTTACCAGTACCAAGTGGCACTATTTCAAGATGGCCTCATGCTGATGAGGAAAATAATCAACACAACAAGTTTCAACTTTACAAACCTCACTCCAGGAACAATCTATTCTGCAAACATAATAACACTCTTCAATGTGAGAGCAAGTGAACCTGTCAAAATAAGTCTCAGCACAGGTATGGATGAAAATCCATGAAATCTTCACAACATATGTGTGACAGAGAAAAGTTTATGACTGCATGTGGTGTGTTTGTTTAAATTCTAAATCATGATAAATTGAGATATTACAAAAATCATGCAGAAAAAATAAATTCAATTTCTTTTTTTCTCCGATTTGATGATCACTTCAACAAATACAAGTTTTCGTAATCACAGTTTTTAGCTTCTTTGACATTGCTTTTATTTTGCTCAAACACCTGCAACAAAACATTCCAAGAAAATAATATATATTACACTCTCGAAAAAGAAATCCTTAAATTATCTGAATGTTTTAAATACTTTCACAAAAGGCAAATCTCCGAAAATAATACACCGATCGACACGCAGAAGTTCTTGCAAAAATGTGAATAAACATATCAGATGTGACGATCTCAACACAACTTCATCTTATTTTATTGCAGATCCTTCTCCTGCTGTGAACTTAACCAGCACAGAGCAAAGCACCACTCATCTCACACTGTCGTGGGAAGGCCCAAATGATACAAACAGCCATGTTTATCAGTACCAAGTGGCACTATCTCAAGATGGCCTCATGCTGATGAGGAAAATAATCAACACAACAAGTTTCAACTTTACAAACCTCACTCCAGGGACAATCTATTCTGCAAACATAACAACACTCTTCAATGGGAGAACAAGTGAACCTGTCGACATAACTCTCAGCACAGGTATGGATGAAAATCTATGAAATCTTCACAACAAATGTGTGACAGAGAAAATTTTCTGTCTTCATATGGTGTGTTTGTTTAAATTCTAAATAATGATAAATTGAGATATTTCAAAAATCATGCAGAAAAAAAAATTCAATTTCTTTTTTTTCTCCGATTTGAGGATCCCTTCACCAAATACAAGTTTTCGAAATCACAGTTTTTTTGCTTTTTTGACATTGCTTTTATTTTGCTCAAACCCCTGCAACAAAACATTCCAAGAAAATAATATATATCACACTCACGAAAAAGAAATCCTCAAATTATCTGAATGTTTTAAATGTTTTCACAAAAGGCAAATCTCCGAAAATAATAAACCGATTGATAAGCAGAAGTTCTTGCAAAAAATGTGAATGAACATATCAGGTGTGACGATCTCAACACAACTTAAACTTATTTTATTGCAGATCCTTCTCGTGCTGTGATCTTAACCAGAACAGAGCAAAGCACCACTCATCTCACACTGTCGTGGGAAGGCCCAAATGATACAAACAGCCATGTTTACCAGTACCAAGTAGCACTATTTCAAGATTACCTCATGCTGATGAGGAAAATAATCAACACAACAAGTTTCAACTTTACAAACCTCACTCCAGGAACAATCTATTCTGCAAACATAACAACACTCTTCAATGTGAGAGCAAGTGAACCTGTCAAAATAAGTCTCAGCACAGGTATGGATGAAAATCCATGAAATCTTCACAACATATGTGTGACAGAGAAAAGTTTATGACTGCATGTGGTGTGTTTGTTTAAATTCTAAATCATGATAAATTGAGATATTACAAAAATCATGCAGAAAAAATAAATTCAATTTCTTTTTTTCTCCGATTTGATGATCACTTCAACAAATACAAGTTTTCGTAATCACAGTTTTTAGCTTCTTTTGACGTTGCTTTTATTTTGCTCAAACACCTGCAACAAAACATTCCAAGAAAATAATATATATTACACTCTCGAAAAAGAAATCCTCAAATTATCTGAATGTTTTAAAACATAACAACACTCTTCAATGGGAGAACAAGTGAACTTGTCAAAATAAGTCTCAGCACAGGTAAGGAGAAAAATCTATGAAATCGTCACCACAAATGTGTGACATAGAAATGTCTCTCCACATGTTGTGTTTGCTTAAATTCTATATAATGTTGCATTGAGATGTTTCACCAATCCTTAAGAAATGAAACTCAATTTCTTCTTTCGTCATTTTTAAGGTCCCCTGTTGACAAATGCTACAAGTATTGGTTATTGAAGTTTTTGGCTTCTTTGAGTTTGCTTTTATTTTATTCAGACAACAACAATAATTCCTTCCAAAAATATATTTAAAATTATACTCTCAATAAAACTATCCTCAAATTATGTGAATGTTTTCAATGTTTTGAAAAAAGGCAAAACACCGAAAGTAATATTCCGACCGAGACACAGAAGTTCTTGCGAAAATGTGAAAATATATATATATATATATATATATATATATATATATATATATATATATATATATATATATATATATATATATATATATATATATATATACATGTATATGTATATATATATATATATATATATATATATATATATATATATATATATATATATATACATGTATATGTATATATATATATATATATATATATATATATATATATATATATATATACATGTATATGTATATATATATACATGTATATATATATATATATATATATATATATATGTATATATATATATATATATATATATATATATATATATATATATATATATATATATATATATATATATATATATATATATATATATATATGTGTATATATATATGTGTATATATATATATGTGTATATATATATATATATGTATGTGTATATATATATATATATATATGTATATATATATATATATATATATATATATATATATATATATATATATATATATATATATATATATATATATATATATATATATATATATATATATATATATATATATATATATATATATATATATATATATATATATATATATATATATATATATATATATATATATATATATATATATATATATATATATATATATATATATATATATATATATATATATATATATATATATATATATATATATATATATATATATATATATATATATATATATATATATATATATATATATATATATATATGTGTATATATATATATATATATATATATATATATATATATATATATATATATATGTATATATATATATATATATATATATATATATATATATATATATATATATATATATATATATATATATATATATATATATATATATATATATATATATATGTAGGGTAAGAATACTGATTCTGGCTCACTTTTCCCCATGTAAATGAATGGGGATTTTCAGCGATTCATATTTTTTTCCTTAAAAATAAACCCCCTTTTTATCCCAAGGTATATTTATTTGTCTCCCCTTTTAACCTGGAGGTTGAACCTCATTGAATTGAACACCTGGGGTTGAACAGCTCACTCATTGAACCTATAAAGATTTGTTCATTCTCAAATTCCTTCAATAGTTTAATTTTCTTTGCACAATAATCCCCATCTAAAATATTGACAAACAAAACATTTGAATCTTTATATTTTTTAAGATACCCCATTTGTGCCATTACGAAATGATAAACTTCTCTTAATGCTCTCATCTGACCACCTCCTGAGCCACATATCATTTTGAGATTATAGTAAATTGTTTTTTCATTGTTCAATTGATAACCATCAAAGTTTTCAGTCCATTCAAGGATATTCATTATTTTCTTTACATCCTCTAACTTACTAGTTTTTAAATTAATTCGCTTATTTGTTTTATTTACCTTTGTTTTAGTTATTTTTTGAATAAGACTTATTTGATATTTTTCACATTCATTATGTTTTCCATTTATATACCAAGACTGAGATTTTCTCCACTCTTTAGTTTGATTAATACTTGGTTTAACCATTTATATATTGTGAAAAAACGCGGCGGTAGCCCTTAAAAAACCCTAACCCATCTTCCCATCGTTAAAACATAATCTATTTTATACACTCTATCATACAATATCCATATGGAACACAATCTATTCCATTATCTAAAATAAATCTCTTATCATCAAAGGCTCCTAATGCCTTTTTATTTACTTCTTCACTATATATGTTATGTTTATAACTTCTTATTGTATTCATTTTCCTATATTCTTCTTTCTTATTCATCAAACAATTATAATAATTTCTAAAAGTTATTGATTTCTTTATTACATATTTCTTTATTCCCTTTAACCTCTTATCAATCTGTTCACCATACTTATAAGCATATGCCTTTGCTCTCAATCCAATAAACTCACTCATTACTTTTCCACCCAACTCATCCTTAAACTTACCAATAACCTTTTCATTCTTTTTGGAAAATAACTCACTCTTCTTGCTGAAATTACTTGTATCATATACTCCAATATTTTTCTTCATATCTTCAGAAACATCATCAGTTTTTATATCTAGGATAAAACTATCAGTATCCATATACAACAATGAAACATTTTCACCATACTCTTTCTTTAAGTCATTATACAAATAATCATACATCAATATCTTTGATAAATCAAGAACTGCTGTTCCAATATAAATTGGTTTATCCATTACAATACTTTCCTTTTTCATATGAATTGCAGAAAAGTTCTCTGAAAAAACCTCTTCTCTCTCAAAACTTGGTTTATTTATCAATCTCGAAGCTTCTTTCCAAGATGTTGCGAATCTAATGTTTTGCCTGTTTCTAACATTTTCCATAGTCTTTCCAAATACAGCATTATTCATTAATTTATAAAAGTCCCCTTCAAATTTTACTTTTGTATTTGCTCTCATATCTGTATTGAATTGAATATACTTTTTCACCCAAGGACTTTGTTTAAATTTTAAAACTCTATGAATTTTAGCTACTCTCAATCCTTCTCTCAAAAACTGTTTTAAGCTTCTCTGATGCAAAACATATCCCTCTTTATCATAGAATGTTGTTAATAACTTTTCTGTTGATTTACCTTTAATATTAAAACTTTTATGATAATCACTTAACCATTCTTTCTTTGGAGTTTCTTTCTCACATGCAAAAGGAAGATCTTTATGCTTATTATGAAGATCACTCGGGTACCTCAAATCAACTTCAAAATAATAACCTTCTTCTTCCTCATTCAATTCCTCTTGAGAAGAAATAACAATATTCATCAAAGCCTTTTCATAATCCTTTTCTTCCACCCACTCTAATTTACCATAAGGTTGAGATTGAGACATTGCCCATCCATACAAATTATTAGCATCAAAATACATCAAATAATTACTATCTTTTTCACTATCATAATTTGGGAGATATTTATTATTTGCTTTCGCATATCTTTTTGAACATACTTGTGATATTCCACCTCTCTTGGACTTCTCAATCATCAAAAGCATATCAACATCACTGATTAAATCTATATCTTGTTTTGTCATTTTCAAAATTGCACTCCAAGCTAAACCAGGAGCTGTGAAATAGTGGGCAGGGTCTAATCCATAACAATTTTTATTATGACAGAGTGTTCTAAAAGCCTCAAACACATCAGCTAACAATAAAACATCTGTTTTTAGATATAAATCATGATATTCTCCAAGGTTCTTTATCTTAAATATTTTCCATATTTCTTGTGCGTGTTTATATTCCTTATCACTTATCTCTTCTTCATAAAGGTTATTATAGAAACTTTCTTTTGAAGGAAGTTGTGTTTCTTTAAATCTCATAAATGAATCCATATAATCATAAGGATAAATTCCCTTACTTGTAAGAATTTTCTCTTTACTTTGAATTTCATTCCTTGTTTGAATTTCCTCTCTCGTAAGAATTCCTTCTTTAATCAGAATTTCATCTTTAATCTGAATTTCCTCTTTAGTTCGAATTTTCTTTATAATTAGAATTTCATCTTCAGTTAGAATTTCTTCATTAATTAGAGTTTCCTCTTTACTTTGAATTCTCTCTTTAATCTGAATTTCCTCTTGAGTGAGAATTTCCTCTTTTGGAAAGAATGAATTAAGATTTGGAAAAGAGTCCGTGGAGCTTAGATTTGATGCGAGGTAGGCTAGTGGTGTTCCCATAAACTTGTAAGAATCTAAAAACCTAATACGAGTTAAAGGTTTTGTGAATATCATTTTTGAAAATGAAATATACTTTTGACTTGTGTTTGTTATAGCAGAAATATTCCCTGGTGTTTTTGAAAGTTCATTTATAAATAGATGTGTATCATAGTTGGCGCTGTTGTGAAGAAAGACTGGAATAAAAGAAGGTAATTTATAATTAAGATTACAACAGGAATGAGCGGGACCTCTATATTTACCAGTAAGATGACAATGGTCTCTAACTTTAGACTCCTTAATTTCCCCCTCACAAATATGGCAGATATTGTTCATTCTAAATTCTAATTTTTCTTCTTTGGTTAATTTCATCGGTTCATTTGTTTCTTTCATTAATTTAGTGAGTCTTATACAATCCTTTTCTAATCGTTTTACAAACTCTTGTGAAGCATTTTTTCCACGATAATGTTCAAGTTTGTTATACTTTTCTCCAACAGATGATTTGATATAATAACAGAAACCACAAGGAATATGTTTTTGATATTTATTTGTATATGGTTCTTTTGGATTAGGAGAAGCAGTATTTATCTTTTTAAGGATACATTCAAAATCAGCGTATATCACAAATGGGTGCATGATAGATTTATTATAATCTTCAAAATAAATCTTTTCACCAGGTTTAGGCATTGTAATTACAGCTGATTTATGATTACTACAATATTTTGAATGTTGTTCTAATCGTTCTTTTGTATGAAATGAATTAAGACATCGCTTACAAGGATATATTTTGTTTGCTGTTCTGAATACCTGAGAAGAGATTAATCTTGATAAATTATTGATGTATGTGTAATGTGAATTCTTTCCAACACTAAAATATAAAAGGTCAATGTGTGTTTCTTCATTTTTATAGTTGTTTGAAATTTTTAATATTTGAACTTTGTTTGTATCCGTTAATCCATATACATTAATAGAAAGATTATTCTTTTTCTCAAATTTAGGAATATCTGTTAATGGCATTGGGAATTTAAAATCTTTAATGTCCAAGGTATTCTCATATTTCATATATTGTTTTACTCTTTCTGAATTACATTTTGGTGGATGTAAGTGAGCAAGAACAGACCAGAGAAAACATTTATTATCATTGTTCTTAATATTAACAACTGCCTTCTTTAGTTTTATTTCTTTTGGTAATTCAATATAAGAAGAAGCTTTAAGAGGGTTTGATTTTAGAATGTGTATATCTAAAAAGATGATTTTTTAATATTGAATCCACTTCCTACCACTGTATTATCAACATCCTCCTCTTGTCTTGATAGTTCTTCATAAACCCCACTATTCAAAAAATCTTGAAATGATGTTATAAAATGAAGATCTGTTCTCATATAAGGAGTTTGTTCTTCATCTTGTCTTTTCATATTCATTTTCACTCCCATATAAAACTTTAAAGTTTTCATTTCTTTTAATGTCTTTTTAATAAATTTTTCAACATCGGGTTTCACTATTTCAATTGATTCAGCTATTGATGATGGACCGGGTTCTCCAAATTGAAAAATCCTTATTTTTATATGCCCTTTAAATGCCTCATCAGTGTTTTTAATATAATAGTCTCCCTTTACTTTAAACTCATTTTTCTTGTGTTTTTGTGATTGAAGATGTTGATTATAACTACTCTTCAAAACATCCTTTGAACAGATATCACAATGTTTTCTTTCCAACTCAAGAGGAGATATTTGATGAAATAGATTAAATGTGTGTTTGTTGGTTCGGAGGTGTTTTCTATAATGTTTATATTCGTGATTACAAACATCGCAGTACGTTGTATTCACCATATTTATAGAATAAAACTTTGCTTAAACTAAAATTTTCTTGATGAAAATTTCATTTAATTTATAGGTGAATCTGTGCTTAAAAACATTTTATCCTCCAACTTTTTCACTTAATAAATACAATGTTTCAAGACACAAAAGACAAGTTTCAATCAATCTCTTCATCTGTTAAAGATACTGAGAAATATGTCAAGGATGTAAAATTGAACAAAGATAAATATAACAACTATTGGATAAAAACTATTATGGTAAATAATATGAGTTCTTCAATTTCCTTCAGTGGAAGGGCTTTTAGTATACCTGGTAGAACATCAATTAAAGTATCTCTAACAAAAGTTTCTCCTCTCCTTCTAGTAATATATTCAAAACTCGAAAAAGCAATGAAACAAGAAAAAGTATCAAAGAACAAAAACCTTATGGATGAAGCTTTAGAAAGAAAAGATAAGACCATCTGTAATATGCAAGGAGAAATTTGTATTTTTTTCAACAACCCTAAAGATGTAAATCTTGATGAAATAAAGGATGTTAATATATCAGGTGAAATGACATTTCGCTCAATAGTAGTTAACGATAATTTTAAAATTACCTTTAATATAAAAAATGTTGTCGTTGAATCTGATAATGAAAAAAAGTATATCGATATCGATGGTAATATACAACTGAAAGTATAGATGAATTTCAGTTTAAGTAAAGTTTTACTTTATAAATATGCTAGACTTTCCTGATTCTCCATATGACAAATTTGAGAATTGTCCTGCGTGTGAAAGACGGGGATTAAACACAGAGTCAAAAGCCTATAAACAATGTATATTCTGTGATTATCTTCTAATTAATGATAATAAAAAATATAAAAAGGAAAATAATTCTTTTAGATTTACACCAAAAATGAATTACTTTACAAGATTGATTAGAGAAATGAATGTAAAGTATGAGGATGATAACACACCTTTCCTTACAAGGGAAGAAACTGAACGTATAAGAGAAATGTTCAAAGGATTGTTGTTGTATATTATTCATGGATGTAATTTTCAGGGAAATATCAACACAAGATATTGTATAAATAAAATAATGGATTATCTTGAAATTAAACCTGAACTTAGGATAAAATATAGAGTTTCTAAAAAGCCAATAATAAATTAAATAACCTGTTTTTCAAATATATAAATGAATGATTTTTTACCTATTTGGGAAAATAAGATAAAATTTAACAACCATAAAAATCTCCCAAATTCATTAAGATGTCTCATAGTTGGTTCAAGTGGATGTGGAAAAACCTGCTTACTTTTAAAAATGCTCCTCACTCCCAACTTTTTAGATTATGATAATTTAATAATTTTCACAAAGTCGAGTTTTCAACCAGAGTATCAACTACTCTCACAAGGTTTTAATGCTGGTCTTCAAAAAGAAGATATAATAGGTTTATTTAAACGTCAAAAAAACCTAAATGATTATAACATTGAAGATATAATTCAACTATTTTGTGATACACAGAGATGTAAAAAGAAATCAAATCTTATAACTTGTATTCTTAGTGATAATACGGATGATATACCGTCTCCCCAAGATTTGGATAAATCAAAAAAGAACCTCGTTATCTTTGATGATTGTGTTAATGAGAGAAACCAAACGGTAATGGACAGCTACTACACAAGAGGGAGACATTCTTCTTGTAATTGTATTTATCTTAGTCAATCGTACTTTCAACTTCCTCGTCGTTCCATCAGAAACAATGCTAATACTTTTATTTTATTCAAGTTAAATTCAATAGATATCAATAATTTTTGGAGAGATAATTGTTCTACATTATGTAGTAAAAAGAAATTTGAGGATTATATGAAGCACACGACTGAAAAATATAAATATATTGTTGTGAAACAAGATGAGATATTAAGGGATATATTTTTTGTTTTATAAACAATTACATATATAAATGACAACTATTATTATAAATCTTGTGGGTAAATCTGCTTCTGGAAAAAACTTTCATAAATCAAGGTTCTTGTGTAGTACAAATGAGAATATTGTAAATTTACTTAAAAAACACCCCGTGATACGCATTGTATCAACAACAACTAGAGCAATAAGACCTGGAGAAGTAAAGGTGAAGATTATCACTATATTTCAGTGGAGGAACATATGCGATTGAGGAATGAAGGACAAATATTTGAGGAGGTTTCTCTTGGTACAACAAAATATTCACATTGTAAGAGTGAGTTAAAGAAACTAAAATCTGGTGGTGTTGGGATATTAGAAACTAATCCAGAAGGAACGAGACAAATTATTAAATATCTGAGCGGAGTGAAGATTTTATCATTCGGTTTTGATGTTGATGAAGAAACTCAACGCAAACGTATGAAAAGCAGAGATGCAAGGATTAGTGAAGAAGAAATTACAACTCGTATTAATGTTAATAAAGAATTTGATGAAATATTTAAAGAAAAGGATTTATTTGAACACATCTACTTGAATGATGAAGAAAAGGAAAATTTCCCTGTTGATCTTTACAATTCATTAAATGATATTTTACAATAAATAAATGGATACAAAAGAAAGAGCAAGAAGATTTAAGGAACATCAAGAGTTGGTTTCAAAAGTTGTAAAACAACAGGAAGACATAAAGAAGAAACGCAGACAGAAACTAACGGGCGAAGAAGCATTTGAAAAAAAACAAGATAAATTTTTTAAACCACTTTTAAAAACTTCCCAAGAAAAAATGAAAGATGTTTCCACAGTTCCCACAGTAGAATATACTCCTAGAAAGCTTCAAATGTTAAAAGATTTCAGTCAAATGACGGAGGAAGAATTAGAGCATTTAGGAGAATTAGAATATGATGATGAAGGTTTATTTCAACAACTGGAAGAGATTAATCAACCCCCTGATTATATTGTGAATGCTGTTCAAAACAATGAATATTCAGCGGATTCAAAAACCAAAGCAGGACTCATTCCAACAGAACAACCAGCAATATTTCATCTTGTTCAAGAAAAGGTATTGATATTTAATGATGAATTAAGGTTCTTAAGTTCTGCTCAACCCCCTGTTAAACTAACTCCGAGATTAATGTTTCTTCTCACAAAAGATGGAAGACAAGGTTCAACTGTGAGGGATGAATCAAAGTATATTGATAAACCATTGGATATGGAAAATAATGATGATAGAGTATATATTGATTTGCTGAACACTCTAAATTATAAGGTTATTCTTTCTGGTAAAAGTAGGAAGAATGAGAAGGAGAAACACATAATTCAGGCTTTAAGTATCCTTGGTTCAGGTATTAGTTTTCTTCCAAATGACCCATCGCAATTAGTTAATAGACTGTTATTGTTGTTCGGCAGTAAGAAGGCTGGAAATAACAATTGTTTTAATGAAGCATCAGCCATTTTAGACCAGTTGATGAACATGAAAATAATTAATAAATCTCAATATAAAGACATTTTATCTCATATTAAATAAGATGAGAAGCACAATCCTGAGTTTTAATTTCACAACAAGCGACCACACATCTTCATTCCCATACCCACTACAACTTGACACAACAAAAGAATATGAGGCATCTTTATTGTCCATGGAGACTTATAATACCTTATTTAATATAACCGAGAAAAATGACAAGTTTAGTTATAATCCGGGAAGTGGATACAAAACGATAACAGTCTCACCCGGAGCATACGAGATTTCTCAAATATCTTCCGAAATTGCTCGTCTTATGAAAGAACAGGGTGATGAACCAAAAAATATTGTTATAAACATTCAAAAACATACTTCAAAATCAACGATTAAAGTTAAAAATAACTACAAGGTTGATTTCACAATTGATAATTCATTTAGAGAGTTATTAGGTTTCTCCTCAAAAAGATTGAAACTAATGGGACGTTTTACAGTGATAATGTCATTCAAATATCCTCAGGAATAAATTCGGTGTTAATTCACTGTGATTTGATTGATGGTGCTTATAATGATGGATTAAAAACAAATACAATATTTTCATTCAGCGCATACTCAACCCCAATTGGTTATAAATTCAATATGGAACCTAAAAATTTGGTTTATCTACCTGTGTCAGGAAAAACCATACACAGAGTAAATTTTAGGATAACCGACCAAGATAATCGTGTGATCTCTTTTAATGGAGAAGTTATATCCATCAGAATTCACCTACGTGAAGTTTTTCAATAAATAAATACGATGGTTATTGTGAGGAAGCACGAGTTGGGAAAATATAAAATAATTACAGGGGATGGGATGTTCCTTTCCCCGTACTACAAGGGTGAAGGTATGTATCTTGGTAGAGGATACTATAAACCTAAGAGACAAAGGGGTGTCGGACATCAATTTAGAGGAGATGGGATAATTGATACTCTCATGGGTATTGGTTCAACTATTCTTAAACATAAAGACCTAATTGGTTCAACTGCTTCTGCTGTGGGAAATGTAGCAGGTGCTGTAAAGAGTATAAAAGATGCTCAGAAAGAATCTCATAAATTACAAGCAATAAAAGAAATTAAGAAAGGTAAAACTCAGTTGCCCCCCAAGAACGACAGAAAATAATTCAAATACTTGGATCAGGGTTTCAAAAGTTTTAACATCTTTTTTCCTAAATAAATACAAGTATGGAAGCAATTGATAGTATCTATGATTTGGATGATACTATTATTATCTCAAACTCCACTAAAAAAGAAGATTACTTCAAGGTAAATGCAATAACTGGAACAGACTGGAATACAAATGGTACAAAAGTTTTGAAATAAATAATCAACAAACCTATTTGAATCTCTCCGAAAGTTTCTTGTTGTGTAAATTTAAATTCACTAAGGCTGGGAATAACACAAACGCTACACTTGTAAATGATTTCTTCTGGAAAATGTTTGATAGTGTGCGATTGTATATTGGAACACAAGAAGTTGAAGCGGTTGATTATGTCTCTGCTGTATCTGAAATGATGAAATTTACACTCTATACATTCAGTGATAGAATGGGAAAGGGGTCTGTCGAAGGTTTTATTCCTGATATGTCAACGGGAACAAACACAGACCCTGGATATATTCAAAGGAAAGGAATGTATAATGATGATACAAAAGCAGAAAATAGTTTTACTGTGGCAGTTCCTCTTAAAGGTATATTTGGATTTTGTGATTATGATAAAGTTCTGTATGGTCTTAAAATTAGATTTCAACTACAAAGGAATGATAATGAAAATAGATTGCTTTTTGGTGTTGGTAATGCTTTTGGTGATCAGAATAAATTTGTAATTGAGGAGATGAGTTGGTATATCAGTGAATATACTCCTAATCTTAAAACAGAAGAGATGTTGAATCGAAGACTTAACTCAAAGAAACCACTCAGTGTATCATACCTCAAAAGAAGATGTCAACACGTTAAACTCAATCAAACTACTTACACGTGGAATTTGGGTGTTCTGGAAGGAAAGCCACGATATCTGTGGATGATTTTTAAAAAGCCAGATGGTGATACTGCGACTGATAAGAATAATGCATTGAGTGATAATGCTAAGGTGAAACAACTTCGCGTTTCTCTAGATGGAACATTTTATCCACGAGATAGATTGGAAATTAATTAGGAAAAAAATGATTTTGCTGAAGCATACAAGTCTTACCAAAAGGTGTGTGAAAGTAATGGAAATAAAGAACCTATTTTGGATATGACAGCATTTAAAAGTTTGTATACAATCTATACGTTTGACCTGAGCGCTCAAAAAGAAACTATAAAGTCGAATCGAGTGGATACTTCCCTATACATTGAAAGAGGAGAGAGTGAAGAAGTTGATACATATTGTTTGCTTTTGGAAGAAACAGAATTGCAGATTAATACAGATAATGGTGTGATGATTAGTCTCACATAATTTTTTGTTAAATAAATGAGTGGCAAAGTACCAACTGGGGTATATGTTAATCAAATCAATCTTCATAAACTATCATCTTGTGTTCAAAATCAAAAGCCTTGTACGATTAACGTTAATACAATTCAGAGAAAAGGAGCAGTAAGAATTGATGTTTTGCTCACAAGAGAACAGGTTAAAATCTTGAATGACACTGGCTCACTTAAAATTAAAATGACAAAACCAATGTTGAAAAAATATTCAATAAGAGAGACGAGTGGAGGATTTCTCCCATTTCTAATTCCTTTATTTGCTGGTTTAAGTGCGGTTGGAGCATTGACGGGTGGTATTTCAACAGCGGTCAAAACTGCCAACGAAAGGAAGGCTCAACTCCAGGCTCAAAAAGAATTGGAAAGACATAACAAAGAGTTGGAGAAACAAATTAGTGGAAGTGGTGTAATTGTAGATTTTGCTGAAAAACTTGAAGGTCTGCCTGATAAAGCGAGATTGTTAGTTGGAGATGTGCTTTCTTCTATAGCACAAGCAGGTGTAAAATTAACGAAAAGAGGTAATGGATTATATCTTTCTAATAAATAAATGAGCATTGATGAGTGGTTGAAAGAATTTGGAAAGAATACAACATCAAATTTACAACTTGCCAAATATTGTAAGAAATTAAAAATTCATAATGTGGTTATTTGTATGAGAGATGAATTAACAAATGTGTCGAAACATACAAAGAATATTATTATGAACTTAGAAGATAATGATGGGAACGGTTCTCATTGGGTTTGTATTTTTAATAGTCAAGACAAATATTATTTTGATAGTTTTGGTCTTCCACCACCTGTTGAAGTCATAAAATTCTTACAGAATGGTGTTCATCAAACATTTCAAGTCCAAGAATTAAATTCCAAGTGTTGTGGTCAATTATGTCTATATGTGTTATTTCAACTCAACAAAAATAAAAAATTTTATGATATTATTTTTAATCTAATATAAATGACTTATGTTGGTAAAGATGGTTCTATCTTTGGTGTATCTCAAGAACTGGATATTGATTTATCAAATTATTACACAAAGGCACAGGCTGAACGACATAAATATAATATAAACAAAAATATTAACATGAAAAATGCTTATAAATTAAAAAATTATCCAAGCCCGACTGACGCGAATGACTTGGTGAGATTAAGCGATTTATCACAATATATATACTTAAATAAAACGGCTGTGTATTCTAAAGATACAGAAGTGTTGATATTATCTCCAGGTCATACAGAATTCACAGTTCGAATTAAAATAAATTTTTATAAAGAAGGGCGTATCGTTTGTATGAGAATAGAACAATGGGGGTATGATATGAATGATTTAGGGTATAATTGGTCATTTAAAATTAACCTCGAAGACCTGGAACAATTAAATCAGTCTCGTAAGGAAGAATATTATCCACTTGGTATCGAGAATGAGTTTTGTGGAGCCACGATTAGTAAACAACAAATAAAAGAATTTAATAAGGGTAAATATAATAATGGTTTTGCCCTTGTTTATCTCATGAAAACAGAAAAAACAGGATTATATATAATAAGTAAGGAAATACAAAATGATTTAACTATGGGAAGATGGGGAGGTGTTTCGTGCCATAATATTATTCTAACATATATTTCTAATACATAAATGACAGCAAGAAGGCTTCAAGAAAATTATCATTTCTGTGTCCAAGCATACCTTCAAGAAAAGGGTATTCGGTATTTTAATAAATATGTTCTACAACATAAGAATGAGGTATTTTCAATAAAAGATTGGCATTATGCTGATGTTGATAAACCGACAACTTTAGATTTAATTAGAATGTTAAATAATGAAAAAATTATAAGGTTAAGAAAAGGTAAGGCTCTTTTAGAAATTCAAAAGAAATTTTATTGGTTTCCTGTTGTAAAAAAAATTATTTTGGATACAGGAATAACAAGAAATCCTGATGAATATATGTATAATATTCTATGGGGTGTAAACGATTCAAGTATAGTAAGGGATGAGGAAGGAGTTGAAGAAGAGAGGGAAGAGGAGGAAAAGGAGAAGGAGGAGAGAGAGAAGGAGGAAAGAGAGAATTGAGAGAGGGAGGAAAGAGAGAAGAGAGAGAGGGAGAAGAAAGAGAAGGAGGAAAAGGAGAAGAGAGAGAAGGAGGAAAGAGAGAAGAAAGAGAAGGAGGAAAAAGAGAAGAGAGAGAGGGAGGAGAGGGAGAAGAAAGAGAAGAAGGAAAAAGAGAAGAGAGAGAGGGAGGAGAGGGAGGAAAGAGAGAGAATAAATAAATATTATAGTATGGAAACCAGTGAGATTCAAAAAAGAATAGAGGTATTACAGAAAATAACTCAACCCACCAAGGAGGAATACAAAGAATTAACAAGTCTATTTGCAATACTTTCAACAAAACTATTAGCATCGTCAAGCTATTCATTTTAATTCAAGTTTTTTCTTAAATAAATGGAGGAGAGAGTGAAGGCATTTCTAAGGATTCTTTATGTTTTAAAAATTAAGATTCAAATGTGCATGTTGGAAACTAAAAAGGTTTTTGCACTCTGCAGGAATTTTTCTCATAAATAAATGAGTTATTATCTCAAATGTAAAAAGAAAACTAATACTAAAAATATTTCATATATTAAAAGTAAAAATAACAGGGTTATACAAAAAGGTATATGTTCGGTGTGTGGTTCAAAAAAAAAAATCAATTTATCTCCAAACACAAACTCGGAGGAGATATACAAAAGTTTTTATCAGGAAGTAAATTTACAACTACTGGAATACCAGGGGAATTACATCTTCCAGGTTATTCTTTCTGTGGTCCAGGCACAAACTTGGATAAAAGATTAGATGAGGCAGACAATCCTAAATCCTGGAGTAAACCAATCAATAGAGTTGATGAAGTGTGCATGAGACACGATATTGATTATGGGAATACCACAACGTTGGAAGAAAAGCATGAAGCCGATAGAGAAATGTTGTATAATTTGTCTCTGATACAAAATCCAACCTTGAGAGAAAAAGTTGATAGGTTCATCGTGAAGAAGATGATTAGTGCTAAATTGAAACTTGGACTTGGAAATTCAAAAAACTTATAGGCTCTAATGATGCCATTAAGACTGAAGAGCAATTAGCTGATGAATTACATAAACCAATATTCACAAAGTTTCAGAGAAGGAAAGTTTATTCCAAGGAAGTTGATTATATCTGGTCTGCTGATTTGATTGAACTCAATAATGATAAGGGGTACAAGTATGCTTTAACCGTTATTGATTTGAGGAGTAGATATGCGTGGGTTGTCCCTTTAAAAAACAAAACAGGTAATACTCTTATGTTAGCTTTTCAACAGATATTTAATAAAAGTAAGAGAAAACCTAAGAAATTGTGGACTGATGAGGGTAGAGAGTTTTATAACAAGACATTTATGAATTT
>NC_140974.1:55708994-55893994 GCF_056783735.1 Eptatretus burgeri
GGCGACTGGCTTTTGAGGCGAGGTTGGAAATGTGACTTTCCCAGGAAAGGTCATGGCAGATAGTGAAACCAGAAGCTTGAAAGAAAAGACTTCTTCCAGAGGATTTTTGAGAAAGTGGATGGGGGGTTTTTCAAAATGGTCGTTTCGAAGACACATATTGAGAGTGTGAGATTTGTCTGGATTGAAAGACATGTTCCACGTGTTGGACCAGTTTGTGATTTTATCCAGATCTGCAGTGAGCGAAGAAGCTGCTGCTTGCCCGTCTGAGGGATGACAGATGGTACGGCAGAGGGTGGAGTCGTCGGCAAAGAGAAATAGAGGATTTTCCAGAGAGTCGGAGAGATCATTGATGAAAACCAGAAAAAGAACAGGGCCCAGAACGCTACCTTGAGGAACTCCAGCCTGCACAGGAAGAGGTGATGAAAGAACTCCATTTAGGGCCACACATTGACTGCGACAGGAGAGGAAGTCTGCGAGCCATGAGTGTAGATGGCCTTGAATACCATGGGAAGAGAGTTTGGTGAGTAGTGCAGGGTGCCAGACTGTGTCAAAAGCACGTGATATGTCCAGGGATACGGCTCGGATTTCCTGTCTGGCATTGAGGACCTCCATCCATTGATGGGAGAGTCGAAGCAGCATATCCAGGGTAGAGTGACCTGGTCTGAAACCAAATTGATGATTGGAAATCAAGCCATTGGAGAAGAGGAAGGATTTCATGTCTGAAGCGATGATGGATTCCATAACCTTGCTGATGATTTGGAGAAGGCTGATTGGTCTGTAGTTACAGGGATCTGTTTTTGCACCTTTTTATGCAGGGCAGTGATGTTAGCAGATTTCCAAGCAGATGGCAGATGACCTTGGGCAAATGAGAGGGTGAATAGAACAGAGAGAGGGTGAGCAGGAGCAAAAGAGCAGGCTTTGAGGACACGTGGGCTGATGCCGTCTGGACCGGTTGCAGAATTTGACTCGAGGTTTGAAAGCAAGCTCTCCACCTTGTCAGGAGAAAAGGATACAGAGTCCAGGGACAGTTGGGTGCGACTGGGTAAAGTGGGTAGAGAAAGTGATGGGTTTATCACACAAGATTTAGCTGCAAACACAGAGTTTAGACATTCAGCTTTATCACGTGTGGTATCAGCAGTGCGGCCATTTGAGGTAAGGGAGGGGATGGAGGGGGAACATACACCAGAAACAGATTTGATTAAATGCCACCAAGATTTTGAGGAGGGAGAGAGGTTTGAGAGTTCAGACTTGAGATGAGAAAGATGTTGTTTTCTGGCTCTCCTGAGGGTAGATACACATTTGTTCCGAGCTTTGTGGAAGGAACTGAGATTGCCGTCAGTTGGGTTTGCTTTCCATGAAGCAAAGGCAAGTTGTTTCAGGACAACTGCCTCGCCACAAGCTTCAGTAAACCAAGGGCGGGAGGAAGGGTAGGACAACTGAACACGAGAGGGGATAAATCTGTGCATGAGAGAGAGCAAGTTTCTTTGAAAGAATTCCCAGGATGAGTTGATGTTTGAGAAAGTAGTGATAGGAGACCAGTCTGTAAGTTTGATGGCTGCTCGGAGACCCTGCCAGTCGGCTTGAGTGAAATGCCAAACTCGACGGCGGTGAGGTGGTTCTCTGATAACAGCCAGAGAGATGTCCACTTTGACAAGGACATGGTCAGAAGAACCGATTGGAGCGAAGGAAGAGCAGCAGATATTGTCAGGGAAATTTGTCAAAATCAGATCCAGAAGAGATGGAGTACCATTGGTTGAGATCCGGGTCGGGAAGTTGACCGATTGAGTCAGTTGTAATGAGTCGCAGAAAGCTTTTGCTGAGGTGCCATGGCAGGTGAGAGAGGTATCCACACCTAGCCAACTGGTGTGATGACAATTGAAGTCACCACATAAGAGGAAGAGAGAGTTTGGATGAGAAGATAGAAGATGGTCCATGTTTTCGGATGGTGAGGTGTAGATGGAGTCATCACTGTTCGGTGGATGGTACAGTACACATATAAACATGAGGTGGGAGTGGAGGGGAAGCTGAAGCCAGAGGTATTCCTGGGGGTGTGGGGGAGTGAGAGCAGTGCATGGAGAGTGAGGAATAGAGTCTTTGATGAAGAGAGCAACATCTCCACCAGGACGAGGCTCAGGTCTGTCATACCATAAGAGGGAGTAACCGGGGAGAGATACTTGGGATTCAGACACGTCTTGGAGAGGAAAGTTTCTGTGAGGCAGATAATGTCTGGTTTGTCAGTGGCAACCTGTATGGAAAGATCTGAAAGGTTTGAGCGAAGGCCCCGGATATTTGAGGTCCACACTTTTAATGAAGAGGTAGGGGAGGAGGTTTTGGGTGCAGGAGGTGGAGGGGGAGGGGGAGGGTAGGACAAGGGACGAGGGGGAGGGAGGTAAGGAGGGTTGTTGAAAGAGTGTTGTGTATTGCAGAATAGCGAGGGGAGGGGGCCGAATGAGGAGGAGAAAAGGCTCTGTGGTGCTGGGGGAGAGTGGGGACAAGAGACAAGGAAGAATGCAGTTGAGGATTTGAGGAGGTGGAGTGAAGAGATGGAGGTGAGAGGGCAGTGGAGGGAGGCAGCTTGGTGGATGAGAGGGGGGGGAAACTTTGAGAAGGATGAGTGAAGGGGATGAAAGGTGGGAGAAAGGTAAGGGGGGAATTTTTGAGAGAGGTGAGAGGGAGGCTTGGAGGGAGAAGAATGGGATGGTTGCTTTGAGAGTGAGAGTGTTGGGTGAGGGGGGTGAGTTGGCACTGAAGTTGGAAAAAAAGAATGGTTGATGGAAAGCGAACATCCATGGCAAACTGTGGTTTTTTTTTTCCCTTTCATTCATGTTAACTGTTCCACCATAATATTCAGAGTTGAGAAACTAAAAAATGAAAGGTTGTAAAACTTTCACAGTATAAACTCTGAGCACTACAATAGCCTATTTGGTTATATTATGGGCTCTGTAGTTGGTGCATATCGTGGTTCAAGCCTGGTCAAACCTTTATTGTGACTTTTATGGGACCCACGCGTGGCTTAATGGTTAGCGCGTCTGAGTACCCATCCTCATTCGATGTACCCACCACCCAATCAACCTGCTTAGGTATATGAGGGAGTCACATGAGGTGACTTCGGCTGTCGAGGGGGTGGTTTATCCTTGGTTTCCTCCCAGTTTTCCATCATATTGAGTAGTACGGAGTAAGAAATGGAGAATCCGTCGTCATATAAGCGAAATACCCTTGAGTATGGCGTTGAACACCATTCAAACAAAAAAACAATGACCGTTTAATGTTGAAAAAAATAATCTGTGATCACCAAAGTCATGTAATGTATGCTAATAACCAACAAGCATGAATTTGCTGCACATCCTGGGTTAAAATTGCATGGCAATTATTAAACAAGGGAATAACCAGTGATGTCAGTTTGCAACATTGATTCGTTCTTTCCTCTTGAATTAAATAACACAGAAGCTTGGCAAATGCTACATGCTTAATTTGATCGGCCAATGATCACTCTTCCTTTTTCTGTAAAAGAAATCTATATGACAGTTATTAAACAGTCCACCAAAGTCTTGAAACTTTGTTTTTCAGTTTCTTCAAAATTGACTTATCCTGACAACTCTGGTTTTCCCCTTGTGGTCTTCATATATATAGATATACTGTATATACATATATATGACAGATGTGACGATCTCAACACAATTTCGTCTGATTTTATTGCAGATCCTTCTCCTGCTGTGAATTTGACCAGCACAGAACAGAGCACCACTCATCTTGTACTGTCGTGGGAAGGCCCAATTGACACAAACAGCCATCTTTACCAATACAAAGTGGCACTATCTCAAGATGGCCTCATGCTGATGTGGAAAATAATCAACACAACAAGTTTCAACTTCACAAACCTCACTCCAGGAACAATCTATTCTGCAAACATAACAATACTCTTCAATGGGAGAGCAAGTCAACCTGTCAAAATAAGTCTCAGCACAGGTATGGACGAAAATCTATGGATAAAACAAAAGGAATGCAAAACCTCTCTCTCCGTGTGACGCAATTATGAAAATGCATAATAATGTGGAATTACAATTATTCCAAAATGTCATCACATAAAATTTATTTTATTCCTTAGCTGCTCAACATTCCTCAACAACAATGGCAACACTAACTTCTCCAGTGTTGACATCAACTTCAACAGTAAAATACATCCAATCTTCCGGTGAGTAGAAAATTGTTTAAAGACACAAACATGATTAAAGACACATTAATCGTTTAAAGACACAAAGTACAAAAGTGCAACGTAATACAGCACAAAATTGATGGAAACATTTTGTTTTGCTTTGTTGAACCTTGCTTTTTATTCTTACATATCCAAAGAAGGGTGATAAAGCATTTACATGAAATTATGAAGACATGAAACATGAATATTGCTTAACTCCAAAGCTGTCATCCTTCCGAGGTCGGCAAAATTACTGCCAGCATGCTGGTAGACTGTGTTGGAGTGGCGACCTGTCCTTGATTGTGTCCAATAGCGAAGGAAACTGCTTAAGCAGCACCAATGCTCTGCACAGAGTATGGTCCTGATGGTAGGAACACACTTCTCACGAGCATGAATGAAAGTTACCCTCAGTTGGGTTAGGTTTCCATGCTGAGAAAGCCAACTATTTGACTGCAACTGTCTCCCGATGGGATTCCACTATCTTTGCTCTGCATGTGATTTAGGTATTTTTTTATAAGCCTTTGAACCAAGTAAAAAAGTGAAATTTCCAGAAAAAAGTTCCTTACATACATATATATATATATATATATATATATATATATATATATATATATATATATATATATATATATATATATATATATATATATATATATATATATATATATATACATGCATTTACATTAGTGGAGGTGAGTGTCATATATATATATATATATATATATATATATATATATATATATATATATATATATATATATATATATATATATATATATATATATATATATGGAACTTTTTTCTGGAAATTTCACTTTTTTACTTGATTCAAAGGCTTATAAAAATACCTAAATCACATGCAGAGCAAAGATAGTGGAATCCCATCAGATATATATATATATATATATATATATATATATATATATATATATATATATATATATATATATATATATATATATATATATATATATATATATATATATATATATATATATATATATATATATATATATATATATATATATATATATATATATATATATATATATATATATATATATATATATATATATATATATATATATATATATATATATATATACATATATATGGATGCAAACAAACAAGCATGAATACAATATGTTTGATTTGTACTTCAAACCTTCGTGATGATTGCCCTTTCCAGGGCATCCTGATATCGACTGGACATTTGTCCGGACGAAAATTCCGATCCTTTGTCGTGTTTAGAAATTTGTGCACGTATCTCTTACCTATATGCTCGGGATAACCATTCTCACCGAGTATATTCATGATTTTGTCAATTTCAAGCAGGAAGATTACAAGGTGAACAATGCTCTGTGCTCTGTTAACCAGGATATTGATCAAGGCAATTTTGTTTCTCGTGGAGCTGTAGGAGTCCCAGCGAGTATACTGCCCTGTGAAAGTCGGCTTCCGGTTGACGGATGTTGTGAAACCAAGGTTGGATCTATCAACCAACACATCCAAAAATGGTAATGTGTTTGACGATTCCAGATCCGTGGTAAACTTCACCGCTGGATGGAGAATGGTGAGCCGTGCCTGGAAATTGTCACATGCCGTCCGAGACTCAAATGAAGCAAAAATGTCATCAACATACCAATAGTATACGATGGGGGAATCGACCCCTTGCCGACCAGTAAGTTTCTGCATATCGTGATAGCCCACAAATATATTTGCAAGAGCTGGGGCCCAATGGAGAACCCATGGACACACCGTCCGTTTGAACATACATCATGTTGTTAAAACTGAATTCCACCTCCCTTTTTGCTGTGCTCATTAATTCCACAAAGACGTGTTCCGAGATCATCGGTTGATCCAGATCGGTGTGATACAGCACATGTGCGCATCTCTCAATTGTCTCCGTCAATGGGACATTCGTAAACAAGCTTTTTTTTTAAATCCAGAATCAATTCGAGCTTAAACACCGACAAGCTTTTAATATCAAAGGATGCCATTATGTTGTCCTCACCTGTCGGTGTTTTAGTGTGTGTATGCCATATGAATAAATGTCAATGTGTGTGTGTGTGTGTGTGTGTGTGTGTGTGTGTGTGTGTGTGTGTGTGTGTGTGTGTGTGTGTGTGTGTGTGTGTCTCAGCGTCTCCTCAATAACTCCAAAACTAGGAAAACCAGCAGCCTGAAACTTTGCCTGCATCCTAAGAGTGAAAGCTGGGTATTTGGGTTAATTAAAACACCCCTTTTGAAGATAATTTATGGCCTTATTTAATTATATCCTTCATCAGGTGATCCTTGGCCACCTTGCTCTCTGGGGTCTTAAGGCGTTTCCTGGGTCACCCCGCTGGCATCTGAAACCACCATGTTTTTTGACTTGGAACAGGCTGCAACGATATCATAACGATAAAGTTTATTTTCACTTTCCTCAGTCATGTTATTGAATGCCTCTTCATAATCGCTACGAATCTCTGTATACATCACTTTTGTAAGTACGGTAGTTTTCAAACGAGGAGCTTGGAGTGACTGACTTCATGCATTATATGATATGATATTCCACAATCTACTCTCACAGACTCATTAAAGTATTTAATCGAAATATTATTTCGGTTTTGAGGATCAGATATTGCCCGGACTAAATAAGTGTCAAAATTCGTTGTGAAATATTATAATTTTAAGAAATAATGAGTTGCAAAACAAAGCTAATAAAACTATTTACTGAAGCAAGCAAGGCTATGTTCCCCCTTGTCCAAAAATACAAAGGAGATGTGAAAGTTCCAAAGCATTAAACTTACCTTTTCCTACTGTTTGGAGAATTATATTGAGTAAACCAAAAATTTAGGAACGTGCCAAAATTAACACGCTTCAATGAGCTGTATGATTTAATGCATTCACTGCGAGACCTCGCACCCTGTCCCCAAACGGGACTGCCTATCTATAGCGTCTGCCAGATCTGTGTCTATATTTCTGGAGGTTTCGCAAGGTGGTCAACAGGGAATCAAAGTAAATCTGGTAAAAAATGGACCTTAAAAAAAAAATTATAACGTGCACCGGACCCTGAACCAATGTACGACGTGATGCGTTAACAGACGAGCAGGCAAGATGGCAGATTATCTGCAATGTTTATTTCACAGACGATTGAATGTTGGAATGTCTCCAAGGTTGTTCTGCATTAAGCAGCAACTCTTTTGTGGATGAAATCATTATTTAAACAAATTCATTTTATTTCATTAACTGCTGCATGCACGGTGAAGACCAGCTTTAAAGTTAAAGGGACCCTATATGATATGCAGCAACAGCCTGGCCAACCGTTCGTTCTCAACCATTTAATTGGAGTGCTTGCATGAGTGCTTAAGCCACTTGCCAAATGTTTTACAGTCAATAGCAGTACCACGCTATGTCCTTCTGAGCAAATCGTTCACTTAATGCGGATGCTTTTGCCTGCCACGTCATTCAGAATGAGTGGTTCGTGCTCCGTCACTTTGAGTGAGAGGTTTGTGCTCCGTCACCCTGAGTGAGTGGTTCGTGCTCCATCACCCTGAGCCAGTGGTTCATGCTCTGTCACCCTGAGTGAGTGGTTTGTTCTCCATCACCCCAAGCGAATCATTCGTGCTCCATCACCCTGAATGAGTGGGTCATGCTCCATCACCCTGAGAGAGTGGTATGTGCTCCGTCATTCTGAGCGAGTTGTGAAATAACACCTGATTACCAAGGTGTTCACCATATTAACGTGTTCTCGAAATTAACAAGCATAAGTTTTTGTTTTCGCCTGTCACCCGGAGCTGTTTATAAAGAATAATGTTTATAAAGCACGGGGCGGGGTGGAGAGAGAGCGTGAGGGAACGCCCTTTTCGGGAACCCTCTCGAAGGAAGGTGGAGCCGAGAACGGGGCGGGGCGAAGGGCAGAGCCCCGCGCTATAAAAGACGGACACGGGCGGGGCGCTCGGGCGCCTCTTCCACTTCCGCCTCTTCCTTTTCGTCTTGGCTGGTGGTCTGGTTGGTCTTCGGTTGGTTTTTCTCGAGAGTTGGTCTTCGGGAAGAGGTCCTGCGCCCGCGGCTTGGCGAGCGGCCCTGTCACGAAGGCACGGACGGGAGACGCGGCAGCGCCCGTTGTGAGGTGGACCTGCGCGTCCGGACGGGGAGTGCCGGAGAGGGTTTGCCGGCCGCGAGAGAGGTCGGGGCCAGGCGCGACCACGCTGACGGTCACGGGAGAGGGACTCACCAGCCCAAAAAGGGAAGTCGCGACTTCTTTCTTTCTTTTCCTTCCTTTGCTTTTTGTATAAATGTGTGTGTTGGCGCCGTCTATGAAATAGAACTGCGTAAGTGTTGTCGTAGTCGGTTGTAGCTCTGCATTTGCTTTTGTTGCATGACTGTTTTAACTGTTATATGTGCATTTTTGACTGTTTTAACTGTTATATGTGCATTTTGACTGTATGGCTGTATATACGTGCGTGTGTGTGTGTGTGTGTGTGTGTGTGTGTGTGTGTGTGTGTGTGTGTGTGTGTATGTGTGTGTGTGTGTGTGTGAGAATAAAATGCTTGCTTGTTGAACTGTTCCCGCTCTGCTTCGTCTCTTTTCCTTTTTTATTGACCCTCCATCTTGCATCACGTAAGGGGTTCATAGTAGGTGCAACATCCCGGTAATTAATCGGAACCGTCAAGGCCGACGATAACACCGCTCGGTTATCACTGTAGCATGGAACGGACCACTTAAGCGGTTCGTGTCCGGAGTCGGCCTGTGGTGTGGTACAATCGCCCGGTCGACCATTCACGCAGGTACTAAGGTAGATCGAATTTGGCGAGCAACCGTATCCTGCGCGGATGGGCAATTGGCACGATCGTGGTGGGGTTAAATCCCCACCCGTGACTAGCTCCCGGCGTTGTTCCGAGAGGGTCACGACTGAATTGTCCGTCCGGTGGGCGACGTGCCGCGATTTGAGTTACGTGGCCATTCGCACGCCGGCGGGTGCGAATTCGCAACACTGATGTCAGAGAGCGGGCGACAAACTCTCCCGTCTCCAAGCTAAATTTCCAGGAATCGGTTCAGGGGTGAGAGGAGCGACCCCCGATTCCCTCCAAATTACGAGCGTACTAAATTAATCTCTTACGAGAAATAAGATGGAGTTTCAAGGCGAGCGGGTGCCGGGGGTAGAAATAAATGTGTTGTCATGTAGAATCCATGGCCCAGGATGAGAACCCCGAGCAGGAAATGCTTGTTGTGCAGGATGAATTTCCCCAACCGAACCTATGGTGTACGAGGTGCAGTGGAACACGAGAAGCAAGAGTGTTAGCATCAACTCCGCTTTATTGCACGTCCGGATGTACATTCCTGCCACCCCTAGCGGGCGAGTCACGATATACAAAAACCCAATCACGTGATACAGCACACTCCTCCCCTCGTAAAATGACAAGTCAAATGATGAAAGGACAATCATAACATGACCAACCGAAACCAATCAACACTCATAATCCTCCAAGTACCGCGGCCGCACTCTGACCCGCCTCGGACGGGCAGCGCCGCCAGACAGCCCAGGCTCAGATGCCTCCCGGCTCGGTCGAGGTGACACCCTCGCCGGACTCGCGCCATCCGCAATAACAACCGCCCCCGGCCGACTAGCCTGCCCGACGTCCCCGGGTAGGACTGAATCAGGCGAAGACCCCCAGGGCGTCGGCAAATCCAGCCCTGGTGATACAACGTCTGGCCACGGCGACATTACAGGTGGGCGTCCCACATCGTTCGGCCCGGGGGGGGTGTGGGGGGTGACGCTAAACAGCAATCATGCATTTGGTCCATGTGCCACTTCCACACCTCCCCACCATCAGTCCGCACCATGCAATTCGCCGGCCCCAGTACCACAGAGACCACAGCCGGCACCCATTTGGAACCGTGGAAATAATCGCGCACCATTACCAGCTGTCCCACATCAAAACCGCGCAGCAGCGTCGGACGCGACACCGTCCCACTCCCTGACCCTCCAGGTCGCAGCAAATCCAGTCTGGACCGCAATGCCCGTCCATAGAGATGAATGGCAGGCGAATCACCCATGACAGGATGAATCGCGTTCCTGTAATGAAGCAAAAAGACATCGACCACTGTCTGCACAGGTGCAACACCCCCCCCCCCCCCCCTGCGCAAAGCCCGTTTCAACATCTTAACAAACGACTCAGCCTGCCCATTCGTCTCAGGATGATACGGTGCGGACGTTAGATGTCGAATACCATTTTGACGCATAAACTCATCAAATACACCTGCGATGAACTGCGGACCGTTATCAGAGACCAGGATCTCTGGTAATCCTTTATTAGCAAAGATCGTCCGCAGTTTCTCTACTGTAATGTTTGCTGATGAATGCTGCATTACTACAACCTCCGGCCATTTAGAGAATGCATCGATCACAATCAAAAACATTTTGCCATTAACCGGCCCTGCAAAATCTACATGGACCCTCTGCCAGGCTCTGTCTGGGGTCGGCCATAGCCTCGAGGCTCGACGCGGGTTATCAGCATCTGTTTGACACGTGGCGCAACGCTTAATCAACTGCTCAATGTCTTTGTCCAACCCCAGCCACCACAACAGGCTACGAGCAAGACTCTTGGTCTTTACGACGCCAAGGTGACTGACATGCAGTTCTTCCAAACACTGCTGCCTGAACTTTGGTGGAATCACTGTCCTCATTCCCCACATAACGCACCGTTGGACCAACGACAGCTCCGATGCGCGCGACGTGAAAGGTTGAAATGCCGGTGTCGAAGGTAGATCGCTCCAATTCCCCGTAAAAATCGCCTGGACGACACGGGCGAGCACTGGATCATGAGCCGATTCCACCGCGACCTGTCTGGCCGTGATCGGCCCGCTTTGGACCTGGCCCAGCGCGAACACATCGACCCAGTTGGCCGACTCAGACGCAGCTGGACCCTCCGCACACGGCAAGCGTGAGAGCCCGTCGCAGTTCGCATGCTTCTCGGTGCTTCGGAACTGAATATCATAATCGTAAGCAGCAAGAAACAGACACCACCACTGTATTCACGCGGCCGCTACCAGTACCCCGCGTTCGGGTCTCAGGATGAATTGAAGCGGTTTGTGATCCGTCTGCAAAGTGAAATGCCGCCCCAGCAGGTATTGATGAAACCTCCGCACACCCCAGACGAGGCTGAGAGCCTCGCGCTCGATCTGGGTATATTGCCGCTCTGCTGCGGACAGGGTCCGGGATGCAAAACAAACAGGCCGCTCGGAACCATCGTCCATCCTGTGGGAGAGCACTGCCCCGATGCCATATGCAGAGCTGTCGCATGCCAATAAGAGCGGACGCACAGGCTCATAGTGCACGAGGACCGTATCCTATGTGAGCAGCTGCTTGACGCGGTCGAACGACACCTGGTGTGCAGGCCCCCAAGCCCAGCGCTCATCCTTCCTGAGCAACCGTGTTAACGGCGCAAGTTGTGAGCTGAGCCCGCGCACGAACCTTTGGTAATACTGGGCCATACCAATGAACGAGCGCAGCTGCGTCTTGTCGCGAGGCGGTGGCATGTGTTGAATCGCCTCCACCTTCCGAGAACCTTTCAACAGCCCTCCGGTGTGATGATGTGCCCGAGGTATTCCAAGCGCTGCTTGAAGAACGCGTACTTGTCCCTGTTCAAGCGCAGGCCACACGCTTCTAGCTTTGTCAGCACTTGGGCAATGTTCGCAAGGTGCTCGTCCGCCGTTTTCCCCGCAATGAGCACATCGTCCAGGTAGGTCTGAGCGGGCAGGCCAATGCAAACCTGATCCATGGCTTTCTGCCACAAGGCTGGGGCCAAAGCAATCCCAAAACAGAGTCGGGTATATCGATAGAGCCCTTGACACGTGTTTATTGTCAAAAGCTCGCTACTCCCGGGATCCATCGCCAGGTGAAAATATGCATCACGCAGGTCTAGCTTCGTGAAGTATTGACTCCCCGCCAATCGCACATATATTTCATCGATTGACGGCAGTGGATATTGCTCCACGCTGAGCCCTGGGTTAACCGTGGATTTGAAGTCCCCGCACAATCGGATGTCTCCATTCCGTTTCAGCACCGTGACCACCGGGGTGGCCCAATCTGAGTACAACACCCGTTCGATCACTCCACAGGCCTCCAGCCTATCCAGTTCACCCTTGACCTTGTCCCGCAGGGCATACGGCACCGGTCGTGGTTTACAAAAACGAGGAACCACCCCCTCCTTCAGGAAGAGATTTGCCTCCACGCCCTTGAGTTTCCCAAGGTCGTCGCAAAACAAACCTTGATGTCTTTGAAGAATCTTCTCCAAATGATCCTCCCACCGGCTCGGCACGGGTTGCACTAGGTGAACTGAGGCCCAGTCTAGCCTGATGCGGGAGAGCCAGTCTCGGCCGAGGAGAGACGGTCCCCTCCCCCGCACGACGTACAACGGAAGCGTGGCGACCTGGCCTTGGTACCGCACAGACACGTCTTCCATCCCGACTGGCGTTATCTTCTCGCGGGTGTACGTAAACAGCGTGAGGTTTGACCTGATAAGTGTCAGGCCGTTGAGTCTACGCGCGGTCTGTTCGCCGATGATCGACACAGCCGCTCCCGTATCGACCTGAAACGTGATCGGCGTTTCGTTCACTTCAATTTCCACCGTCATCGGGCGCGCCGCCGCCGGGCCAATTGAAAACAGGCTCAACAACGGCCGCCGGTTCCGCCCCGGGTCGCCTCGCACATCGCCGTCCATGACCTTAACGGTGGCCGGCGCCCCACGGCACATACGCTTCAGATGACCCACCTTGTGACAATTTAAACACACGGTGCCTTTAAACGGGCACACACGGCGCAGGTATCGACCTCCGCATCCCAAACACGTCCGCGGGGTCACCTCGCCGCACGTACGACCGCGCGGCGACGTCTGACCTGCATCGAAGGTCGTGCGCGTGTCCCAGGGTGCTCGCGACCCCGCGTGGCCAATGATGTCCCGAATATCCCCGCGAGTCTGCTCGACTGCTTTAGCCGCGCTGACTGCCAAGTCGAATGTAATGGCTTCACCCTCCAGCCGGAGAACCGCCGAAACCATCTTCGCATCTCGTAAACCAGCAATAAAAACGATCTCTGAGCCGAGCTGGATGCTCCCCCACCGTGAACTTGCAGGCCACGGAAGAATGCTTAATCTGCGCCACGAAATCAGCGACGCGCTCCTCTGCACCTTTTTCGAGGCGATCGAACTGGTATCGAGCGAGCTGTAATGACATCTCCGGCGCCATGTGTGCTTTCATCTTCTCCACAATGTCCCGAAACGACAGCTCGTCATCACGGGGCTTGTCTGGCACCACCAAATCACGCAGTAGTCGATAATGCTCCGCCGAAAGCGAAGCGAGCAAGATCGACTTCTGTTTGCTCTCGTCGACCACATCATTTGCGTGGAAATAGTATCCCAATTGCTCCGAAAACAATTCGAAGTCATCTCCGACGAAAACGGGCACATGTCCGTTTTCAATCATCCTCGTCGCCAACTATAGTATACGAGGTGCAGCGGAACACGAGAAGCAAGAGTGTTAGCATCAACTCCACTTTATTGCGCATCCGGATGTACATTCCTGCCACCCCTCATGGGCGAGTCATGATATACGAAAACCCAATCACGTGACACAGCATAGAACCCAGAACCTGAAATGGGCGCGGCAGCGGCAGCGGCAGAGGCCGCGGTGTATGACACCTCCCCTCCCCCACTCCGCCAAAACCCCCCGATCCTGGCCGAATCGGCTCAGCCGAGTGTACCCGACATGGCCCAACTATGTGCCATGCTGGCGGGAATTAACGCAAATGTGCAAGCAATGAATGCGAAAATGGATGGAAATACGCAACAAATGAACGAAATGGATAAGAAAATTGAAACACACACAAACGAAATAAAAACAAATGCGTGCAAGATGAGTAATCAAATGAAGGGGAATTTACAACAGATGAAGAACGGAATGAAGGAAGAAATGAAGGAAATGCGGGGTGAGATGCAGCAAATAGGCCGAAGCCTGCAGGCGGGCACGGCGAGAATGTTGGCAATAACAGGGGAGCTCAAAATGGCGACGCCACGTGCTGGAGCGAATGAGCTGTGGGGAGTGCAACGGCTGGCAGGCCTGCGGTGAAGGCTGGTGAGGAGGAAATAATACGGGGGACGTGTTGGGCGAGAAGTGTAAAGGTGACGGAGAGAGCAACAGTGACGGTGACCGAGAGGGAAAAACTAATTGGGGTGACGGAGACGTGCACAAGGGAGACAACAAGGGAAGAGACGGAAATAATCGTGGAGACAAGGGAGGTAATGGGTGAAGAGGTGACTGAGTTGGCAGAGACGCGGGAGATAGAGGGTGAATTGGACGGGGTTAAAAACGAGCACACACACAAGGAGTTAGTGGAGGATAATGGGGGTGAACTGGCAGAACGTGTAGGGACCCGGTGCGAGCAGCTGGATAGCCTCCTTCGGGAACGGAGGGAGACGCTATTCTCCCTTGAAGCTGATCTCGACCAGGTGGGTTCGGTCGTGCTTTGCGAGGTGGAGGGGACAGGTGCTGCGAACGGTGCACGAGGAGCTTGGGGGGTATAGAGGCCCCGGAAACCCTTGGGGTGGCACTAATCCCAGTGCGGTGGTCCCGGTGTGTGTGGTGTCGAGGTGTGTTTACGAGTGTGGCAAAATGTGTGCTGCAACGCGCACATATCGTGGGTGCAAGGGCGTGTGTGAGAGCGACCGGGTGGGTGACAAAGACCCCGTGTGTGGATGAGACCCCAGGTGTGAGTGCGCCCCGTGTGTGAGTGGTGTGGTTGCAAGTGTGCCGGGGTGCGTGCTTCCCAGCACGCCAGGTGTGGATGAGGCACTGCGTGTGAGTGTCACCGCGTGTGTGAATGAAAGGGTCCGTGTGAGGGAGACAGCGTGTGTAAGGTCGCTGTGTGTAAGGGAGATGTCGGTCGGCATGCGTGAGTATGCAGCCACGTCTCCCGGTGTGAATGTGAGTTTAATGGAGTGCAGTCTGGGCGGCGTAACACGCAGGTGTGCGTGGGTTGAATGGCGACGGAGATGACGACTACGGCAGATAGACAGCGGCCGGGTAGCGGCCGTAGCTGTTTTGGAAACCGCGCCGGGTTCACCCAGAAGCGAGCGCGAGGTCCGTGCTGTGCAACGCACGAGGCCGCCACGTGCTCGCTTGCGGGAGTGAAACCCGGTCTGGAAACGCCAGCGGTGGATGTTGCCGATCCCGTGGACGGACAAAGGTTAGGCAGGATACGGATTTGGACCGGATGGGTTCTCCATGCGGGCGTGTGTGTTAAGCTCCAACGGGCAGAGCACATGTGTTCGCGTGGGGAACCCCTCGAAGCGGGAGGCTTGGTTTTTTTTATGCGCCGGGTGACGTCATGGCTGCGTGTATGGTTGGAATCCGGCAGGAGGGTGAATCCCTGCCGGATGGTACCGTCCAAGAGGGACGAGGGACGCGAGCAGCTGCCATGACGTCACGCCAAAGGTGCGCGGCTGTGAATTGCCGTGCTGGTGCACAAGTTGCGAGTTGCCGCGCTGGTGCTGCGCAATAAAAAAAAAAGCAAGCCTCGCTTTCGGGTGAACAGGATTCCCGGGCATGGGGTGGAAGACCCCTGCCCAGGGCACAGGATAACACTAGTTAGGGGGATGGGTTAGTGTTAGCTCGACCGGCTTCATGGGGCAGGGGTAAGTCCTCATGGGGCCCATGGAATGGATTAGGTCGAGGGATTTAGATGAGATTTAGGTTGCGAAATGATTTTTAAGGATTTGAGGACAGTGACAGACTTTGGATGTGTAGTGGGGACGTAGCTTAGCTACGTAGTGTTAAATGGAACGTGCTATAGTATAAGGGACGACGTGGGAGCACGAGGTAGTTAGGGGATGTAGTGAGCAGGATGGCAGAGATTCAGCGGTGTGTGTTTTGAAGTGGGTGAGTTGAGTGGAAACATGTGCTTGATGAGTGAGTGAGGCCAGCGGGTCTGTGTGTATGGAGCGAATGGGGAATGCATGGTGCGATGAGTAATTGGGGGGAGGGGTGACTCCCACCCAAGGGACCATGGGGTCAGTGTAGAGTGAGTTAGCTGGGTTAGACAAATTGAAAAATGGAGGTCGTTTTGTTGTTGGTGGGGAAGTAGGCTCGATACCTATTTGGAGGGGTGCAGGAGCCCTGATGATGGGCTGGGAGCGTGGCTGCGAAAGGTGAGTATCGCTGAGTGGGTACCCCGGGCAGCGGGCTAGTCGGCCGTGGTAGGCCAAGGGCCCATGGGGGGCCGGGATAGCGTAGTGGGCACGGGTGCGCCCGCATGATGTGGGGGCCCGGGGCGCCGTTAGCCGCATGGGCAGTGCATTGGGCACGGGCACCCAAGGAAGGGGCCCAGGGCGCCAGCCTGCCACGTGAGCATTTCAGGGGAGTCGCCAGAGAGGGCACTCCCCGGTGTTTAGGGAGCTGGTAGGCTCGGAGGCAGTGTAGTGCCCGGGGGTGCCATCGTTAGAGAATTGGGAGACGTAGTGCCTGCCAAGGGAGCCACGCGTCCTAGCCGTCAGACGGTGTGAGGGCACGGAGAGAAAATTGGGGGGGGGCAAGGCCCAAAATTGTGAGGACACCAACACAGGCGACGGGAATCCTGGTTGTTAGAACCGATAGATTAAACAAGAGGCGCTTGTTGAAAGCCCCGGGGTAGGGTAGATTAGGAAGTGTACCCCTCCCCACCATCCATCCCTTCGCTCACGTTGTGGGCCGCTGGACCCACTTTGGGTTAAAGATTGCTGAACTCTGGGGAGGCCATCCTGAGGCTTGAGTTGGGCCTCGACACAAGATGCTAGCCCTCCCTCATTCCCTCCAGGAAGGGAACGTAGGCGTTGGGAGTAGGCTAGTAGACGATCGGTTAGCCGAACAAGGACAGTAAAGAGGGTTAGGGGACGAGTTATAGTGGGGAAGTTAAAAAAAAAATTAATTGGGGCTCAATTGGTTTTGACAAATTAAGGGAGTGGGTCTGGACAGAAACAGGCAAAGGTGATAGGTTGGGAGGGAGACAGTAGGAAGGTCTGAGCCCGCCTTCTGAGTGGCCAGCACCACCGCACTCCCTCCACCAACCTCCACTGAAAGGCAAAGGCTGGCCAACTTCATCGGCTGGCTGTGTTACTTCAAGGCCTGTGCCGGTCAGCTCCACTGCCGGCTGTTTGTGCTGTGAGGCCTGTGCCGGTCGATCGTCTGCCGGCTGTTTTTACTTCAAGGCCTGTGCCGGCCAGTTCATCTGCCGGCTGTGTTTGCCTGCAACTGCCTTGTTCTGCAGGCTGTGTTTTCCTGCTGCCTTTGCCATGCCATGCCCACTGCCCTCATCTACTTTTTGCCCCTGTTCTGTTTTGATTTGACCCCCCCCCCCCCTTGTTCATTACCATGTGCGCCAGGATCGTCGGGAAAGTTGCAAGGACTGTCCTCTTGGCAGCTACAACACGGGCCTGCAGTGGCGGCCCGTGCACCGGTTTACCGTTGACTTTTGTTTTGCTCCCTGCAGAGTCCATTGATCATGAGCCATGGTTAGTGTAAATTTTGTAAGTTAAGTTGTACTGTAAATATGAGTGCACCCCCGGCATGTCTGTCTCGCGCCGGCAATTTTATATAAGTCGTCTGAGTGAGTGGGTTTGTTTATTTAGTTACTCAGCCCTCAGGTTATTTATTTTGGGGACACGAATACCATGAATGTCGCACTCAGGGATCCGAAGGTAAAACTTACTAGGGGAGAACTACACATGATGGCACACGAGAATTTGACGACTCGGGACGAGTCTGTAAAAATGGGAGGGGGTAGTGTTACGGCTGTGGAAATTCACATTACACCATAAATGGCCCTCAGGTGAGATATCTCCAGAGGTACATGTGTAGTTAGCCCAAACCCCTTGTATCGAGGGAATTTATGTGATCCATTCGGGCTGCGATCCTCCAGTTAGCCATTTTTCTGTTCTATCTATTATTTCAAACAAACACATCTCAACAGCCACGCCATCCCCATCACAGCGCCAACCACACTGCAACCACGCCACCTCCACCATCTACACTACCACATCTTCGCCACTACGTCCGCTTCCGAATGGCAAGGAGGGAACTGCGAGGATGCGCAGGTTTCCCCGCCTGTTTCTCCCATTTGACTTCCCCGCGCTTTGGAGTGGAGGAGGGGCAATGCAGGTCAAAGGTCAGAGGTCATGTGAAGGAGGGGTCTCATTTTGGGGGAATAATTCTCTGGCCCAGAGCCAAATACTGACTCCCCCGGCCCCCGCACGGGGTGGGGTGGAGAGAGAGCATGAGGGAACGCCCTTTTCGGGAACCCTCTCGAAGGAAGGTGGAGCCGAGAACGGGGCGGGGTGAAGGGCGGAGACCCGCACTATAAAAGACGGACACGGGCGCTCAGGCGCCTCTTCCTCTTCCTCCTCTTCCTTTTCGTCTTGGCTGGTGGTCTGGTTGGTCTTCGGTTGGTTTTTGTCGAGAGTTGGTCTTCAGGAAGAGGTCCTGTGCCCGCGGCTTGGCGAGCGGCCCTGTCACGAAGGCACGGACGGGAGCCGCGGCAGCGCCCATTGTGAGGTGGACCTGCGCATCCGGACGGGGAGTGCCGTGAGGGTTCGCCGGCCGCGAGAGAGGTCGGGGCCAGGCGCGACCACGCTGACGGTTGCGGAGAGGGACTCACCAGCCATAAAAGGGAAGTCGCGACTTCTTTCTTTCTTTTCCTTCCTTTGCTTTTTGTATAAATGTGTGTGTTGGCGCCGTCTGTGAAGTAGAACTGCGTCATTGTTGCCGTGTGTCGGTCATAGTCGGTTGTAGCTCTGCATTTGCTTTTGTTGCATGACTGTTTTAACTGTTATATGTGCATTTTGACTGCATGGCTGTATATACGTGCTTGTCTGTGTGTGTGTGAATAAAATGCTTGCTTGTTGAACTGTTCCCGCTCTGCTTCGTCTCTTTTCCTTTTTTATTGACCCTCCATCTTGCATCACGTAAGGGGTTCGTAGTGGGTGCAACATGCCGGTAATTAATTGGAACCGTCCGTCAAGGCCGACGATAACACCGCTCGGTTATCACTGTAGCACAGAACGGACCGCTTAAGCGGTTCGTGTCCGGAGTCGGCCTGTGGCGTGGTACGATCGCCCGGTCGACCATTCGCGCAGGTACTTAGGTAGATCGAATTTGGCGAGCAACCCTATCCTGCACGGGTGGGCAATTGGCACGATCGTGGTGGGGTTAAACGCCCACCCGTGACTAGCTCCCGGCGTTGTTCCGAGAGGGTCACAACTGAATTGTCCGTCTGGTGGGCAACGTGCCACGATTCGAGTTACGTGGCCGTTCGCACGCCGGTGGGTGCGAATTCGCAACAATATATATATATATATATATATATATATATATATATATATATATATATATATATATATATATATATATATATATATATATATATATATATATATATATATATATATATATATTGTCGTGATCCCGGCTGTTTTAATGTCTTCCAGCACGGAATACTGACGTTAATGTCCAAGCTTCAAGCAATCCACGTGTGGACAAAGAGAAGAACAAAACACACCACTGTGTTTAAAAATCGGCCTCTAGGGGTAGGCCCAATATTTTATTGGCTCAATCTCAAAAATGGCTGGTAACAGAATTGAATACACAGTACAAAAACCCTGCCAGAACTCTTGGCAACAATAGAGTTCCGAAAACAGGTCGATCAACTCACAGCTCCGCTCCATGATATCCGGGAATAACGATCACACGCTTCTGGATTTCACTCAATCCTTTAGACGGAGCTATCAACCATCAGCGCGACTGTCCTGTTGAGAGTCTTGAAAATCACTTGAAATCGTATTGAACAACATGCGATTCGGAGCGCTCGATATATTTTTCCACCGTGATCTTAGAGACACATCTGTCGCCACCAATGGCGCCCACGGCACGGCTCTCTCGGTCCCCCCAACACGTGCCGACCAGCCCACCAATCCCTGGGAGCCTGAAAAAGGTCACGTGACGTTGTGGGCGGGACACTAAATTTGGTGAGAACATGGTTTTTCTCACAGTCCACCTAAAGTAAAACCCATCGGATAGACGGCGTTTTGAAACCAGTTATTGTACTAGTTGCAATCAATCACAAGGCAATATGATGGCGGTGATTGTTAACATTCTTGTACAATAAACAATGTTCATCCACAACACAATATTAAACACACGACACCACATTAATATCTACCCCACCATATTTACCCATCGCCCCCACCACAATAGAGAGACAAAGGGAACTAAACTTAAGTTTGGCGCTCCTTGTCTACTAGATGGCGACTAAGGAGGTCAGCTAGTCTGTTCGCCACTCCCTGCACGTGTTTGACTGTGAGGTCGTATTTTGAGAGGAGAAGCGCCCAGCGCAGAATACGCTGGTTGGAGGTTTTGGCTTGGCTGAGCCAACCGAGCGGGTGGTGGTCACGGTAGATGATGATGGGTTCATGGTCAATATAGACAGCTAGCGCAATAGCGCTTGATGTCTCGCGACATGGCGGGCCATATGAACTGATCCTTGACCTGGGCTAAGGTCTTGGCCGCTCAGACATGACCTAAGGAAATATTGTCATGGGCCAATTGCATGACTGACTGATGATGTCTCCCCGGTACGCCAACTCGGTGTCGTGCCTTCCACGTCTGGGTGAAGGACATGTTCTTGGGGGAATATTTGTGCATCAGCACACCTGCACCATTCACATAGTAGCCTGTTCGTTCAGGCTCGGCGTCTTCTCCCATTTCCCAGAGGGTGGCAAGGGTTGGATCGAAGTGCTGATCCTCCACTAGACTGGTTACCGCAGACAATGTGGGAGTGACCTCAGGCACAGAACTGGGGTTGCGAACCACATCGGAGGACTGATTCTCCTCACAGGATTCGCCGACTGGCGAACAAGAGGTCCCCGTGTCACAGACAGGAATGGTCCCTGAGGAGCCCGGCTCCTGAGGTTGGCCTGACTGGAGGCTCGGGTGGACTTCAGTTGAAGCATCGTCACCGTCTGAGGCTGGAGTCGAGGCACGAGGCTCCTCGGGCCAGAGTGAAGATATGTCTGACTCCGCCACTCTCTCCGCCTATTTGCTCTGGGATCTAGTGACCACCCCACAGGTCAGAGTCAATAACTCCTCCCTGGCCATTGCATCATTGCCAATCAGCAAGGATACCCCCCGGTACCGGGTAGTAGGGTACCACCGCACAGGTCATCGGACCCGTAAAAATGTCACTCCGGACCTCGATGAGAACAAGGGGATACCAGCCAAGAACCTGGTTAATGCCCCGAAGGACGATATACTTGCCGGTAAAATGCATCTGAGAGGCCGGAACTACCCTCGCCCGGAGAACACACAGCGTCGCACCAGTATCCCGAAGGTTTTGGGCCTTAAACTTCACCACCGAATCAGGGCCACCCACAAAGGCTGTCCCTGAGTAATCCTGATGCAGAGAATGAATGGTATTAGCCTCGGTGGCAGTGACCTCGGTCACCGATGCCACCGTCATGCACGAGGGCCCAGCTGATGACCTCCACTGATCTCCCTCCAATTTAACCTCCGGGTTGCCTCGATCAGCCAGACTAGCTGGGTGAGAGAAACAGCGGTCTCCACCGTGCCCCACGCGTTTGCAGAAATCGCACCAGGGCCGTGCCCTGGCCTGCAGCTCACGACCACCACCAGTGAAGGGCATCGGGGAACCCTTCCCCTCGATCCAGCCGCCGGGCAGTACGGGGGCGGTCTTGACCGCAAAATCCTCCGTCTTACGACGCGACTGCGTGGCTTGCAACATTTCGCATGCCAAAACATGTTTATCAATAAGCTTGACGCAGTCTGACAAAGAAACAGTGTCTCTATGGACAAGAAACAACGCTAAGTCCGGCGGAAGCTGTTGATCGATACGGTAACGCACCAGGAGTTCCGCAACCGCTGGAGGTAACTCAACACTGCTCCCCTCGAACCATCTCTGCAGCTGTTCCAACAAGACCCGTGAATGTTCCTCATAGGTTTGACTGGACTGACGAGTCCAACTGAAAAAATTGCGCCTATAAATACACGGGGACACCGCATAGGCATTCAAAATCTCGGCCTTCAACTTCCGGTATTCATTTACGTCCTCGGTTGCCATCCTCGCATATACCTCCTTCGCCTTTTCAGAAAGATGGCTAACAAGATGGCCAACCCACAAGCTCTCATCAATGCCACCGGAAGTCAACAACTTCTCCACCATCTCCAGATATATTTCTGGCCTCATGTCTTCCGTCCAGTCCGGCAAACGAACATGAAAAATTTCCGGGACTGGTGCAGCAGACGCATCTGCCCGCTGTCGTTCAGTCAACATTCGCCACTCATGCTCTCTGATGCGTTCAGCCTCTGCCCTGTCATTCTCTCTGAGTCGCTCAGCCTCTGCCGCATCATGCTCCCTGAGTCGCACAGCCTCTGCCGCTGCTCTTTCAGCTATCTCTACATCATGCTTCCTGAGTCGCTCAGACTCTGCCCTGTCATTCTCCCTGACGCGTTCAGCCTCTGCCCTGTCATTCTCCCTGGTATACATGTCGAGTTTTTGAACCGGGGTCAGCCCGGACCAGAAGGTCGAACGCATGCATTTAGTCATGATGGGATCGCTCCCGAGCATATCGGGATCAGTGACCGGGTCAAGGCTGATTGCGTCGCTCACATCGACACCCACGTGACTGTCAACATGATCAGGTTGATCTCTCACTTCTCCAGCCGACATGGTCTGGCTACGAGTTATCATACGACAAGGGCACAAAACACGAAGTCTAAAAGGAGGCTGGGTCGAAATATTTCAGCAATATCTTTCACCACATGGGACGGGGCAATTCACACAGTGGAGGCAAACAATATTGGGGTGATACACGTAATTAGCACACAACGCTCTGTTGGGGAAATACGACACGAAATACCCAATATCACCACTGCACATGAAATTGCCAATGAGAAAATGCAACGTACAAATAACTCACGTTTTTTTTTTTTGTATTTTTTTTAATATTGTTGGCCGATGACTGGCGTAAACACAAGATAGCGTCCTATGGTGAGGAAATCCCTCCAAGATGGCGTCCGCTGGTGAGAAGGTTCCTCCAAGATGGCGTCCGCTGGTGAGGGAACGATGATCAGATGAAGGAAGATAGCGGCCCTCTGTGGAATTGCTGTCTCAGTTCGAATGTCTCTTACTTGAATGAATCCCGGACGAGCCGCCCATTTGTCGTGATCCCGGCTGTTTTAATATCTTCCAGCACGGAATACTGACGTTAATGTCCGAGCTTCAAGCAGTCCACGTGTGGACAAAGAGAAGAACCAAAACACACCACTGTGTTTAAAATCGGCCTCGAGGGGTAGGCCCGATATTTTATTGGCTCAATCTCAAAAATGGCTGGTAACAGAATTGAATACACAGCACAAAAACCCTGCCAGAACTCTTGGCAACAATAGAGTTCCAAAAACAGGTTGATCAACTCCCAGCTCCGCTCCACGATATCCGGGAATAACGATCACACGCTTCCGGATTTAAATAAATCCTTTAGACTGAGCAATCAACGATCAGCGCGACTATGCTGTCGAGATTCTTGAAAATCACTTGAAATCGCATTAAACAACATGTGATTCGGAGCGCTCGATATATTTTTCCACCACGATCTTGGAGCCATGTCTGTTGCCAACAATGGCTCCCACGGCACGGCTCTCTCGGTCCCCCCAACACATGCCGAACAGCCCACCAATCCCTGGGAGCCTGAAAAAGGTCATGTGACGTTGTGGGCGGGACACTAAATTTGGTGAGAACATGGTTTTTCTCACTATATATATATATATATATATATATATATATATATATATATATATATATATATATATATATATATATATATATATATATATATATATATATATATATATATATGTGTGTATTGTTACTGCCTGGGGGTCGGCCACCAACCAACCGCTCTGAACGGAGCCGCAAGTCGAGTCGGCCCGACCGATCGCCCGGAATATAGATCGCCACCTGGATAACTCCGAGCGATGGGTCCTTGTACAAGAACCGAAATATGCCAATCGGCAGATCACGTGGGGTAGGGTCGATTGCCAATCTTCAATTTACCTAAATACCCACATGATCCAACTACTGGGGTATTCCACCCTCGACGGAACTTATACGGAACAAACCGCCGAGGCGAGCTTGTCCGTGCACGATTCAGAGCGACGTAATCACCGAGAACCGTCGGTCCAAATGTCCCCCTATTACGGCAAACCAACGGCTTTCTCACTCCCAACACACGAAATGTTCAGTCAATGAGGGAATGGACGCAACGAGCAGGTTTACATTCACACAAGGACATTTACTAGAATGAAACACGTATGCAATTAAATAAGCAACAACAGCACGGCAAAAGAACTACAACCGTCTACTTATTATGTACAGTCATTTACACTTAACAGCAGTTCCTACTTATTAGACGGGCCCACGGACACACACACACACACACACACACACACACACACACACACACACACACACACACACACACACACACACACACACACACACACACACGAAATGGTGGCTGAGGCCTTTAATCACGAGCTCCAGCTCGGAGGACAGGTGAGCTGAAACTCAGAGCTTGACTCGAACCTTTCCACCTCGTGTGGTCTTCAACTTGTCCGGACCCGGGCTCCAGTGAGAGCGAGCTGGATCCAATCGCCGCGATCCTTCCCGAGCTCCCGCGAATCCTCCCGCGCTTCTCAACACGTGCCGATGAGACAAGGCGCCGATTCTTCCTGTCGATCGTCGCTTCCCCGAGGATCCAACTCAAAGAAGAGGCCGATGCGTCGCACCAAGCCAGGAAACAAAATGGAGAATGAAAAGCTCCACGAACAAAGAAGAAGAGGAAGAAGCCTCCACTCGCAGCTCGAGCCGAACAACTGGCTCAAGTTCCTTCCAAAACAAAGCAGCAGCCGAAACTCACTGAGCCAGCCGAAGCAAAACGCTTCCGACGGCCTCAAGCCAAGCAAGCCAAGCAGGACCCGATGGCCTGCTGAACGACTGCTCTCTCCGAAGCAAAAAAAAGCTTACTCCTCCCACGGGACTCAGCACACGAACTCTGCCACGGGAATCCCACGAACTCAGCCCACGAACTCAGCCCGACCACGGGACTCCCACGCGAACAAAGAAAGGATCTCCTCTTTATCCTTCCCACCCCCTCCCCCATACCCGGCGTGACTCATGCCCTCATGATCCACCCTCCGCTCAACCACGGGTGGGAGGGAGTTGTTGACGTCACGGGATGGCAGGGTTCTTCTTCCTCTTTGCAGAAGAAGGGGAGGGACGTCTCCATTGTTTCGTTCCCTAACTATTAAATCGATCCGCAGTGCATCTGATCGATCTCTGAACATTTAAACAACTATTACGTGCCCTTAAAAAAAAGATAATAATAAATAAATAAATAAATAAATATTCAAACCACGACCAACACACAACAACCACTAAGGCCGTTTCTTCGCTCTCGCGTGCCCGCACGTGCGTGGCCCGGAAGTTGGCATATTATTCGCAGTTACGATTATTCACAATTTAGTTTTAATACCCAATTATTCAATTAGCGCCAACGTATTTTACCTTTTCGCAATGTCGTGGCAAGGAAAAGCAAAAAGCGAAGAGAAGAGAGAGAAAAAAAATTACTTCCTGGTTCGGAGCATACCAGCACTGATGTTACCGAAATTTATGCACTGTCTAATATGAAAACGATCATAACTTGGGGCATTGTGTTTATCTATAAATGCACATAAGAAATCGAGAAATTATTAGAATACACGAAGTCATCACTCTCCGGAAGTCCGTATGTTGTAACCTGTAATGGCGAACGCGGCTGAGCTTCCCTTCCCCATCAGGCACGCCCACGCAACAACGTGTCTTGTCATTGGTTTGGTAAATAAATGGCCATAACTTGGGAAGCACTTGTCCGATTAATATCAAACCTTGAAAAGGCACATCCTCAGGTCCCCAGCAATATATGTGGCAAGTTTCAATTAGATCGGACCAGCGGTTGTCGAGAAACAGCGGACACAGACACACAGACACACACACACACACACACACACACACACACACACACACACACACACACACACACACAGCCGGAATTATACATAGATGAAAGGTGAGCTATCTTGGGAACATTCACTGATCGACATAGCTGACTAAGGGAACCCGTATGTTGTGTGCAATTGAATTCCAAATTCGGAAATATATATATATATATATATATATATATATATATATATATATATATATATATATATATATATATATATATATATATATATATATATATATATATATATATATATACATACATACATACAGTGGGGAGAACAAGTATTTGATACACTGCCGATTTTGCAGGTTTTCCCACTTACAAAGCACGTAGAGGTCTGTAATTTTTATCATAGGTACAATTCAACTGTGAAAGACGGAATCTAAAAGAAAAATCCTGAAAATCACATTGTATGATTTTTAAATAATTAATTTGCATTTTATTGCATGAAATAAGTATTTGATCACCAACCAACCAGTAAGAATTCCAGCTCTCACAGACCTGTTAGTTTTGTCTTTAAGTAACCCTCCCATTCTCCACTCATTACCTGTATTAACTGCACCTGTTTGAACTCGTTATCTGCATAAAAGACAGCTGTCCACATTCAGTCAATGAGACTCCAACCTCTCCACAATGGGCAAGACCAGAGAGCTGTCGAAGGACATCAGGGACAAAATTGTAGACTTGCACAAGGCTGGGATGGGCGACAGGACAATAGGCAAGCAGCTTGGTGAGAAGGCAACAACTGTTGACGCAATTATTAGAAAATGAAAGAAGTTCAAGAAAACAGTCAATTTCCCTCGGTCTGGGGCTCCATGCAAGATCTCACCTCGTGCAGCCTCAATGATGATGAGAAAGGTGAGCGATCAGCCCAGAACTACACGGCAGGACCTGTTCAATAACCTGAAGAGAGCTGGGACCACAGTATCAAAATAAACCATCAGTAACACACTACGCCGTCATGGATTAAAATCCTGCAGTGTACGCAAGGTCTGTCTGCTCAAGCCAGCGCATGTCCAGGCCTGTCTGAAATTTGCCAATGACCATCTGGATGATCCAGAGGAGGAATGGGAGAAGGTCATGTGGTCTGATGAGACCAAAATAGAGCTTTTTGGTTTAAACTCCACTCGCTGTGTTTGGAGGAAGAAGAAGGATGAGTACAACCCCAAGAACACCATCCCAACCATGAAGCATGGAGGTGGAAAGATCATTATTTGGGGATGCTTTTCTGCAAAGGGGATAGGACGACTGCACCGTATTGAGGGGAGGATGGATGGGGCCATGTATCACGAGATCTTGGCCAACAACCTCCTTCCCTCAACAAGGGCATTTTCGATGGGGCGTAGCGAGGTCTTCCAGCATGACAACGACCCGAAAAACACAGCCAGGGCAACTAAGGAGTGGTTCCGTAAGAAGCATCTCAAGGTCCTGGAGTGGCCTCGCCAGTCGACAGAGCTGAACCCAACAGAAAATCTTTGGAGGGAGCTGAAAGTCTGTGTTGCCCAGCGACAGCCCCGAAACCTGAAGGATCTGGAGAAGATCTGTATGGAGGAGTGGGCCAAAATCCCTGCTGCAGTCTGTGCAAACCTGGTTAAGAACTACAGGAAAGGTCTGATCTCTGTAATTGCAAACAAAGGTTTCTGTATCAAATATTTAATTCTGTTTGTCTGATGTATCAAATACTTATTTCATGCAATAAAATGCAAATTAATTTTTTTTAAATCTTACAATGTGATTTTCTAGGTTTTTATTTTAGATTCCGTCTTTCACAGTTGAAGTGTACCTATGATAAAAAAAAATTACAGACCTCTACGTGCTTTGTAAGTGGGAAAACCTGCAAAATCGGCAGTGTATCAAATACTTGTTCTCCCCACTGTATATATATTGTTACGGATCTGGAAACGAAATGCATTCAAACATACAGATGTCCCAAAAGTCAGTTATTCCGTTTAGTACATGTGAAGACGGGTTCCTTCATTTTGTGTCGTGGGAGAATCAAAGGTGTGTGTTGCGATGTTTTTTTAGTGAGGTTAAATAAATCTTTACCATCCAACAACCAACCGCGGTACCTTCCAGCGCTTGCAACCTTCACCTCTCTGGCCACAGCATACGGGGCAAAAATGTCCAGTCCGCCATTCCTTTGCGCTTCTACAAACGTTCCTTTTCAACGTTGGATCTTCCCCTTGATGAGTCCACATGTGTGGGGGGGCGGGGGGGCATGCCTCCCGGTTTGGTCGAGGCCCCGCCCAGAAAGGGCGGACCCCATGAAGACCATGTCCAATCAGGGCGGACAGTAACGTTTGTTCCACAGAGCCCCCACCCCGTTCAGGGATGTCTATAACTGACGACAAAAACCTCAGTTCAGTGAGTTCTGCGTGGGGAAAGTCAGCTCTGGATTCGTTGGAGCATCCGTTGCAGTTCTGTGTGCGGCGTTCATTGGAGTTTTGCTGGGTCTTGTCCGTGACAGTGAATCCTGCCCTCAGACTCCGACTACTCGAGTCGAGTTTCTCCTCAGGCGCGAGCCCCACGCATGTGACTGTGGGCCGAGCTGCACAACTATTGGCAGGTGCCGCACCGTGGAGCACCCACTCCCTCCAACGTGCAGGTACCCAAGTGAACTGCGACCCCCAGCTCGTCTCTCTCCCTGGCTGTGAGGGTCCAATAAAACACTTGGGTTTTATTTTCGTCTGTGTGTGTGTCCGTGTGTGGCGCTGGCTCTAAGTAGAACTGTTTAAGTGTTTATTCCATCATTGTAAATCTTGCTGTGTATATCCGTGATAAGTCTTTCTCTGTGTCCTTCTTGTTGTAAATAAACCATTATTAGAAATGTTCCCAGTTCGTTTCCATCCTTTCTTTCATTGGTCCAGCATGGTTCGGATCTGAGTTTTAGCTGGGTCTTTATACCTGATAATTGGTTCATCCTAGCCGGTACGTTCTTGGCAGGCCCGCTCGACTGCTTCCGAGCCGGAAAGGTAGTTGGCAGCTGGTAGTGGGTAGAGTGATCCGGTTCGAGCAAGACGTGCCGAGGGCGTGGATCCCCGGTAGCTGAGACCGCGTGGTTACTTCAGTAAAGTCGTTCCAGACAAAAAGACCCTACGCCACGCGGTCGAGATATTGGCGTTCCACGGTCGGTTCAGCAACGGCTCATGGAATTATCCGGAGCGACGGCCTACAATTCCGGGGAGTCTGGTGGGATAGGACGTAACCTCCCCCACCTAGTGGTCGTTCTCGCCACTGGACCCTGGCCTGCAACAGTATATCTCTCTCCCTTTCCTTTTTCTCTTTTTCTCTTTTTCTCTTTTTCTCTTCCCTCTCTTCCCTCTCTTCCCTCTCTTCCCTCTCTTCCCTCTCTTCCCTCTCTTCCCTCTCTCTCTTTCTCTTTCTCTTTCTCTTCCCTCTCTCTCTTCTCTTCCCTCTCTTTCTCTCTCTCTCTCTCTCTCTCTCTCTCTCTCTCTCTCTCTCTCTCTCTCTCTCTCTCTCTCTCTCTCTCTCTCTCTCTCTCTCTCTCTCTCTCTCTCTCTCCCTCTCCCTCTCCCTCCCTCCCTCTCCCTCTCTCTCTCTCTCTCTCTCTCCTCTCCCTCTCCTCTCTCTCTCTCTCTCGCCCCCTGCTGGTCGTTGGTGAGTCGTGCATGGGTGTGGCGTCATGGCGGCTCCGTGTGTGCAGCTGTGAGTACTGTGCTGTGTTAGTGTTGTTCCTGTCCCTATTTCATTTCCCTCTGTGTCCCCGTACGTGTTTGTGGAGTTTTTTCCCTGTTTCCCTTCCTGCTGAGACGAGAGAGAGGGAGAGCGCGCACGGTAGGTGCTTTGTGGGTTTTCCTTGAAACCTTCGAGTTTCTGGGCCTACTCTTTCATCTACCTTGTTTTCATAGGCCTGCCGTTTATCGATGGTTTAGCTTCTTCCTTATACTCTTCTTTTCCCTTATACTTCATTTGACCCCACTTGCTGGTTGCTTGTGACGGTTTTCCTTTGTTAAACTTAAACTTCTCTTCTTTTGCTTTAAGCTATGGCAAACGGACGTTTGCACAATAGTGTGTACGAATCACTCACTCGGAAAAATGGAGTGACAATTACTCCACCTGATGGAGTTAGTGTTGAGAACGTGGTGATGGCTCTGGGAGAGCTCGTAGGAATCGAGAATGTTCTCGCCGCTTCGAAAATGAGCCAACGTGTCGTGGTTTTCTTGTCGGAGGAGCGACACGTGGCTCAGGCGGTCGAAACCGGTCTATCCGTACCGCCGGACGTCTTCGTTAACGTTAGTTATCTCGATACGATGGCGGTAAAATTAACACTGTCCAACATCCCGCCCTTCTTCTCGAGTGAGGAGATTGTAGCTGCATTAACGTTTTTGGCACAGTTGTATCACGAATCTCCATGATTCCACTTCGTCTCCGCTCTGACGCTTCGGTTCGCCACATCATGTCGTTCCGACGTCATTGCTATATCATTCTAAAAAACAACGCTCAATCGCTCAATGCAGTTATGACTTTAAAAAATAAAAACCGCAATTACCAGATTTATATCGCAACGGAGACCACAACTTGTTTTATCTGTGGTGAATCGGGACATTTAAAAAGCGATTGCCCCAAGAATATATTAAGTGGCATATCTAGTGTGGTTGAACCCATTGAGACGAATAGTGGTATATCTAGAGTTGGGAACGTTGGTGACGCTTCAAACTCGAACAATCTGCCTGGGCCGTCGAGAGTGGAGGTAAATCCCCCCCTGACAGATGACGAAAGCTTCACCGTTGTTCCTTCAAAAAGGAAACATAAATTGAAGCATTTAAATGATAACAATAGTCAAGATGTGACGGCGAGCTGTGCAAAAAAGATGGCGCCGGCTGCCGAGAATAATGACTCGTGTTTGGAAGCAACAATAGATGCTCTTTTTAAAACGAAAAATCGATTTGATGTAATTGCTCCAGAGGATGATGACTTTTTTGTCGGTGGGGTTAGTGAACATGAGGAGGAGATTGGTTTTGTGCAGCAGGGAGCACACGTGACCACTCCCATAGTCACAGGCACCTTGGATATTAACACCGAATCCACTGTAACCCCCCTCCCTGAATAGACCAAAAGTGAAATGTGTACCGTTTCTAAGTCACCAATAACTCCAAACCTGGTTGAATCAGGGTGTAAAGCTTCAACTAGTGAAACACCAGGTTCATCTCAAGCGGAATATAACGTTCCTTCCATTAGTATTCTTCCTCCTCCCCGTTTTCTTCACCCTCCCACTTCTAATCTTCTTCCTCTTCCCACCCCTCCACCTCCCCCTATTCCACCTCCCCCCACTCCACCTCCCCCTACTCCACCTCCCCCACTCCTCCTCCCCCACTCCTCCTCCCTCCACTCTTCCTTCCCCGACTCCTCCGACTCCTTCTCCCCCTTTAGAAGTGGAATGTGAGGCTTCCCTTATTAAACCATCAGCTCCATCTTTGGAGCATAACGATAATGTAATGGACACCAATCAGTACTCGGATTATGATTCGGACGGGGACTCATCACTTGCTTCTTGTGGCAGTGCTGAAGCATGGAATGATCCAGTTTCCCAAGATTCGGAGAGTGTTACCAGTGTTCCACCTGCTGATATCATAAAGTTTCTTCATGACACCTTTCGCAAGAAACATGTTAAAATTAAAAACTTTTTCCCTGACTTATCCGGCTTTATAATCTCTGCGAAGCTTTTGCTCCTCAAAGCCGGACAGCTTGGTGTGACGGAATCACAAGTGTATCGACTCCGGAAATGCATCCTCAAAGCAAAGAATGAGCTGCAGACACTGAGAGACTAAGTTTTTGATACACCCAAACTCTATGTTAGCCTATGGCCTTCTCTATAGCGAGTTTAAATATTAATGGGGGACGCTCCTCCATCCTCAAAGCAAAGAATGAGCTGCAGACACAGAGAGACTAAGTTTTTGATACACCCAAACTCTATGTTAGCCTATGGCCTTCTCTATAGCGAGTTTAAATATTAATGGGGGACGCTCCTCCATCCGTAAAGCAAAGAATGAGCTGCAGACACAGAGAGACTACGTTTTTGACACACCCAAACTCTGTGTTAGCCTATGGCCTTCTCTATAGCGAGTTTAAATATTAATGGGGGACGCTCCTCCATCCTCAAAGCAAAGAATGAGCTGCAGACACAGAGAGACTAAGTTTTTGATACACCCAAACTCTATGTTAGCCTATGGCCTTCTCTATAGCGAGTTTAAATATTAATGGGGGACGCTCCTCCATCCGTAAAGCAAAGAATGAGCTGCAGACACAGAGAGACTACGTTTTTGACACACCCAAACTCTGTGTTAGCCTATGGCCTTCTCTATAGCGAGTTTAAATATTAATGGGGGACGCTCCTCCATCCGTAAAGCAGAAGTTAAACAGTTTGTTGAGACCAATCACATTGATGTTTTGCTTTTGCAAGAAACTAGATGCAGCTCCTCTTGTGCAAGTGAATGGCAAAGGATAATGAGGGGAAAATGGTTTTTTAGTAGTCTGGAACACCCAAGGGCTGGGGTGGCTGTTTATATACAACCTTCCTTTTGCAGTCCCAGTGTTGTTTTTAATGAGATTATCAAAGGGTATTTGATTTCACTCACCTTCACACATCATGGCTTTAAACACACCGTACTGAATGTCTACGCACCTAGCGATAGCACGGAGAGACTCGCCTTTTACACACACTTAGAAACGTCTCTTGTACATATTGACTTTGATGGACTTGTCTGCTTGGGTGGAGATTTTAACTGCACGATGGACCCCGCCATTGATCGTAATGGAGAGGAGCCGCACCCAACAAGCGCAGCACCTTTGTTGAGAGCCTTGTCCAAGTTTTCTCTGGTTGATGTGTGGAGAATCCGCAATCTTTCTCTCCGCCAATACACGTGGAGTCGGTGTTCAAAAGGCCACCTATCACTTGCAAGATTGGACCGTTTCTACATCAACAGTACCTTTTTAAATGTTGTGAGCAATATGAACATTATTCCGAGCGGCTTCTCAGACCATCACATGGTCGCACTTCGTATTCACCAACCAGTTCGGAATCGTGGTGCTGCCTACTGGACCTTCAACGCAAGCCTTTTGGATGACCAACTGTTTGTCGATGCCTTTGGTGTGTTCTGGAGAGCCTTGCTCCAACGTAAAACTTTCTTCCCCTGCCTTGGAAAATGGTGGGACAATGTCAAAGTGCAAATAAGATCCTTTTGCCAACAATATGGAGCCTACCACACCAAATATGACTCTGCCCTTCAATCCTTGCTTGCCAAAGAAATATTATATTTGCAGACCAACCTCTTGGCTTCAAATCATGAAAGAACCAACCTCTTGCTGGCGAAGAAAAAAGCTCTTCTTGCTGGACTTTGTGCAAAGCAAGCCAGAGGAGCGCTGATTCGTCTCTGACTGGAGAATTTGTGCTACCTAGACACCTCCTCTAAGTTCTTTTTTGGACTGGAAGCTCAAACAAAGAGAAGTCCGCAGATAACTTCAGTAAGGACAAAGGAAGGAAGGATAACACACAATCAAAAAGATGTCAGAGTCTCACTCAGACACTACTTTACTGAACTTTATCATGCTCCGAAAATCGACAACAAAATGGTAACAGTGCTGACTTCTTCCTTACCTCCCTTGTCAAAATCTGCAGTTCTACAAATGGACAAGGAAGTAACTTTGGAGGAACTCCAAGCTGCTCTTCAAACTCTACCCTCGGGTAAGGCCTCCGGTCTGGATGGAATTCCTGCGGAATTTTATAAAACCTTTTGGGACCTCCTCGGACCAGAACTACTTGAGGTTATAATCGACGGTCGACGATCAGGCTCACTGCCATTAAGCTGCCGGAGGGCTGTCCTCGCCCTTATCCCCCAAAAAGGAGACCTTCAGCAACCACACAACTGGCGTCCCATCTCATTACTCTGTGCAGACTACAAAATATTTTCCAAGGCCCTTGCCAACCGCCTTAAAGCCATAATCGAGGAGATCGTACACCCAGATCAGTCTTACTGTGTCCCGAAGAGGACAATTCATGACAGTATCTTCATTGTGCGTGATATAATTGACATCTGTTCTCTTGAGCAAAGGAATGTCGGGTTGGTGTTCTTGGATCAAGAAAAGACCTTTGATACAATTGATCATTTTTATCTTTTCTCTGTTTTACGGGGGTTTGGTTTTGGGGAAAATTTTATCTCTCATGTGCAGTTACTGTATAACAACACTTTTAGTCTCTTAAAGGTTAACAACATTTTATGTCCCCCTTTCCCGGTTAATAGAGGCATTCGTCAAGGGTGCCCTCTTTCTGGCCTCCTGTACTCTCTTGCGATTGAGCCTTTGCTCGTTCGGTTGCGTGCACGTCTTCTTGGTTTCCTTCCTCAACCAATGGCGAACCCGTTTAAAGTGATTGCTTATGCAGATGATCTTTGTGCAATCGTTCGCTCGAATGAGGACGTCTCAGCCTTGGTCCGTTGCATTCATGAATTTGGTTTGGCAAGTTCCACAAAAGTGAACTGGGGGAAAAGCAGAGCTCTCCATCTTGGTCCACAAAATGGCGCCATTCCTCCGACTCTTCCCGAGAAACTTAAATGGGAAAGGGATGGAATTATTTACCTTGGCGTCTTTCTTGGAACTGAGAACTTCATTTAAAAAAAACTGGGAATCTCTAATAATTAAAACTGAGAGACGTTTACGAAAGTAGAAGGGCTTACTTTGTCAACTCTCCTATCGGGGCCGAACCCTTGTTATAAACAACCTTGCAGCATCAATGCTTTGGCACGTTTTTATAGCGCTGCAGCCCCCAGATTTGTTTCTTAAAAAATTACAATCAATTCTTATTGACTTCTTTTGGGGAGGAAAGCATTGGCTCCAACCTGGTGTTTTAAACCTGCCTGTTTCTGAAGGAGGACAGGGGCTGATTGCTATTACCAGCAAGGTGATGGCTTTTCGCCTCCTTTCGCTTCGCAGACTGCTGTACACGGACGTTTCGTGGAAGGCCTTGGCTCACTGCCTGCTTCGGCAGGCGGGGAAACTCGGCTACGATGAGCAACTGTTCCTTATTGACACCAAGAAAGTTGATATAGCATCAGTCCCCCTGTTTTATAGAAGCATGCTGAAGGCATGGCAGGCAGTCACTGTTCGCCGAAATAACAATGACTACTCCCTGGAAATGTTCTTAAATGAGCCTATCTTTTTAAACCCCATTTTTGAAGGGGTCTGCAGCGATTGTATTCTTGTGCAGAAGTTTATTGATGCTGGATGTACGAAGGTAAAAGATCTCAGAACTCCTCCTTACAAGTGGAAGCCAGCTGCTGATGTCGCTGTGGCCACTGGAGTGAGGTCCATTCAAATTATTGGGAGAATCTTTTCTGTGATTCTGTGCTTTTTCAAGCAAACCAATCTGAAATGGATTCCACAGGTGGAAGCTAACCTTTCTTTATCCCAACATCCCTTTCCAGAGCTTTTGCTTCATTTTCAAGGTTTCACCTCCTTTAAATTGATGGAAAAATCTTCTGTTTACGCTTTGTGTGTTAAAACCCTTGTTCCCGATAGACCTGCGGAACCACAAGCACATTGGGGGAGAATGCTTCAGAACACTCATTCTACTTCGATCAACTGGCATGTTATGTACAAGGCACCCACTGCCAAGCGCTCCGGAGATTTGCAGTGGCGACTGGCACATTACATTTTACCATCCAATGTTTTATCTCATCGTATATGTCCTGATAACACAGAATTGTGTCCCTTCTGCGGTGCCACAGAAACTATTTTTCATATTTTTATTGATTGCTCAAGGTTGGCACCCCTTTTTACAGTCTTATCACGTGCTATCCGGAGACTCGGCCTAACTTTTACTTGTTGTGGTTTTGTTTATGGTTTTAGCATCTTCCACCAGCGTAAATATGAGTGCCTGTTAGCAAATTATTTGTCCTCTGAAGCGAAGCTTGCTATATACATGTCAAGGAAACGCAAAATTCAAGATGTTTGTGATTCTGTTTCCGATGTTGTTTACCTCTTTAAAACCTTGGTCACAGCACGTGTACACCTTGAAATTCATTCCAGTGATTGTACACTGTTCTCACAACAGTGGTGTGTGAACACATCCTTATGTGAACTTGTTGATGGTGTACTTACATTGAAGTTTTAATTTACCTTGTTTCTTCGTTGGGCAATGCTCAGGCATTTGCTTGTACTGGTATAACTTCTCTTGTCACATCATGATCCCAAACAATCAAGAGGCCAAAAGTGTCTGTGTGTCTCTCTCTCTCTCTCTCTCTCTCTCTCTCTCTCTCTCTCTCTCTCTCTCTCTCTCTCTCTCTCTCTCTCTCTCTCTCTCTCTCTCTCTCTCTCTCTCTCTCTCTCTCTCTCTCTCTCTCTCTCTCTCTCTCTCTCTCTCTCTCTCTCTCTCTCTCTCTCTTTCTCTCTTTCTCTCTTTCTCTCTTTCTCTCTTTCTCTCTTTCTCTCTTTCTCTCTTTCTCTCTTTCTCTCTTTCTCTCTTTCTCTCTTTCTCTCTTTCTCTCTTTCTCTCTTTCTCTCTTTCTCTCTTTCTCTCTTTCTCTCTTTCTCTCTTTCTCTCTTTCTCTCTTTCTCTCTTTCTCTCTTTCTCTCTTTCTCTCTTTCTCTCTTTCTCTCTTTCTCTCTTTCTCTCTTTCTCTCTTTCTCTCTTTCTCTCTTTCTTTCTTTCTCTCTTTCTCTCTTTCTCTCTTTCTCTCTTTCTCTTTTTCTCTCTTTCTCTCTTTCTCTCTTTCTCTCTTTCTCTCTTTTTCTTTTTTTCTCTTTTTCTCTTTTTCTCTTTCTCTCTTTCTCTCTTTCTCTCTTTCTCTCTTTCTCTCTTTCTCTCTTTCTCTCTTTCTCTTTCTCTCTCTTTCTCTCTTTCTCTCTTTCTCTCTTTCTCTCTTTCTCTCTTTCTCTTTCTCTTTCTCTCTTTCTCTCTTTCTCTCTTTCTCTCTTTCTCTCTTTCTCTCTTTCTCTCTTCTCTCTCTTTCTCTTTCTCTCTTTCTCTCTTTCTCTCTTTCTCTCTTTCTCTCTTTCTCTCTTTCTCTCTTTCTCTCTTTCTCTTTCTCTTTCTCTTTCTCTTTCTCTTCTCTCTTTCTGTTTTTCTCTGTTTCTCTCTTTCTCTCTTTCTCTGTTTCTCTCTTTTTTTCTTTTTCTCTTTTTCTCTTTTTCTCTTTTTCTCTTTTTCTCTTTCTCTCTCTGGAGCCTGTGTTGCTTCTCCTTTCACTCTTGTTATTGCCTAAATGTTTTGGTTTTCGTTTCTCTTTACTCCTTTCTCCTTGGTTTGTCTTGTCTATTGAGCAAGAGAGGGAGAAAGAGAGCATTGGGGTGTTTGGGTGTTTTTCAGGACCTCCCGGTTTTGAGGCCTGTGTTCCATCTGACGTGTTTGTTAGTTTTAGCCAATGTTTTTGGCTGCCTTAAACAATTCTTGGACCTCGTCCATATTATTATTATTATTTTTATTTTTCCTCCACTTGCTAGCGCCGCTTGTGGTAGGTTTTCTTTTGTTGATTTAAACTCTTTTCCTCTGTTAAAATTACTTTAGCGATGGCAAACGTTCGTTTTAATCATAGCATGTAAGAATGGCCTCGTGTGTGATCCCCCAAAGGAGGTAAAGATTGAGGACGTGCTACTGGCAATCGGTAAAATTATTAGTTTATGTAACATCCGTGCGGCCTCTCAAATGAACAAGAAGGTCGTTGTGTTCGTTTCCGAGGTGCATATGGTAACCTCCGTTGTGGAGCAAGGCCTTGTTATACACCCCGACCTGTTTCTCCTTGTTTCCCAATTAGACACACCTGCGGTTAAGATGAATGTGTCTAACGCTCCACCTTTCATTCGGAATGATGACTTGTGTACTCAATTGAGCAAGTTCGGTACAATCGTATCAAAAATCACGATGATGCCGATACACTCAGGAAGTGGAAAATTTATACACGTGGTGACTTTTAAAAGGGTACTGTACATGATATTGCCTGAAAATGAGCAAAAGTTAAACGTAGTTTTGCATGCAAAAATTAACGCCCATTTGTATAGAATGTATGTCACGGCGTGCTATCATTGTGGAGCGTACGGTCATGTGAAGAACTCCTGTCCCGTTTTGATGAGATTATCAGAAAATCAAGGACAGGAGATTGTATATCCTTCCTCCCCACATCATAGGGTGGGTGAAAGGGGAGAATCCTCTTCACCACCTGTTCGTGAGCGGGAAACAGCAGACTCCCCCCCCCCCCCACTTACTGGGGATGTGAAATGGTAGAAATGGTACCACATGTTGGTAAGCGGCAAACAGCAGGCCCCTCCTCTCTACCTTCTTATGTACCAGAAGAGGTTGGTCCCTCGATCTCTACTGTGCAGGACTGTACTGATGACAACACGGAGGGTTCATGACAGTGTCTCGTAAAAAAAAAAGGGTAAAAACGTTCGTGTCCAGTCGTCAATGAAACAAAGACGACACAAAGTAAGGTACTCGTTGTGTCAGATGTGCCGAGCTTGCAAGATGCATCTTTCATAGAGAATCCCTCTTCTGGGCTGGAAATTGAACCAGAACCGATGATAACTCTGACTAATTAATTTGCACCACTCGCTGAATTGCCTGAGTTGTACGAGTGTGATGTAGACATTGAGAATACTCGTGCCTCTCAGGCGGCTACAAGTGTGGATTCTGATATTTATGGTCTCTGCATTGATATAAAGGATTTTGTCACTGAGGTGTGTTTGTGATGACAAGGCTGATAAGCCGGAAAGCCCCTCAGAGGAAATCTGTAATCCTCCTCCCCTTGTGGAACAAAATGCAAGGGACGGTAAGAAGGAAGCTGCATGTGATAGTGGGCAGCTTAGAGGGAATGAAAGGACCGTTGGTTCAAATTCTATGGAGATTTGTGCCTTAGGAATAAGTTTGGATCAGGAAGAGGATGACAGAGATGATGAGGTTGACTTCAATGCAACCTCTTCTACCCTGTCAGTTAGTGGGTGTTGTGCCCAAGAGGATGATGATCGAGACACCATGGTTACAGAAGTTGAAATTATTAAATTCTTAAATGAAACCTTCAGGAAAAGGCATGTGAGAATTCGGGATTTTTTTTCCCAAATCTCCTTGCCTTTCCACAAACTGCGAAAAATATGATTCACGAACCTCAGCAAGTCAGAATCTCAGAACCTCAATTCCAGCGGTTGAAGAAGTGTGGCACTAATGCCGGCAAAGAACTCCAAGAGTAGTAATAGTAGTAGTATTTTTTTTTAAAGTAAATAAAGATAGCATCCCTCAACATAAATGGAGGCCGCAGTTGTGTGCGTCGCCTCGAGGTGTGGCGGATGTTTTAGAAGGGGAAAAAAATCGATATTTTAATGTTATAAGAGACACACACTAACCAACCTTGTGAGGACGAGTGGCACAGGATTTTTAAAGGTTGCCTTTTTTCTCCATTGCCTTTGAGGATGCTAAGGCAGGTGTGGCAATTATTGTGCACCCTAGAATCCAACCCTCGGAGATTTCTTGTAGGGTGGTTTCTTAACAGGGCTTCTTAATTGCCGTGGAATTGATTAGCAGTAATCAAAAATTTTGTATTGTAAAGGCCCGGTCACACCTTGACGTTTTAGCCAGCGATGGCAACATATTAAAATGTATGTAAAACGCTGGCTTACGTTGAACTTTTGATGTTTTTTTTAAAGATTCGGACGTATTCATAGCGACTTGGTCTTATGTATAACGCATTGGTAACGGACACAGAACGTTTCGTTGTGTTATAGATAACTTATACCAACGAATGCTGAACCTGTTGTCGGCCTACACAACCGATGCCCAACGATAGTCTAACATAGGCATAGCGCGTTGCACGCATCGCCAACGATGTCGTGACGTAGCCTATTAAAAGGCTGACGCACAACTATTCGAATCATAACTGCCGTAGAAATGGAAGTGACAACATCGCGGTCACACCTTGGCGATCTTGCCAGCGTATGCCGACCGCAGAAAAATGTGTCTAAAACGTTGGGGCACATCAAATACGGTATGAGTAAGTTTGGTATACGTGAGTAGAACGCTAAAGTACGCTATCATACGTCGTAGTAAGTAGAGTACGTCAAGAAATTTTAAACATGTTCAAAATTTTACGACGTACTCGGCGTATGACACACGTTCCACATGCAATGGGGATACGTTTTACACACGATATGTGGACGCTTACACACGTCCACAAAGGCTACTTATAAGCTACTCATAAGTCGAAACACGTCGCGGTAATGTCTTTATGAAGCGAAACTTATTCCTAACTTATGTTTGACGTGCTTTGAACCAATTCTTTATGTAGTCCCAACACACATCGATGTATGTAGATGTATTCCAATGACGTCTTCTGGTCGACAAAAAAAAAATAAATGAACGTGTTTCTAGCTTACAACTGCCATATAAAGACGTGTTCCCAGCGGTTTTGGGAATTGGTATATAAAAATGCTGCTCATAAAAGGGGAACCCAACAGTGTTTTCGAGTCCTTTTTGAGTCGATGTCCATGTCAGCAGTAACAGTATCAGTATCAGTACCAGTATCAGTATCAGTATTAGTATTAGTAGTAGTTTGTTCATGTTGGCAGTAGTAGGTGAGTGTGAGGGGAGGGTGTGGGTTATGATGGATCCTCCTTGCGTCCGCGTGTCCACGGGTAGGAGACATCTTTTCACCATTGTTCGAAGTTCTTCGCGGATAATTTTTTATGGGGCTTTTTCAACAATGAGCTATAGCTTGTTTTTACGATTTAGGTCAATTCATAACGGGTTGGACAAATGCACAATGAACTAATAATGTGCATAGAGCGCTTTGATTACTTATAGATACGATATACCAACGAATAATTATCGTGAAGCCGGCGTTAACAAACTATGCCCAACGATAGCCTAACTTATCCATATCGTGCGGCAGTTTATCTTTGCTGGTGACGTAGGGTTTGCTATTCATAGGCTGACACTCAACGATTTAAATGGCTGCATCTCCACTATTGAAAGTAGACGCTTGCGCTCAACAATTGGATTTTTTTTACACTCAACGACTTTTAAACGGTACCACTCAGCTATTTTCATTGTTTACAATGAACGATTTAAATTGCTGTCACTCGCCTTTGTTTTTTGACGCTGGCGCTCGGAAATTTTAATCGTTTCTATTGAACGTGCTAAATCGCTCAAACCCCACGATTGAAAGTAGACGCTTGCGCTCAACAATTGGATTTTTTTTACACTCAACGACTTTTAAACGGTACCACTCAACTATTTTCATTGTTTACAATGAACGATTTAAATTGCTGTCACTCGCCTTTGTTTTTTGACGCTGGGGTTTGGAAATTTGAAGCGTTTCTTCTGAACGTGTTAAAACGCTCAAACTCGACTATTTTAAATAGACGCTGCCAATGGACAATTGGAATCATAGCCAAGCTAGACATCGAAGTGTGAACATCCTCGTCATGCCGAAGAAAAGTTTGAAGAATGCTGCAAATAAGTGTCCTGGCCGTGGCCGTGGACGCTGACGCAAGGACGATCCATTATACCGACGTCTTTCAGCCTATGAGTAACTTAAAAGTAACGTCTGTCGATGTGTGGCAACGATCGCGTAACGTGCCAACAACACGTTAATCATAGGTTAGAAATAAGTTTCAGGTACGCTAAACATTACCTCGGCGTGTCTCAACTTATGATTAACTTACAAGTAGCATATGTTGACGTCTGTCAACGATCGCAGACCGTGCATACAACTTGTGGCCAGCGTAGCGGAACGTGTGAGTCATACGCCGACATACGTCGTGAAATTTCAAGCATGAAAAAATTTGAGGACAACCAAAAAGTACAACGTTTAAAGCCAACGTACAATGACGTATGGCAGTGTTTTTCAGCATGCTCTCAATGTTATCAAAACTTACCCATAACGTATTCAACGTGTGCCAGCGTTTTAGAAAAAAAATTCAAAAATCGGCATACGTTGGCTAAAACGTCAAGGTGTGACCGGGCCTTTAATGTGTATTGCCCCAGCGACAGCGCTGAAAGGATTCTATTCCTTATAAAGTTAGCAGGTTTTTTAAAACACTGTTGACTTGACTAATTTAATTTGTATGGGGGGGAGATTATAACTGTACACTCAACCCCCGACTGGACAGGAATACTCCTGAGCCCCATCCACCCAGTGCAAGGTATTTCGTAAAACTTGCGTAAAAATTTTAATTTCGGGATGTTTGGCATCTGCAAAATCCAAACACCCGTCGATATACATGGGTGTGCTGTTCAAAGAACCAGATAACCATGGGCCGACTGGACAGATTCTATGTAAACCAGGGAATGGTGAATCTGGTTCAGAGAACATGCATAAGTCCATCTGGCTTTTTTGATCACCATATGATTATAATGGAATGTATGTTACCCTTTCATTGCTGTAATAATGCATACTGGACTTTCAATGTCAAATTATTACAAGATGTACAGTTTGAAAGTTCCTTCAGACTTCAATGGAAAAAGTTAGAAAAACAAAAGTGTTCCTATCCTAACATTTGACAGTGGTGGGACTACAAAATCCAAAATTCGGATTTTCTGTCAACAATATTGCTCACATACCACCAGTAATACATCTGGTTTGAAAAGTGCTCTCAAAGCAGACGTACTTAAATATGAGCAAGAAGCTGGAACATCCAGTGGAAGTGATCACTTTCAGCAGTTGATGGAAAAAAAAAGACCCTATTGGCTGAACTAGTCAAGGAGCGTGTGGCTGGAGCAATGGTTCACCTTTGGATGAGCAGAATTCAACTGGAGACTCCAAATAAGGAATTCTTCAACCTTGAGAAAGCCGTCAAGACCTCTCGGCAGATTCACAGTTTACACTCTCCTAATGGTGTTCTGACTTTCCAGAGTGAGATTAAACACTCAATGCAGGATTTCTACTCAAATCTGTTTACACCGAGAACTGTCGACAAAACAATTATAAATGAGGTGATTGAACTTCTCCCATTCCTTTCTCAAGAACAGCAACAGCAACTCGAATGTGACATTTTGTTTGAGGAGCTCACTGCGGCATCAAAACTGCTTGAGGACGGCAATGCCCCCGGGCTTGATGGACTTCCTGCTGAATTTTACAAAGCTTTTTGGAACATTTTGGGTCCTGCTCTAATGTAGACCCTGCTTGAAAGCCTAGACCAGGGTGAATTACCCCTGAGCTGCAGGAGAGCTGTTTTGTGTCTCCTCCCAAAGAATGGGGATTTGCAGCAGATTACAAACTGGCGGCCTGTTTCATTGCTAAACACTGATTATAACATTGTGTCAAAAGTGCTTGCAATGCCTCTATAAAAATGTCATCTCTCTCCTGATTGGAAATGACTAAACGTATTGCATACCTGATCGATCCATCTATGACGGTATTTTTTTGGTTAGAGATTTTATTGCCATCGGTCAAACCGTGCCTCAGGGTTTTGGGTTGTTACTCCTGGATCAGGAAAAAGCCTTTGATAGTGTGGATCGTTCGTTCTTATTTGCAGTTCTTACGTGAGCAGGTTTTGGGGAAAAATTCATGTCCTGCATAAAACTTTTGTACAGAAATGCATCATGCCTGCTAAAAGTAAATAATAGTTCGTGTCATCCCTTTCCTTTTCAGCGTGGTATCCGTCAGAGTTGTTCATTGTCAGGCATGTTGTACACACTTTCTGTTGAACCCCTACTGGCTATCCTTCGCACCTCATTGTCTGGGTTATCCTTGTCAACAGTTCGAAGATTGTTACTTCAGCTTATTCAGATGACCTTTGTGTTGTGGTCAAAAACCCAAAATATCTCAGTGAGCAATCCCGTTGTCTTGCCAAATTTGAACTTGCCTCATCAGCAAGAATAATTGGAACAACAATGTAGCTCTTTGGCTCTACCCAAATACACTCCCCTCATCACACTCCTCATGTGCAACTCTCCCAACTCTTCCAGGAGGAATGTTGTTGAAAACGGATGGGTTTAAATACTTAGGAATCCATTTGGGAACTATGAGCTATATGCAAAGGAATTTGGATGGGTTCCTAGACAACATTAAGCAGAAACTATCAAGGTGGAAAGGAATGCTCCAGTTCTTGTCAATTAAGGCGCGGGCAACGATCATTAATAACCTGATACTTCCAACCGTATGGCACAAGGTCATCACACTCCAGCCTCCTCAAGCTGTGATCACAAGCATTCAGAAGAGTCTGATTGATTTTTTTTCTGGGGATGCCACCACTGGCTCAAGCCAGATGTATTGTGCAGACCACGAGCATCTGGTGGCCAAAACTTGGTACACATCCTGAGTCGAATAATGGCTTTTTGACTCGTGACAATAAAACGTCTACTATATGGTGAAGTAGTGTCCTGGCGTCCTCTCACCAATACCTTGCTTCTGCAAACAGGTGGTTTGGACTATGACCGGGAACTCTTCCTTATTGACCTAAAGCAGGTTGATAGAGCTCGGCTCCCTGCGTTTCATCAATCTCTTCTGAATGCTTGGCAAGCTCTTGGAGTGCAGCGGCTCGAGATCTATGATGACAGGAAATTTGTGCATGAGCCACTATTCCAAAACTTTCTTATTTGCTGGAATATCTACCAGCCGATCCTTCATAAAGTACTTTACAAATAGTGGAATAAATAAAGTGCGAGATCTTATGGAGCCTTCCTTGAAACGATGGTTTCCTGCTGGCTCGGTTTCTAAAAAACTTGGATTGCATTCGGTGAGAGTAGTGGGTGAGGTCACGAGGATAGTAACACAGACTTTCCTACATTTAAATATTGGGTGGAATGGGGTAAGTGAAGAAGTAGATTTTCGCCAAATTTTCCTGAACTTTCAATCACTGCCCAAAAACACCATGACGTGTTGTCTTCAAACAGTGATGAGTCTGGTGTGTTCCACGTCACAGGGGAAAAAACAATATCTGGAATTTGTCGAGAAGTGTGTTTACCGGGCTGTACGGCACCGTTAAGAAACCTTTGGAAAGAGACTTTTCCTGCAGGAGCTTTCCTTACTCCCAATTGGAAGGTGATGTACAAATTTCCGACCGTTGGTCGCACGGGAGACTTAAATTGGAGACTGGTCCATCAAGCCCTGGCAACACAGGATTTACTGCAGAAGTTTAACCCCTCTGTGTCTAATTCATGCCCCTTTTGTATGAGTATCGAAAATCTGAATCGTGCGTTTATTCAATGCAAGAGGTTGTCACCTCTGTTTCTGTATCTGAGTCGCATTTTTTGTAAATTTAAAATTGTTTTTTCCTTTCCAATCTTTATTTATGGGCTCACTCTCAACACTAGAAACAAATCTGTGGTTTCGCTTTTGAATTTTTTACTTGAAATTGCTAAGCTTGCAATTTATAAGACCAGAAAAGCCAGATTGGTGAATAAGAAAAATGAAAATGCACATTTTTGTTTCAAAGGAATGGTGTCTGCTCGTATAAAACTAGAACATGCATATCATGTAAACATGGGAAGTCTTCCTGTGTTTGAAGACTTATGGTGCAATGGTGGTGTCTTGTGTAAATGTCTTGAGAATGAAGCTCACATTTTTTTGTGAATTGAAACAATATTATTGATCCTTGAACTTTCATTGTTTTTCTGACTCTGCTTGAGCACCTCTACTTAAAGAAAGCCACTTGATTCTCATGTGTTGATGCTTTTATGAACCTCAGGCAAATGGTGCCTCAAGATTTTTTCTTTGTTTAAATTTGCCTTGTGAAATGTTTTATACTTTTATAATAAAAGTTCTCTCTATCTCTATCTCTATCTCTATCTCTATCTCTATCTCTCTCCCTCTATATCTCACTGTCTGTCACTGTCTCTGGACGTGTCCGGGCAGTGTTTATATCCGGATGGGAGTTTGTCTCCGGATGTGTCCAAGCGGTGTTTGTCTCCGGCTAGCTTGGCGTTGGATTAATCTGGGCTGTGTTTGTCTCCGGACGCATCCGGGCGGTGTTTTTCTCTGCACAGCTTATCCCCGGATGTGTCTGGGTGGTGTTTGGCTCCAGACAGCTTGGCTCCAGACGTGTCCGTGCTGTATTTATGTCTGGATGGGAGTTTTTCTTCGGACTTGACTGGACAGGAGTTTATCTCCGGATGGGAGTTTTGCTCAGGACTGTGTTTATAGTATGACTGGTAGAAAATGGATTTCAGACATTACTTTGTTTCCATCTTCACTGTTATTCCATGCAGAATCATTTTGATGAGATGGTACGAATCGTAATTAATACTCCATGGTACGTCTGCCCTTCCCTTCCTCTCACCTCACACTGTCTTCCCTTCCCCCCACACTCTTCGCTCCCCCTGCCTCCTCTCTCCTTTCCCCTCCACCTCATCATTCTCCCCGCTCTCTCTCCCCACCCCTCTCTTCCTCTTCTCCCCTCCTTTTTCTCCCTCCCCCTTTAGTATTACTGTCAGCGAAGTGACGGGTGGTATTTGCTATTTTATTTATATATATATATATGTATATATATATATATATATATATATATATATATATATATATATACAGTAGACTAGGTGTAAGTTGGCAGCGTGTAACTCGTCACTTCGCCTAAGTCGGCAGCGTCAAAAAGTCCCGAATTTATCTCGTGTTAAATCCCTCTGTAAGTCGTCACTTCGTCTAAGTCGTCAGATGTTGTCCATTCCCACGTAATGGAAACTCAAGTAAATTACCACTCCTAACTCATCACACGGAACTGCTGCCTCGTGAGAAGCCCGATTTCATGGAATCGTGATGCTCGCTCATTGGTGTACACCGCCAGTGATAGGCTGTGATCACAGGCCATCTGTGATCACATCATTCATCTGGGCCAACCGCCTTCCACTTTTCATCTTCTTCATAGCAGTCCTCACTTCATCCTTACTTCATCCTTACATTCTCAAAGCAAACATTGCATCAGTTGTTCCCTTTCCTGGCATAAACCCATATTGCTGCTCACAGATCGTCACCTCTCCTCTCAACCTCGCTTCCACTACTCTTTCCCACAACTTCATGGTGTGGCTTAACAACTTTGTCCCTCTGTAACTTTGTCCCATTTATAACTGCGTGCACACGTTGATTGCACTGCAGGCAGGACAATGGCGACTAAGCGTAAGCTTACAACTAAAACCTACCAAGAAAAATACGACATTATCCAGTTTTGTGAGGCAAATCCACTGATGAAGAAAACAGACATAGCTGAGAAGTTGGACATCAAACGGCAGACATTGAACGATACCTTGAAGAATAAGGGCAAGATATTTGGACAAGTGGAGAAGATCGTGAGGCCGGTGGGAAGTGTGAAATGTGTGTCCTTTGAAGATGTCGATGACGTGCTCATCATCTGGTTTCGGCAAATGTCGGCTCAGCCAAATATTCGGTTTCAGCCGATTCGGCCAAATATTCGGCCGATACTGTCTTTCGGTGGAGGATTGCCCAGCCAACATCATGGAATACAATGACCGGTTTGAATCGTTTCTCATGCACCAGGTGCCCAAGAGTTTGAGGCATTCAAACATAACGGATTACTTCGCGAAGCAGTAAAGGATCGATCGAGCTTAGTGTTGAAGTCCGATCATAGTTTTATCTTGGCTTGTTTTGTACATTACCGCACTCACTTACACATTGGCATTGAGTGGTAATCATCACCACGATGACTGTGTGTCATGTAATTTGTCACCATACCATCACCGATGGTATATGAGTTGTCTTGCAGAGTTGCTCATTATCTTTACTTTTGAGAAACTGATTCATGAATTCCATCTTTGCTTGATCACTTTCCAACTCACCAACTCACCCCCACCTTTGCCCTGAGGATTGTGTTTTCCTTTTGGTACAATAGGTGTTTTTTGGTACTATGTGTCCTTTTGGTACTATGTGTCCAGGCCACGCGCGACTTCATCCTTCACCCCACAGTCATCATGAATGTTCGCATACGCGTAAGTCATCACATTTCTAAGTCGTCACTTTTTTCTCGGTCCCGATGGTGACGACTTACGCCTAGTCTACTGTGTGTATATATATATATATATATATATATATATATATGTATGTATGTATGTATATATATGTATATATATGTATATATATGTATATATATATATATATATATATATATATATATATATATATATATATATATATATATATATATATATATCTATCTTCTTCCTCTTTCGGCTTGCTCCCGTTAGGGGTCGCCACAGCGGATCAACCGTCTCCATTTCGCTCTATCCTCGACATCTTCCATTGACACTCCAACCACCCGCATGTCCGCCCTCACCATATCCATGAACCTCTTCTTTGGCCTTCCTCTTCTCCTCCTGCCTGGCGGCTCCATCTTCAACATCCTTCTCCCGATATACTCTGCTTCCCTCCTGTGCACATGTCCAAACCATCTCAATCTCGCCTCTCTCACTTTGTCTCCAAACCGTCCTACCTGCGCTGTCCCTCTAATATACTCATTTCTTATACTATCCATCCTCGTCACTCCCAACGAGAATCGCAGCATCTTTAATTCTGCCACCTCCAGCTGCGCTTCCTGTCTTTTTGTTCGCGCCACCGCCTCCAAACCATACAACATAGCTGGTCTCACTACCGTCTTATATACTTTCCCCTTCACTCTTGCAGCTACCCTTCTGTCACAAATCACTCCTGCAACTTCTCCACCCACTCCATCCTGCCTGCACTCTCTTTTTCACTTCTCTCCCACACTCTCCGTTACTTTGGACAGTTGATCCCAAGTATTTAAACCAATCCACCTTCCCCACCTCAACTCCTTGCAACCGCACCATACCACCACCCTCCCTCTCATTTACGCACATGTACTCCGTCTTACTCCTACTGACTAACATTCCCCTTCTCTCCAGTGCGTACCTCCACCACTCGAGGCTCGCCTCAGCCTGCTCCCTACTCTCCCTACAGATCATGATGTCATCCGCAAACATCATAGTCCATGGGGACTCCAGTCTGATCTCGTCCGTCAACCTGTCCATCACCATTGCAAACAGGAAAGGGCTCAGAGTCGATCCTTGGTGCAATCCCACATTTACCTAAAACCGGTCCGTCATTCCTACCGCACACCTCACCGCTGTCACACTGTCCTCATACATATCATGCACGATCCTCACATACTTCTCCACCACTCCCGACTTCCTCATACAATGCCACAACTCCTCTCTTGGCACCCTATCATAAGCTTTCTCTAAATCCACAAACACACAATGTAACTCCTTCTGGCCTTCCCTATACTTCTCCATCAACATTCTCAAAGCAAACATTGCATCAGTGGTTCCCTTTCCTGGCATAAACCCATATTGCTGCTCACAGATCGTCACCTCTCCTCTCAACCTCGCTTCCACTACTCTTTCCCACAACTTCATGGTGTGGCTTAACAACTTTGTCCCTCTGTAATTTCCACAGCTCTGCACATCACCCTTATTCTTGAAAATCGGAACCAGTACACTTAATCTCCACTGCTCCGGCATCCTCTCACTTTCCAAGACTTTATTAAACAATCTGGTTAGCAACCCCACTGCCATCTCTCCTAAGCACTTCCATGCCTCCACTGGTATGTCATCTGGGCCAACCGCCTTCCACTTTTCATCTTCTTCATAGCAGTCCTCACTTCATCCTTACTGATCCACCCCACTTCCAGATTGACTATCTCCACCTCTTCCAACCTTCTCTCTCTCTCTCATTTTCTTCATTCATCAGCTCCTCAAAGTACTCCATCCACCTTCTCAACACACTCTCCTCGCTTGTCAGCACATTCCCATTTGCGTCCTTTATCACCCTAACCTGCAGCACATCCTTCCCAGCTCGGTCCCTCTGTCTTGCCAATCGGTATAAATCCTTTTCCCCTTCATTTGTATCCAACTTCTCATACAGCTCGTCATATGCCTTTTCCTTGGCCTTTGCCACCTCTCTTTTTGCCTTTCGCCGCCACTCCTTGTACTCCTGCCGACTTTCTTCATCTCTCTGACTATCCCACTTCTTTTTCGCCAACCCCTTCTTCCTTATACTTTCCTGTACTTCCTCGTTCCACCAGCAAGTCTCCTTATCTTCCTTCCTCTGTCCAGATGTCACACCAAGTACCTTCCTAGCTATCTCCCTCACAACTTCTGCTGTCATTGCCCAATCATCCCACCCATCTTTACCACCATCCAACGCCTGTCTCACCTCCTCCCTAAATTTCACGCAACAGTCTTCCTCCTTCAGCTTCCACCATCTGGTCCTTGGTTCAGCCCTCACTCTCTTCCTCAACCTTACCTCTAAAGTCATCCTACAGACCACCAATCGATGCTGTCGAGCTACACTCTCCCCTGCCACCACCTTACAGTCACTAATCTCTTTCAGGTTGCATCTCCTGCTTAATATGTAATCCACCTGTGTGCACTTTCCTCCACTCTTGTATGTCACCCTCTGTTCCTCCTTCTTCTTGAAATACGTATTTACCACTGCCATTTCCATTCTTTTTGCAAACTCTACCACCATTTGCCCTTCCACATTTCTCTTGTTGAGACCGTACCTACCCATCACCTCCTCATCCTCTTTATTCCCTTCCCCAACATGCCCATTGAAATCTGCTCCAATCACCACTCTTTCATCCTTGGATACACTCTCCACCACTTCATCTAACTCACACCAGAAATCTTCTTTATACTCCATCTCACACCCCATATGTGGGGCATATGCACTGATGACATTCATCATCACCCCTTCAATTTCCAACTTCACACTCATCACTCGGTCAGACACTCTCCTTACCTCCAATACCCTCTTGACATAATCTTCCTTCAGGATTACCCCGACACCATTTCTCCTCCCATCCACACCATGATAGAACAGTTTGAAACCACCTCCAATGCTCCTAGCCTTACTCCCCATCCACTTGGTCTCTTGTACCCACAGTATGTCCACCTTTCTTCTCTCCATCATATCAGCCAAATCTCGCCCTTTGCCAGTCATCGTCCCAACATTCAGAGTTCCAACTCTCACCTCCACACTTCTACCCTTCCCCCTTCCCCCTTCTACCATGGAGTATTATATATATATATATATATATATATATATATATATATATATATATATATATATATATATATATATATATATATATATATATATAATCTTCTTCTTCTTCTTTCGGCTGGTCCCGTTCGGGGTCGCCACAGCGGATCATGCGTATGATCCGCATAGTGATTTGGCACATGTTTTACGCCGGATGCCCTTCCTGACGCAACCCTGGTCGCCTCTTATGACACAGGGATATGGTACACCTATTTTAACCGGGGTATACACCGGCCCAGTACACTGGTACTCATTTCGCCGACCTCGGAAGGATGACAGGCTGAGTGAACCCCCTGGTGTATTAATTCAGAGGCCCAACGGGGATTGAACTCAGGACCTTTTGGATCCCAAGCCGCTGCCCCAACCACTGCGCCAACACCAGGATATATATATATATATATATATATATATATATATATATATATATATATATATATATATATATATATATATATATATATATATATATATATATATATATATATATATAGATATAGATATATATATAGATATATAGATATATATATAGATATATATATATATAGATATATATATAGATATATATATATATAGATATATATATAGATATATATATATAGATATATATATATATATATATAGATATAGATATAGATATAGATATAGATATAGATATAGATATAGATATAGATATAGATATATATATATATATATATATATATATATATATATATATATATATATATATATATATATATATATATATATATATATATATATATGTGCGCGCAATATCTGAAATGATTGTCAAAGCATTACATAAAACACGTAAATCTTTTTTTTTTTAAGTTTTATTTTACACCTTGTCTTTGTCTTTATATTTGTGCAGTGGCTGCTCAAATCCGTCTTACTCTCAAGATGGAGTACATTCCTGAGTACAAAAATCACTTGTCACCACAATACATACACCTGTCCACTCAGTTGGAGGAAAATGTGAGTAACACAACTGGCCAAAGCTGAAAATAAAATGATTCCAGATGAACATTTATAATTCTGTGGTGATATGCTGAATAGATAATAATTAATTGTTTCATATAGCCCAGGAGCATTAGTATAGGGATGGAAAAAAATGCAGAAAGCTGATTTTTTTCAGGGATAGTTCTCTGATATCTCCTGAGTAAAAGTGCATAAAATCCCGAAAAATCCCGTTTGTACTAAACGCGTGGGAACGTGAAATCCAAGATGGCCGCCGTTTCGCTAATTCCGTCATCCGGAAATTCAGCTAATGTCACATATGGTCATGTAATACATGATCTTAGGGGTTTTAAGGAATGAGGAATTCATTCCCGATGTTATTTTTCCATAAAAACCATCATTTATACCAGCGTTTCTCAACTGGGGGCCCGTGGCCCCCCAAAGGGGGCCATCGGCCTTCGACCGGAGGGCCATGAGCAGACCCCTAAAAACTGCGATTCAGAATGCAGAAGCTTGTAATGTACAATTAAGGTGACGAGGCTCCGGTCATAGTGTCAAAGTAAAAAGGGTAGATGAGTTTAACCACGATTTTAAAAGAGGAGGCGGAGCCCACAGAGCATTCATAGTAAACCAATTTTTACAAAAACGTTAGAATTTTGTTTTTTTTCAATTTTTTTCTCAGATGTCAAAGGTTCGAAAATGGAATGATAGCTATGTCAAGTTTGGATTCACCAATGTCAGTCGAGATGGCGTGGACTGCGCACAATGTCTGCACTGCTCGGTCGTGATGTCAAATGCGTCACTCCATCCTTTCAAACTTTCAAACCATCGCGACAAGATGCATCCCGGAAGGAAGGAAGATAATATCTACGCTCTGTCTGTGAAATGATCACGATATGACCGTGAAGCGACACTTCCCAAATTTGGATTCTGGCCAGAATAAAAACCTGCTCTTCAATCCAGCTACGAAGTGGCATACCGAATTGCGAAGTGCAAGAAGCCGCACACTATTGCTGAGGACCTTATCAAGCCATGTACAGAGAAAATGGTGGAATTGATGATCGGACCAGAGGCGAAAAAGAAGATCCAGCAAGTTTCGCTCTCTAAACTGATCCGACGACGGATTGACGACATGGCCGCTGATATGTGCCATCAAGTTTGCTCCGAAATCAAACAAAGCACGCTCCAGGCTCGCCTTCAATTAGACGAGTCTACCAACACCACCCTGGAGAGCCATTTGATCACCTTCGCTCGCTACGAGAGAAAGGGAAAGACCAAGGAAGAGTTCTTGTTCTGCAATACCCTACCAATCACAACGACAGTGGCAGATATCAAAGCTATTGTGGACTCTTTTTTTTTTTTTTTAAGCTAATGGACTTGGTTGGCAGAATTTCAAGCACATTTGTACTGATGGTGCCCCAGCGATGATTGGCGTCAGAGGAGGGTTCGTCACGCTTGTGAAGAACGAATGCCCCCATGTGACGTCCTCCCACTGTTCGCTACACCGATACGCTTTTGCGTCAAAGACTCTTCCGCCTCGTTTGCTGGAAGTCATGGACGTCGCGGTCAAAGTGATCAACTTCATTCGTGCGAAGGCCAAAAATCATCAGCTCTTCCAACTCCTGGCGAACGAAATGGGAACGGAACATGTTGGACTTCTGTTCCACACCAAAGTCCGTTGGCTATCGAGGGGGAAATGCCTCTCTTGGCTGTATGAACTCCAGGTTGAGGTGGAAATCTTCATGCGAAACAACGAAAACAACCTCAATGTCCACTTCGACAATGAAGAGTTCGTCATGATGCTTGCCTACCTGGCCGATTATATTCGGCTGACTCAACGAAATGAACCAGTCCTTGCAAGGCCGTGATGTGACAGTCAGTGACGCTCAAGACAAGCTTGCCGGACTGTCTGCTGGAATGGAAGTCTGGCAGGCACGAATCAAGGCCGGGTCCACTGCCTCGTTTCCTTTCTTGGATGAGCACCTGCAGACGCAGAGGATTGAGCTTCCCGTCGGCATCAAAGATTGCATCACTAGACATCTCGACAATCTCTCCGCTGAGTTCAAATCGTATTTCGACGATGCACCGTTGGATGTTCCGTGTCACAAAGACCCGTTTAACGTCAAAATTGAACCGACTGAAGAAGAAGCAGAGGAGCTGGCAGAGTTGAAGGTTTCAAAAGCAATGAAGCTGGTCTTCAGTAACAAAGACAACCGACCACTTCACCTTCTGGTTGTCTGTTCAGGATGCGAATGAATCCACTACTCAGCAGGAAGGCATCTGTAATGCTCATTCAATTCGCCACAACATATCTTTGCGAATCCGGATTTTCTGACCTTGCGACCATTAAAACGAAGTCCAGAAACTGTCTTGACGTTGGGAACGATATTCGCTTTACTGTGTCCAAGACGGTACCGGACATAAGAGGCCTCGTCAGACAAGCCCAACAGCAAGTGTCTCATTGATTGTATTGCTTAGAAAAATGGTTACTTTGATTTATCTTTTAAGACTGAGTAAATAAATTTCATAAAACGAAATCTGCATCTTTTATTGAAGGGCAGGGGAACACGAATGTTAAGCGACTCGGTAGGGGGGCCATGGGCCATCAAAGGTTGAGAAACGCTGATTTATACCATCAAAATTCATCGAGGAGGTCTAGCCCATGGTCATGGTGTCACACTGAGCAACGAATCAAAAATGGTGCACATAATTCCACAAACTGTTCCAATTTGTGAGTCTCTGGAGGTCTTCAGTGGTGTGCACTCCAACACAACCGATCAGCACAAGGACCTACGCCCTACCTCAACAGCCCGTGATGGTCTTCACTTGACGAGGTTTAAAGATTACCTTGCCCAGCATTCACCATTCATATACAAGGACAGGTTAGTCTGCATTTCCACAGGCATTATTGCTCCTGCAACAGCCAATGCAGATCGTGCGATTGCACTGGGGGAGTTGGCTGCTAATGAACTCACTGGCAAGAACTATGCAGATGCCAAGCTCAAGAAGAACGATAAAGTGATATCCATTGGTGCTGCCACCAATAGTGCTGAAGTCCGTGGGTGCCATGTGGAGATTGATCCCATTTCCCTCTTCCTTCGTGTCACATGTGTCATACGTAAACGTGAAGAAATGAAAGTTCACCTCACGTATGAGTTCACCAAGCACCTGCCATCCCTTTTTGAGAGTGCTGTGATGCGCAAGACTGCCAAAAGTGTACTCGCAGATGCCCTGAAATCCTATGTTAACCCTATGTGTGCTGGAGAGTTTCAAAATGCTCTCCGTGTTGTTGATAGAGGACATCTGTTACATAGTGTACTGTGGCCCAAGGACTGTACATATAACGATGTTATCAATGAATATGTTTCATATGTAGTCAACAACCATGGAAATGAAGCTATTGTGTGTTTTGATGGCTATGGTGTATGCTCTATGTCCACTAAGTTTGCCGAGCAATGCCGTCGCATAACTGGCAAAAATGTATCTCCGGATATTGTGTTTGAACTTGAAATGTCGGTGGCTTGTAGCCAGCCTTCTTTTCTTGAACAAAGCTAGATTTATCTCTGCTCTGATGGCTTCTTTAACCGGTAATGGTATAACATGCCGACAAAGCCAAGCAGATGCAGATTTCCTCATTTGTAACTCAGCTATCGAGCTTGCCAAGGGATGTGATCATCCAGTTATTCCGGTGGGAAAAGATACAGACTTATTGGTTATGCTGATCGACAGATCTTGTCCAAACTTGTACATTCAATATGCAAATAATGCCATTTATAGCACAGACTGTATCAGAGAGGCTTTGCATGTGAGTGTTAGGGACCATGTGCTTGTCTCCCATGCTATCACAGGGTGTGATACTGTTTCTGCAATGTACAAAGTGGGTAAAAAGACAGCCTTAAATGTGTTACAGAATAAGGACTGCAAATTCCTTGATATTTTCAAGGCAAATGACTCTACTCATGAACAAATTGCCAGGGCTGGGGAAATGTTTGTCTTAAAGTTATATAATGCGAACGAGACGTGTGTGTGTGTCCCTTGACAACTGCCGATTTTTGTCATACATGAAAATGATGAAAAAGACTTGAAAGAAGAAATCCTCATCTTCTGCATCATTTCAACTTGAGAGCTTACCTTCCACATCTGCAGCTATGAGATATCATGCTTATCGGGCCTACTATGCTGTGCAGGAATGGTTGGGCAACTCCTTACAGGCAATTGACTGGGGTTGGGAATGCAATGATGACATGCTCATCCCAATCTACACAGACATACCACCTGCATCTGATTCTGTATTACGCATGGTGTCATGTGGGTGTAAACCCGGTTGCAGGAAACGGTGTTCATGCCACAAAGCTGGTCTGGACTGTTCAGCCATGTGCTCGACATGCATTGGGCAGAACTGCACTAATGCATATCCACTTGATGGTAACAACAGTGACAATGAATAAAGTTAAATGGAATCATTTGATACGATAAGAAAGCACTATCAATTTCATTTTTAACTTTTTCAAATTATCTGGCAAAGTTATCATCAATGTACATATGCTTGTATGTGCATCCTTCCATTTTCCTTTTAAAATAGTATAACTGTGTTTGAATAAGATTATAATGGGAGAAGTCATGATAATTCCAACACTATTTTCATTTCACATGTGACCTCATCAAATTCTCATTTGGAAATGTCATTTCACGTAAGATTTTCATGAGTTCTCATGTAATTCTCATGCTTGTGAGTTACCATGAGAACAGTTGATGTGGGTTCTAATGGAAATATAGTAAAATGTGTAATTATATAATGCATCAGAAACATTGAAAAGCATATATTACAGTACTATTGGTGTCATGATGGACTAATCTATGTTGAAGATGACTGACTGATCATTGCCGATGCCTTTTTTTGTAATAAATTTACCAAAATTTCGATTTAGAGGGTTATAATGACTTTAGAGTTAAAAAAGGACATCACTAATGAATTCCTCATACCTTAAAATCCCTAAAATCATGTATTACATGACCATATGTGATAGCTGATTTCCGGTTGACGGAATTAGCGAAACGGTGGCCATCTTGGATTTCGCGTTCCCACGCGTTTAGCACAAACGGGATTTTTTGGGATTTTATGCACTCTTACTCAGGAGATGTCAGAGAACCATCCCTGAAAAAATCAGCTTTCTGCATTTTTTTTTCCATGTTTCTAGGTGTTCTTCACTTGATGCTCCTTGGCTAATATCAACATCTATAATTGTTTGGTGATGTGATGAATCGATAATTAATTCTTTGATATCAATATTTATAATTGTTTTAGTGATGTGATGAATCTATAATTAATTCTTTGATATTATATTTATAATTGTTGAGTGATGTGCTTAATGGATAATTGTTTGATGTCAATATTTATAATTGTTGAGTGATGTGAGGAATAGCTAATGAATTGTTTGATATCAATAACTCCAATTATTTAGTGATATGATGGATAGATAATTGTTTGATATCAACATTTATTATTTTATGATGTGATGAATAATTAATTAATTGTTTCATAGCAACATTTATCATGATTTTGTGATGTGATGCAGAGATAATTAATTGTTTGATATCAACTTTTATAATTATTTAGTGATGTGATGAATAGATCATTAATTGTTTGATATCAACATTTATAATTGTTGAGTGATGTGATGAGTAGATCATTAATTGTTTGATATCAACATTTATAATTATTTAGTGATGTGATGAATAGATCATTAATTGTTTGATATCAACATTTATAATTATTTAGTGATGTGATGAATAGATCATTAATTGTTTGATATCAACATTTATAATTGTTGAGTGATGTGATGAATAGATCATTAATTGTTTGATATCAACATTTATAATTATTTAGTGATGTGATGAATAGATCATTAATTGTTTGATATCAACTTTTATAATTATTTAGTGATGTGATGCAGAGATAATTAATTTTTTGATATCAACTTTTATAATTATTTAGTGATGTGATGAATAGATCATTTAATTGTTTGATATCAACATTTATAATTGTTGAGTGATGTCCTGTCTTTACTCGTAACCTTGTCTGTTTCGAGTTTCAGTTTCTTTGTTGAAAAAGACAATGCCCAACAATTCCTCATCTTCATTACCAAAATTTCCTGATTGTATTTGAATGCAGAAAAAGATGTTCTCATTTTCAAAAGGGAATAAAATGCAAACAAGATTGCAACAGAATATGCAATCACCATTGTAATTTTTGAGGACAGGGGAGAGAGATGGCTGAGGACAGGGAAAAGTGGAGGAGTATTGTGATTGAGGCAGGGCAGAAGCTTGGCACCGTTGGACCTCACCCCTTATAATGGGAAGAGAATGTGGAGAAGAAGAAGAATTTGCAATTGCTCCCTTTTTCCATGAGAACTTTTATTAAATCACACAATATGGAGTAAAATTATCATGTGGAGAGTTATAAAGAATATATATATATATATATATATATATATATATATATATATATATATATATATATATATATATATATATATATATATAATAAAAAAGGAACATGCAGAAGAAACTGGACAGGTTGGAGACAAGTTGGATGACACGTTGAATAGTTTGAGAACATCTTGGGTCCAGCTTGGTCCTACGAAAAATATTCTTGACTCGGCAGCTGAATCCTTACTATAATTCACGGGCGTGTGTGTGTGTGTGTGTGTGTGTGTGTGTGTGTGTGTGTGTGTGTGTGTGTGTGTGTGTGTGTGTGTGTGTGTGTGTGTGTGTCACACAACTCCAACAGTTCTAGACCAATTGCATCCAGACGAGCTACAAAGGATCAACATGACGACAATGAGAGCATTGGGGTGTTGTTATCTTTGCCGGTGGTCTTGGGGGAGGAGGAAGGGAAATGCAAATTCTCTATGTAAATATGTATTGTGTTGTGTCACTCTAGGTAGGAGAGGATATTACAAGTCCCCACCATTTATAGTACAATATTCCTGTCCCCATGTTTTCCATTGCAGTGAGGTGTTTTGATTTGCACACCGAGAGTATTTTGGAGAGGTATTTTGAATTACACGTTTGAATATAAGGGTAGTGACATCACACCCCCCCCCCCCCCGACAGCTCCTGTATGGAGCGGGTGCTTCTATTTGTGATGATTTGTTAGGTGTAAATTTGTTAGGTGTAAATGATTTGTTAGGTGTTTGAGGTGTAAATTTGTGATGTTCATACTTCCCAAGAAACTTGCCTGTGCAAAGGGGAAGAAACTGCAAGTTGGCCGATAATAATGTTGGAATGTGTTTTCCCAGTTAACATGAGCATCACTCCAGAGAGAACAATCAAAGAGTCAGATACTGTAATTCTGACCTGTCTATTGCCAACGACCATTGCCAACCCCACAATCACATGGATGAAAGATGATGAAATAATTACAGATGGAACACTATTCTCTTTATTTGATGATGAAGATCCTCCCAAGCTGGAAATTAAAGACATTAAATCAAAACATGAAGGTGAGTCATAGAGGATAATACCTGGTGTAGGCTTGATGGTTAGGGTGGTAGGCTTGGGACCCTAGTATCCTGAGTTGAAATCCTGCTTGGCTGTTGAATTAATACCAGGTGTGGTTGACTGCCTGTCATCCTTCTGACGTTGGCAAAATGAGTGCCAACTTGCTGATATCCTGTGTCAGAGTGGCGACCTGTCCAGGACTCTGCCCAATAGCCAAGGAGACTGCTTAGGCAGCACCAACGCTCTGCAGAGTATGGTCCCGATGGATGGATGGATGGATGGATGGATGGATGGATGGATGTATATAGGATAACTTACCTTTATCAGGTGATTCTGGTATATGTTCTATGTTGTTTATTTAATTTCAAATTTCAAACATCTAACGACCACTCCAAGATCATGTAGAAGTTTTTTTACTTCACACCTTGAAAAGAAAGCACGCACTTGAACGCAGAATGATCGGTTCTATCGAGTCATGGGAAGTCCCTTGGCAGATGAAACAGATGCATTGTTGTCCACCTTGAGGTGTAGTTCCGTTGACATCTCCACAAGAAGGCTCACATTTGCTCTCATTGTATATCTATATAGGAAATTACAGCTGCATTGCCAAGAAAGAACCAATGACGTACCAAGGCTATCATGCCGTAAGAGGAATCATTACCATGCCAAGAATCATAAAGTCTACTTCATCATTCACATTGCATTGTAATGATGAATCACATGAACTTCAATGCTGTGTAGCGTCATCTCAAAACATGAATGTCACCTGGAGAAAGGGTAAGTATTTCAATATTTTGTTTCAAGACTTTACAAATAAAGTTTTATTGCAATTCCTTTTACATTCTTTTTCATGTTATTCACATAAATGTGAGAATTGTGATCTTTCAATCAAAAGGTCAGCAATTATGGTCCCTTGGGCATCTTTGCAGTATGACTGCAGTACATTGATGAAAATCTCAAAAGTGATATTTGTATTCTTGTTTCAGACAATTTTGAGGTGCATTTTGAAGCTAAAATTAAAAACAACTGCTCTTCCTACAAACCCCAAAAATCTACATCTTGCCCTCAAAGTGAGACAATCAGTTGTTTATTCCGCAACATTGCAGGAAATGATGAGGAAACCACAACAATCTACTTCTTGAAATCTGGTTTGTTGTTCTCTTCTTCAAACTATGACTGATTGTGAGAACATTATTGTATTTTTGCTGTACTGTAATTGTTCAGAATGCCTGTTAAAAAAGACATCACAGCACTAATTGTAAAATTCTACTGTACAGTACAACGGTTAAACAGCAGCCACACAATCCAACGATGATTGTTGCACAGTCAGTATTTAACCATTTATTCAGAAAAATACAATAAAGATTGCGTTATCTTTTAATATTAATGAACATTAAACGTGGGACCACATCACCCTTTTATAAGTACACAAAGCATTTTGAAGTGCAAAAGGATGTTGTAATGGCAATAGCAAAAAGTATGCAAACAAGGTAGGGATGTCACATGGAAATATGCAAGGTCCATTCTGACATCCCCTTTTTCACTTTTCTTATTTTATTCTGTTAAATGTCCTTTTCTGTACATAGGTATGTTCAAAGCATTTCTGACATCCTCGTAGTTCACCTCTCTTGATGCCTTCATGTTGTGCTTTGGAATGTTGTTGGAGGCGTTTCATTAGTCAGGGTTATACGAAACCTTTATTACATTGCACACGTGAAGGTAGATAGAGGTTATGTTTTCCTGCCTGTCTGTCTGTCTGGCTGTTTGTCTGTGTGAGCAAGATATCTCAAAAAGTTATGGACGGATTCCGATGAAATTTGGTGGACAGGTTGGTGTGTGACAATGACTAAGTGATTCGATTTTGGTGAAGTTCTGGATCTGGATCCAATAATTTTTTTTAGGATTCTTCACCATTGAGAGAAAGGGCCAAAAACGATATACTGTACTGTCTTCCATGATATTTCAAAACGTTGTGGATGAGTTATGACAATCAGTTGGATGAGTTGGTTGGATGAAAAGAACAAGCCTATTCGATTTTGGTTCAGGTCCGGATCCAGATCTGGCTACAAAAGGTGAACTGTTCAGCCTGGCGGAGATCTGTGCTCTACCAAATGCCATTCTAGTTTCATATGTACTATAGATAGCTGCTGTATATTGATTTTTCAGGTCAGTCCACTAGTTTAGTGAAAATATGCAGTACAAATGAGCTGTGGAAATTTTCATGTTCCTATCCCTACATTCTGTGCACACAAGTATATGCACTGAAACCAACCCACAAAAATAATCTTGTGTCTGACTTCACCTCATTGATCAACATCCATAATACAGATTAAAAATTCTGAATCAAACTATCCTACTGGAGATAACTTGAAGTTAAGAATACACTCCAGTGATGTGGACCTTCATAGGATAAAATTCAGTTGATTTGTGTCAAAATCATTTGATGACCTTGAGATAATTTTGAGTAACTGTAGCTTCTCTCAAGAAAGATCAAACTGATATGACTAGAATAATTACTATTTTGTACTTTAGTGATTATTTAAAACCACTATGGGAGTTGTGTGGGACTTGAAAAGGGCCGAAGAAGAATAGCAGGTTTGAAGGATTAATCAGTTTACCTTTGTTGACTTTTAACCAACTTTTAAGCCTGGTGTTGGCTTAGTGGTTAGTGTGATGGCTTGGGATCCTAGGGTCCTGAGTTCGTGTTCTGTTGGCCACTGAGTTAACACCAGGGGGTTGACTCAGCCTGTCATCCTTCTGAGGTTGGTGAAATGAGCACCAGTATGCCGCTAATCGGGGCACTGCATGATTGCCATAGCTCCACCCCTAACCCATGATGCAACCAGCAGCCAAAAAGGCAGCACACGACGGGAACCGACTTTTGTTGGGAATGGGGGTTTGCAATTTTTCTGGATCATCATTACAAATGTGAGAGACTTGGATTTCCCTAAAGTTGGCAAATATGATAGAAGTTCTTTCTGCATTGGTATTTAAGGATTGGTACAACAGTGGACATAACAAGAAAGCTATGATACCCGATAACACTCCAAACACCACTTTTTGAGAGAGGAGGGACATGTGAAAAAGGGTGAACATGAAGATATTCAATGTAATAGTTTCACCGATTTTGTGTTTGGATCATCTTAATCTTAACCCACATTACTTTAACCCTTACAAAAACCAAGCTGTTAGTGCAGTGCACAAGTCACCCATCATAATACTTAAAAAAAAAACAGTTTTGCAGTACTTCAATTTCAATAAAAGTTCAATGAGGGTGGTGTATAAGGGTGGTGTTTGGGACTGCTTCTGGACTACTTCAATAGCACAAAACTTTTAGAATGTTTTTTTAAAGATCGTTAAAATCATTACTTTCATAAAATTTGAGTCACACTGCTTGGGATGTCATGTTATATGAACTATCTTGTTACATATGTACTGTGGATAGCTATATTGATTTTTCAGTTCATTAAACTAGTTTCGAGAAAAGATTGTATGAATGGACTGGGGAAATTTTCATGTTCTTACCCTTTACATTCTGTTCATATAAGTATGTACACTTGGACCAACCCACAAAAATCCTCATGTCTGACCACCTCATTGATCAATATCGTGAGATGGGGAGATTGCATTAGCTCAGGTCCATAATACAGATGATAAATTCTGATAAATTACTTTAACCCTTATAAAAACAGAGGAGAGCAAACGACATTCCTTTGAAATGCACTTGTTTGAGAAATATGCTGATATAAAATGTGATGATTATATGATAAGTTAACATGTCAGTGAATGACTTCAACAAATTCCAAGGATTGTGACAATACGTAAATCTCAATCAAAATGGTACGGCCATATTGAAACAACGGAGGATGAAAAACAAGTTAAAAGAGTATATCAAAGCCGGATGAAGATGTGAAGGCCGGTAGAAGAAGCTGGAATTACGATTTAAGCACAAAGCTGGAATTAAAAGCACATCTCGTCCAAGATAGGAAAGGGTGGAGGGCTGTGGTTCAGGCTTTATGCTGTGCTCACATTGGGAAGATAGTAAAGAAGTAATACTCTTTTTGTGGATTTAACCTTTTAAATGATTTAACCTTTTTAACCAAAAAAAATCATGCATTTTAACTCCCTTCTGACACCATATATGTATGTATGTATGTATGTATGTATGTATATATATATATATATATATATATATATATATATATATATATCTATATGTATATGTATATGTATATATTCAAATACCCCTCAGAGAACCTGACTATCAGGGCATAGTATATTGTGTTTTATCTTCCATGAAAGTATGTATACTTTATTTGTCTGCAAATGATACTATCCTCACTCCTGTGCATTTTTGCAGACGAGAAGAATTGTGCAAATGCATCAATGAGTGGATACACATGGCCATTCTCCAAAACTAACAGCATAGCCTACCAACGGTGTCCCACTGGCACGAGAGGGTATGTCTCTCGGCAGTGTGACAAGGACGGAAAATGGTCAGAAGAAATAATTGAAGACTGTACCAGAAAAGAGTTTCTCAAGTTACTGGAGAACGTGAATGTGAGAACTTTGTTTCGACTTTTGCATTTTCTACAAATCTTACTCTATTATACAAGAGGGTTCATTGAACATGCATGATACCACACACAGTTTGCAAGTATTTACTTCAATTTTAATAAAATAATGATTTTTTAAATCGTTATTTTAAAAAATCCAGAAGGTTAGCGCTGCTGAAGTGGTCTTATACATCACCCTTATACACTGTTATAAGATGACATCGAGTCACATTTTAGCAAATGGAGGCTTTATTGATCACCATATCACCATAGAATGCAGCATCAATTGGCATTATACATAGCCATATCAGCAGCCTTTTTCTTCACCCTGAAACGCAAGCCATGCCCACAGATGCTATATATCAATATACAGCAAGGTTCTTCGAAGTATTAAGATGGCAATTTTTTTTTCTGCAGTGTTGAAGTATATGATTCAATTTAAATAATGTTTTAAAGAGCTTTAAAGGCGTATAAATAAACTCCAGGTTTTACCGCCATTTTACTCAGCATCTATTACATCACCCGGTCAAACACATTACAGTAGTTCCACGTGCATGTTGTACGTGTCCTTTTTAACGTCCTTCAAAACAGTACGTTTCCTGTTTGGAATGATTTTTAATTTTGTTTGGCTGCCAGGGAGGCAGACCGAGTAAAAAATATTATCTCGCTCCTCTCTGCGTGTGCTCGATCGGGACGAAGTTGTTTCTTGATCATAAACTGTTAAGACAGACAGATGGACAAACAGGAACCAATTGTTTAACCCAACTTTTCACTTCACGTTCACAGGGTAATAAGACAAATGTATGTGTGTATGTATGTATGTATGTATGTCCGGACATAAACACCGTGTGTATGCATGTATGTGCGTACATCTGAAAATCAACGAAAAAAAGAGCTGGTCCGATCACCAAATTTTGCTTTCAAGCTGATAGTACGCCAGGGTCAGGTCAGGGGCACAAAAAAAGAAAGCATTTCTTGTCTTAATAAATCTGTGAAAGAAAACACCAACGGCATTTTTGTCCCTCTCAAAAGATTGGTGAAATATCGATCAAATTTTGCAGGTCATTTCGAAAACTAGCATATGGACCTTAATAAACCAACAATCGCTCATAAGGTTCAACCCCCCCCCCCCCAAAGATCCTAACTCAGCACATGCAAACATTATGTTGAGCAAAAAAATAAAATTCTGCCATGGAAAAATGATTTAATTTTAGGAAAGCGAGAGACACCCTCTTTCAACCAAGACAATGAACCATCAAAACTCACAATGCTTTCATTGTGCTGTGCTGTCAGAAATGTAATGTATGTGTCTACAAAAGTAATGTACGTGATGTACAAAATATAATGTATGTCGTGTACAAAAGAGGTCAGAAATCAGGATGTTTTGGCTTTCAAATTTGGACGAGCAGTTACATCATCAAGAGAATGGATTGTCACTATCTGTCAAGTTAAAAGTTCCAGCAAACAACCTGACAAGATACGGAAACCAAATGAACAGAGTCAAAATTGCAATCCCCTTTTCAACAAAGGTAAAGATCGCTTCAACAAAACGTTGCTGTAAACTACGTATTCTGTGATTAGTTGGGGCCAGTTTGACCTGCCTCCAACTCATCTACAGATTGATAAAAGTTTAAAATGAAAAAAAAAAATAACAGAAGGGCACTCTTCAACATTGCAATGCCACCAGATATGCCTCCACCCACATTATTACATCACTAGAAACTACCACCCATTGCTTCGCTGATGGAAATACTAAGAAGGGGGAGAGAGAGTGGTGGAGGGGAGAGACAAAGGGAGAGAGTGAGAAGGTTGAGGGGAAAAGAGAGAGGAGGGAGGGAGAGTGAGGAGGTGTATGGGAAGGGAGGGAGAGTGAGGAGGTGTGTGGGAAGGGAAGGCAGTGTGAGGTGAGGGGAAGGGAAGGCAGATGTGCGGTGTGCGGATGGCAGTGTTAAATGCGATTCATACTGTCTCATCAAAATGATTCTGCATAGAATAACAGTAAAGATGGAAACAAAGTAATGTCTGAAATCCATTTTCTATAAATACCACCAGAGTCAAATACCATCTGGACACGTCCAGACACAAGCTCTTGTTTCGACGTAAACACCGCCTGGACACTTCTGGACATAAACACCACCCAGACATGTCGGGAGATGAATACCACCTGGACACATCTGGAGACGAACACCACCCAGACACATCCGGAGACAAACACCGCCCACACACAACCACCATCCAGGCACGTCCAGAGATAACCACCGTCTGGATACGTATGGAGCTAACCACCATATGGATATTTGCGGAGATAACCACCGAACACACATAACCACTATCCAGATATATCCAGAGACAGAAAGAGAGAGACAGAGACAGAAGGAAGAAGGAGGGGGAAGGGAAGACGAAGAGATATATGTGGATGGGAGAGGGTGCGGTGCTGCACTTTATTAGGAAGGGGTGGAGCGATGAATGGAGAGAGAGAGAGAGAGAGAGAGAGAGAGAGAGAGAGAGAGAGAGAGAGAGAGAGAGACAGACAGACAGACAGACAGACAGACAGACAGACAGACAGACAGACAGACAGACAGACAGACAGACAGACAGACAAACACGGGTGGGGGTTGTAGTAAGGTCAGGACACAGCTTTAATCAAGTTGTTTATTGGAGACGATGCTGGGCTATCATGGAACACATCGCCATCTTGACTTCCAGTGACCGACACCCAGAAACACGCCCCCGAGCGATCACTCTGCAATACATAGTTGCCGTCACAACATCTCCCTTTCATTGAAATTATGTTTGTATGCAACAAAACAATACCACCTAAATCTAAATAATGAAGAAAACCAGACATAATTTGAGCCACCTATAGATGGGCTCTGTAGTTATTGTTCTAACATTTTTAAAAATAATTACTGCTCTATATGTCTAGTTGAAACAAATAATCATGAAATGTCCACAATTACAATCATCAATGGATATAATCATTTGTGCACCAAGATTATATGGGATGAATTCTAATGGTCCATTATTCACCATCATGATATCTCGATGGCTTTCAAATCACACGGCCTGATCTGGTCGAGTACTGAGAGTTGTCCTGCCTTGTTGGCTCGGCACTCTTATCATCCCTGTGGCAGTCATTAATGTCCATTGCTGAATTGTCGTTGAAAGGTACGTGTTGAGCAATTGGCGGACTATGATATGTTGATTGGGTAGGTTCATCCTTCCGCTTGACGCAACAATTGGGTGAATGAAGTTCATGCAAGTGTGCCCTGGTTCATCGAAGATGCATCCCATTAGGAGTCTGTATGATGTAAGAGCGGGGTTCGTTGCAGCATGCCACAATTTCCCTGGAGTACCATTGGTGTGTCCTTGTTCAGAATCTGAATCCAACATCCAATAGTCAATTCAGGTAATTCCGGCCCAGACATTCTGTTGTATTGCTTCACCATCTGGTCTCCACATTCCTTTAATCGTTCCTGAATTTCCTGACACCTTTGTTGTGCAGAAATTGACAGACAGCTTGGTAGGTTGGTGCATATAGGCCAGTTGAACAGCATTTCACTTGGACTTGGGAGATGGGAATCTACAGGTGTGCACCTCAGGTGCTGCAGTGCAATATCCACATCATTCCCCGATCTAATACACTTCTTGATCATGTTCTTCACTGTCTGAACTAGCCTCTCAACCAATCCATTGCTGCAGGGATACCTCGGCGATGTTGTCCTGTGTTTTACATTCCATTTGGTACACATATCATGGGACGGCTTACCCACATATTGAAGTCCATTATCTGATATGATCTCCAGAGGTTGACTGAACATACTGAAGCACTCAGAGGTGACCTTAGCTACTGCACTGCTGGTCGCGTATTCCATTCTCTTCACAAGTGGGTACTTGGTGTAATAATCCGTCACTATGAGGTAGGTCTGCCCATGTAGCTCACATATATCACTGGTCACCTTTGTCCATGGTACCGCTGGAATTTCATGAGCATTCATAATCTCACGTCTTTGTTCAGGTTTGTTCTCTTGACATGCCTTACACATTCTGAAGATTCGCTCGATGTTCAGTTCTATGCTTGGCCAATAAACACATTCGCGTGCTAGATGTTTCATCTTTTCAAAGCCCCATGTGTGCCTCATGGAGTTAGTCGAGGATATCGTTCCGCAGCTGCTTTGGAATTAGTACCTGTCGACCTTTGAATAGAACCTCATCATAAATACCAAGTTCATTACGGTATGGCTAGTATGTATGAAGGTCTACAGGGAGCTCCATTATCGTACTCGGCCAACATGGATGAACAACCTGCTGCAATGTTCAAGAGGTTCTTTCAGCCTCTCCGCACTCTCTGAGTTGGTCCTCTTTCCTTGAGCTGAAGTCAATCAGTTCAAAGCAATGGTGATCATCCACATCATCGAGCTTGACACCATATACCCATGTGTCCAACTGCAGTTTCTGATTGTTCTCTGGATTCGGTAACCTTGACAGGGTGTCTGAGAGCATCATCTCACGCTAGCCTTTTACTCCGAATCAAAATCATAGCCTTGGATTTTCACAAGAAGGCACTGGAGCCGTGGAGGGGCACTCATAGGTGGCTTACCTAATCATGACCAGTGGTTTGTGATCTGTATAAACCTTGAATCATTTTCCAAACAAGTAGGTATGGAACTTCTGTAGGCCAGCAACAATGGCCAGAGTTTCTCTTTCGATGTTCGAATATACAGACTGAACGGGTGTCAGAGTTTAACATGTGAAAGCAACAGGTTTCTTATCCTGCAAAAGGCATGCACCCAGTCCCTTCTGTGATGCATCCACTTCCAAAACTGTCTCCTTGTCATGATGATAATGCATTAGGCAGGCATCTGCATCAACACTCCGCTTCAGTTGCTCAAATGCATACTGATGGTCTTCCTGCCACAGGAATGGCAATCCATTCTTCAGTAAGTATCGAAGGGGTGCCACGTTATCCGCAAAGTGTGGAATATATGGTGACAGATACTTCATCAATTAAATGAATCAGCTCAGGTATTTCTTATCCTGCGGTGATGACATCTTCCGGATGTTGCAGATCTTCCCAGGATCAGGTGAAATTCCACATTTGCTGTAGATCGAAAGTTGATATGGTCTGTCTTGATCATGCATTTCGATGAGTTGAAAACCAGACCCTCCTTTCATGCTACTTTAATCAGGTTCAGAAGATTGCAATCATGTTACTCTTTGGTTCGTCCGAATACCGCCACATCAACAGAGATACCAATATAGCTGGGTGTCTTTGTCTTTCACATCTTTTATGTCTTTCAATCCTGACAAATCTCACTCTCACTATGTCTCTCCGAAAAGACTATCTGGAACACCCCCCCCCCCATATACTTTCTCAACAATCCTCCTGAAGAAGTCCTTTCATTCAAGCTTCTGAGTCACACTCTCTGCCATGATCTTTTCTGGGAAAGCCACATTTACAAACTGGCCTAAAATGCCATTTGCCGACTGGGCATCCTCCATTGTGTAAAGTCCTTCCTTGGTACACTTGAGCTCTTGACCACATACAAAACTTTAGTCTGCAGCCTGATGAAGTACTGCTCTCCTAACTGGGCTGGTGCTCCTGCCTCTCACCTTTCTTGGCTTCATGCTGTCGAATACAAGGCATTTAGGATCATTGGCATCTCCCATGATGAGGCTGAGTCTTTGGGCCTCTCACTCTCTCACCACAGTCAGGTCAGTGGTCTTTGTTTTCTACTATCTCCTCTCTGGTCTTATCCCCCCTCCCCGCTCTGGATGCGATATGTCCCCTCCTCCCCCCATATTTCCATAGGGCGCTCAAGGTCTGCCAGCAAACCCCTTTTGGTAAAACTACGAAAATCACGAATCACTGCTCACCTTCACTCTTTCATTCCTCTTTATTCCCACCGTTGGAACAAATTTCCACACACTCCTCAACCCCACTCTTCCCTCCAGGTCTTCAAAACAACTTTTCACCACCACTTCGTATCTTCTTCCATCCAAAACCACAATCTTTTCGACCCCCGTTAATCCACCCCAAACCCACCTCCCTCAAATTCCCTGCTTTCCTTCCTGAACGTCCCTGTCGTGTAATGTCCTGAAAGTCCCTTTGGTGTCCATCTTGTTTATCCTGTGTACCCCGCTCCATCCCTCTACTTTCGGCAGATCTCCTAATGTCTCTGTTCCACACTGTTTTCTCCTTCCCTCTCCTGCCCCACTTGACTCCTATCCCCCTTGTGGTGCATTCTGTATGCTCGCTCTCATACGAGCCTCGACAATGTATACAGAAAATAAAAATAAAAGAATATGTGGTCCCTGCTTTCCTGCCTGCCTTGTTAACTCCTCCACTCAGGTCATGTGGTCCATGATCTGCTGGAGCATATCCTGGTAGATACATAACTGAAAAGGCAATCTTTTGAAGCACCAGCACCCGAAGGGTATGTGAAATGTGGTCAAATCCTGGCTTTCCAAATTCAGATGCACAGCCCAATAGCCAGCCCAGGCATCTATTTTCGAGAATATTGTAGCGTCTACAAATTCTGGGTTCAGCTCGTCCATTGTTGGTTTCTTGTGTGGACACCTCTTCAATGAAGAATTCAGGCATTTCTTCTTAAGACATACCCTTAAGCTCCAATCTTTCTTCACACTATTACAGATGGAAGAGCACCAATCAGTATGATGATCTACTTTCCTAATTATGCCCTGTTTTTTTTCCATTTGCATCAATTCCTCCATAACCTTCCCCGTGATGTGAACACCACACTTCCATGGTGTGTCAATCGACGCTTTTGCATCAGGCTTTAGAGGAAGCCTCACTTTACCTTTAAAATTCCTGATGCAGTCAAACCGGTCTGGGAACAGCCTCTTCAAATCATCCACGGAATCCATCTTGTAGGGCTGTTCATCATGGCTCAGTGGATTTAGAATCCTTGATGCTGGGGGGTGGAGCCTTCAGCAAGGCCTTCCATTGTCCAGCAATGCTGTTTATGGTAATGACGTTGAGCCATTCACATGCTGGTAGTCCAAGTACTGCAGGTCAGGTCAGGTATAGGAGCAGGTATAGGAGCTGGACATCCCCCATGCAGATGCCTGTCCCATCCCCATCTCGTTGAGATCATTGTTGACCAATCTGCTGCAACCATGAGGCACATGGTCGGCAGATTGACCTCCTCCACTCATGAGGTTCCCTCGCTGAGAGAATCTGGTGAGCAGGATAAGCATCAGGAAAACGAGCCACATATCCAAACAACCGGAGATGACGCTCACGGACTACGCAGGTAACAAATCTCATTTGAGTCTCAGCAACCGCTTGTTGGACACAAAGACCGACCAGCCATAGCTAAGGATTCTCCGAAGAGACCTGGTACCAAAGGAATTAAGGGTCCATCTCAGATTCAGGGTCAGAGTCCAAGTCTCTCACCCAAAGAGCAAGACGGAAGCACAAAGGACCTGAAGACTCGGACTTTCATCCTCCCGCACAGGTACTGACAGCACAACACCCCATGATCCAGTGAATCCATGACTCCCCAGGCCTGACCCAGATGCCTGTTGACCTCTGGCTCACAGCCAGCAGAGACATGAATATCACTGCCAAGGTAAGTGAATCTCTCTCTGTGACTTCAACATCCTCGACACAAACAGGTACAGAAAGGATAGCAGCATCCAAGATGTCATTGAAAGCCTGAATTTTAGTTTTGACCGAGGAAACCCATAATCCCAGTGGCTCAGACTCCTCATTCAGAACCGCAAGGGCCCCCAAAAGGATATCCACAGTCTCCGCAAAGATGATTGCATCATCTGGGAAATCAAGGTCAGAGATCTTGACATTCCCAAACGATGCACCACAACCTGATCTCTCCGACATTCTCCCTAAAATCCAGTCCATACAAGTGCTAAAAAGTGGAGGGATCAGTACACACCCCTGACAAACTCCAGCAACAACTGGAAATAAGTCAAAGATGGTATCACCACATCTCACAGCACTCTCAGTTCCGGAGTATAGTTCAGACATCAGATTGATCAGTTTTGGTGGCACCCCACGAAGAGCAATAATTTTCCAGAGGGCATCTCGATTCACTGCATCAAACGCTTTGCAGAGATCAACATAGGCTGCAAGCAGCCCCTGCTGAAACTCTCATCTGCTTTTGGTGAGGAACCGAAGAACAAGGATATGGTCAGTCGTTGACCTCTTTGGTGTGAAGCCTGACTGCTCTGGACGCTGGTGCTCAAGCAGATGGTGGCGAACCTTATCAATAATTATCCGACCAAACACCTTGCCTGGCACTAAGAGCAGCGTCACCCCTCAGTAGTTGTTGCAGTCTTGGCAATCACCCTTCCCTTTCCAGAGGGGGACAACAAGGTCCCTCTTCCAGTCAGTTGCGATGATGCCTGCGTTCCAGGTAGAGCACAGAACAGCATGCAAGGACATGAGTACAGCAATTCCACCAGCTTTGAGAAGTTCAGCATGATGCTGCAAATCCCAGGAGCTTCATCCAATTTCAACCAATGCACCGCAGCCTGTGTTTCTTCAAACGAAGGTGGACCGCAGTTTATTGGAGGGTCAGCAATAGGGATTTTGCAACCCTGACATCAAACTTGACAGCTGGTGGATCAGCCTGGTACAGCCGCTCAAAGTGACTGACCCAGCGGGGCTTCACTTTGGACTTCTCTGTCAAGGGCCCACTACCCTCTGCTCTAACTGCAGTACACCGAGGGTCAGGCTTGGGGGAACACAATGCGTGAGTTCCCCTGTAAGCACGATGAGAATCACTTGACCACAGGTGATGTTCTACCCCCTCACAGATTCCTTGCACATCGGCCTCCTTGTCCACCCTTTGTGCACGTACAGCTGGTGGATGTACGTACACGTACAGCTGAAAAACGTACAGTTTTTCTGCCTCAGCTCCCTGAACAGCTCAGTTCTGCCATTCAGCCTGACCCTGCGACTCTGATCATTTGTATCCAGTGTCCCTTGAGAGACAAGATTCTTCTTCGCCCTGCGGTGAATTCCAAGACATCCACCGGCAACATCAAGGACGGTGGTCTTGAAGGCACTCCACAACTCTTCAGGGTCCCCCAAAGCACCCAGACCCCCCAAGTCTCCATTCAGCCTGTTCACAAACTCCTCAGCTACCCCACCATCCTTGAGCTTGCCAACATCTTGCCTAGGCTGGGATGGTACCATTCTCCTGCATTTGAGCTGTAACTTCAGAGTTGCTACAACAAGCTGGTGGTCAGTGTTGAGGAACTGAGAACTCTGGTATACCCTGCAGTTCTGGATTATCTTCTGGTGACCATGAACGAGCACATGGTCAATCTCATTTGCCATACTACCAGCGTTGGAATACCAAGTCCAGCGATGAGCCTGTGGGTGCTGAAACCATGAACCAGCCACCCTAAGTCCATGACTTCTTCCAAAGTCAAGGAACTTAGTGCTAGTCTAGTTCACAGTTCCAGACCCATGGGGACCAACACATGTTTCATAACCACCTCTATTAGCTCCATTCGATGCATTGAAATCCCTCAAGACTAGAAGTGTATCCCGCCGAGGACACTTATCAACCACAGACTCGAGTGTGGCATCTAATGCGTTCTTCACGGTGAGATCACTTGCCTCAGTCGGAGCATCTCCAGAGACCAGGGAAATGACACCCAAGGAATGAAGAATCCTTAGTCTCATAACACGCTCGTTAACCGGTGTTACCTCATTGGAGTTAGCTTATTGGACATAGCTACAGCAACTCCTTGGGCATGGTAACTATCAGAGCAACTAGACCAATAGTAGGTGTAACCACCTGCCATGGTCTTGCCGCAATCCAGGCTCCGAACCTCAGAGAGTGCAGCAATACCGATGTGCAAACGCTTGATCTCAGACGATAACAGAGACAGGTGATCATCCTCTCTTTGGGATAGGACATTCCAGGCTCCCACCCGAAGGGACCGCTTCAGGTTAACCCAAGGAGACCGCTGTCTGGTGGACAACACCTCAGCACCACCCCTACACACACTACTGCAATCCTGGTCCAGTTGTAGGACCGCAAACTGGACTATTGCAAACTGCAAATCCAGTTACTTCAACCACATAGAACCTATACTTGAACCAGTCTGAGTCTTTATATCGACATAAGAGCTTGAGGATTCCTTGGCACTTGATCTCACTGCCATTGTAAGTGGGATGCTTGGACCAACCAAACGGAGTCAGTTTTGACATCCATTTGTTTCCATACATGTCCTTCCACAATACCCATTGGGAAAGTATTCCCTGATGCACCTGTGTCCACTTTCAACTGCAGCTTGTACACAACTTTCATATCAAGGAATACAATGTTCAACAATGTGTACACTTTGTCCCTCACCTCCTTCATACACAAAGCAGATACCCTGATCACATTAAATGACTTGGTGTGTTCACATGTCTCAGTGTCACTTTCGTAGCTGTCATCATCACCTTCGGTACAATACCCAGACACTTCATTCACAGAGTTTCCATTATTATTACTTCCCCGAAGCATACCCCTTCATTTGCTTTTACTGACATGACGGCCTTTTCCACCCCTGGCAAGATGATGGCTCGACTTGGATCTATCAGCATAGGTTGTGCTTCGTTTTGGATTTTCACACCAACGAGCCCAGTGTCCAAGTTTACCACAATACTTACAATAGTCAATGAATGCTGGGCAATTCCGTGATGGATGTGATAATCCTGTGATGGATTTGTCTCTATAATTTAGAAAACATGTTACTACCGCAAAAGGCTCAGAAATCGGGTGTTATCAAATATATTTTGCTTTGAAACTCACGAAGAGAAACCACATAACCTTCATAATTAAAGCACACCCGATTTATATAAAATAACCAATTGCTTTTGAAACGGTCACGAGGACAAAGGAAAATGTGATTGCTCATACGCTGCTGAGGTTAAAAGTTAAAACCTCCACCACCCATCATCATCATAAGATAAGGGATGAAACTTTGCCACCATGGTGCCCTTAACAAAGAATGCAGGCATGCACACACATTCATGAAGAATCCCTTTACAGATCCAAATCTACCCATATGTACCACGTCCACGTGTGCTGTCTCCGTACCTCTACCTTGTAGCAACTGCAGACTGCACATCCCGATCAGGACACAAACGGTACGACTATCGACTGTAGTAGTGTAGGGTGCTTGACAAGTGGCTTATGCAATCAAGCAAGCACTCCAATTTAATGATTCATAAGGCACACCTGGCTTAGCAAGGAATAGCAAGCCGATTGATAATGGCACATACCGCAAAAAACTCAACATCGCGGATGTCTTAACATTTTCAGATTTGACTCCAGATTTCAAGTTATAGTCCAGGTGATCAGATATTTCAATGATATGCTTTCATTAGTCTGTGAGAGTAGATCATGGAAAATCGCATCATATTAATGCATGAAATCGCTCCAAGCTCCTAACTTAAAAACTATAACACTTACAAAAGCGATGTATGCAGTGATTCGTAGGTATGAAGATGAGGCTGACACGATGATATTAGTGAGGAAAGTGAAAAAAAATTTTTGAGTGCTTTATCAAAAATAAACCATTGCTGCCTGTTCAAAATAAAAATATTGTTGAGCAGGCCAAACAAAATGGCAAGTTAAGACTCCAGAGAAGGAGAGCGAGGTAACCAAGGATGGGCGTATGTTGACCTTTTGGTCGATGTTGACCTCAAAAATTATTGGCTGGTTGAATTCAGTGACCTGAAATAGAAATCCTCTTCAAATTTCAAGTCAATCGGATGAAAATTGAGGATTTTCGAAATACCACCTAATTTGTTGACCTTTGGCCTGTGTTGACCTTTTGACCTCAAAAACTATAGGCCTTCTTCCTTATGACAAACTTTACCATGTGTTGAAGTTAAAATTGTGACCTGTAGGTGATAAACAAACAGACAGACAGAATAACAAAATCGACTAACCAATATGCTTGAAAAATCTTCAATTTTGCAAGTAACAAAACGCACTTAATCGACACGTCGTGTGAATTTAAGCCAAGTAGTTCACCTGAAATTCATTATGTGAAGTACATACATTTGCAAATAGGAATTATTCTTCAGATTTTGTGCATGGAGGTGTGATTACATCTACATTTCTTTTCCTGAAATCGGATGTATGTGCACTTTTGTGTTCAGTCGCTGCAGGAAGGCATTGGAGAAGTCCAGAAGAAGGTTCCTGAATTATTTTCAGAAATGCAAAACATAACAGCCAGCAAGCTATACATTGGGGACCTCGAAACATCCAGCGAAGCATTGACCATCATAACTGACATTTCCAAGCAAACTAAATACATGCTTTACAACGAGACAATGGAGGTGATAATAATTACAATTGGAGTTTCTGCTCAGTGAAAACGTTTTTGTGTCTGAATACGTGCTACTTATTTCATGACTATTGGGACTTTGTCTTTTCCTCCAGCTATGTGTAATTGTTTTATCTTGAACATTATTATTATAAAATCATGTTTACTATTTGTCAGCACAAAGGCGTATGGATACATTTGATTACAACTTCTCTCATGCTTGGTTTTCAAACTATCCCTGAAATTCTGTTTCCTCCTTAAGATAATGTTGGAGGGCCAGCAGGACAGCCCTGAGATATGCACACTCACCTCAGAACTTTCTAACCTGGGTTTGAATCTCGACCCAGCAATAAATTGTCGTCTTGATGCTTCTCTTGCATTGTGATACATTAATGTGTATGGTGTCCCTCGGATGAACGTTAAGCTGGGTGTCCCATCTGCTGGCATTAATTGGTAAAACACTCCTGCTATTCGCTTTGTTATGTTGTGTCCTGATCTGTTCTGTGTTCTAGCTCTTCCACGAGCCTAGACCATGTATATAAAAAAATGTTAAAGATCCTATGGTGTTCTTTGCAAAAATTCCAAATTCCAGCCACTTTCAGAAGAATGTAAGGCCTAACCAGCCTGTTCATGATAGACTTGACCCAAAAACATTCCCCAGCTGACACCACAAGAAGGTGGAAATAATTGGTTTTGTTATAGGAGGGAGAGTACTTGTTGTAGTAGTGGTAGTAGTCATAGTCGTAATAATAATTTGATTTCCCTTACAAGGAATTTTGATGCAGGAGAAGTCATTATGCCCCAAAAAGCCTGCGCTATTATAACCAACGTATGTTTGTTTGTCCGTGTTATAACATTTTTTTAAAATACTGAGCGGCAAGCAAGGAAGCAGCACATACCGTATTTTAAAAGTCTTTGGTATGACTCGGCTGGGGTTCAAAATGCTGACCTCCAGGATTCAGAACAGATACTCCAATTATATGACACCACCGTCTGTAATGTGGTCTTGAAGTGCAACTCACTTGGTCAAGAAACAGAGCAAACATGACGTCCAAGAAGCTTTCCAAAGAAGTCAGACATAAAGTGGTGGAGGAGAGGGTTATAACGAAATTTCAAAGTCACTCGTTTTCCCTTCAAGTGTGGTGAAATCCATCATTAAGAAGTGGAAGATGCATCATACCACCCAGACTCAACCGAGATCAGGACGCCCATCCAAACTAAGTGGCCGGGCAAGCAGGAAACTGGTTCTGGACGTCACTTTAAATCCAACAATGACTTTGAAGATCTGCAAGGCTCTATATCCGTGATGGTGGTCAGTGTTCATCATTCGACAATATCCCATTCCCTTCACAAAGCTGGCCTCGATGGACAGGTGGCAAGAAAGAAGCCATTATTAAAAATGATGCATCTACAAGTGTGTATGGAGTTTGCCCAAAAGTATCTTCATGATACTGCAAGTATGTGTAGAGAAGTTTAGTGGTCAGACGAGACAAAAATTGAACTTTTGGGGTCTAAATTCAAAGCGTCATGTCTGGTGCAAGCCTAACACTGCGCATCACCCAGTCAACACCATCCCAACTGTCAAGCATGGTGGTGACATCATCATGTTACGGGGCTGATTTTCATCAGCAGGGACTGACCAGCTTGTCGGGATAGAAGGGACAATGGATGGTGCAAAGCACTGAAAAATCTGCTTGAGTCAGCCATTAATCTGAAACTGGGTATGAGATTCACATTTCAGCTGGGACAATGATCCGAAGCACATAGCTTAAGCTACACTGGAGTGGCTGAAGAAGAAAATAAATGTTCTTGAGCGGCCCAGTCAAACTTGAACCCAATTGAACATTTATGGCGAGACCGGCAGATTGCAATCCATCGATGATCCTCATCAAACTTAGCAGAACGAGAGCAATTTTGACGTGAATAATGGGCAAAGATTTCACCATCTTATTGTGCCTAGTTGGTAGAGATCGACCCAAAAACACTCATAGCAATCATTGCTGCAAAAGATGCTTCCACTAAGTACTGATCTAAGGGGCTGAATACTTTAGCAACCAGTGGATTTTGATTAGTACATGTTTTTTGCAGGTACTCCTGACATGTAACCTCCTTTAACTATAACAGTCTTCAGCTTGATTTCTTTAGTTATGAATAAAAAAATTTAATTTGGAAAAATTTTCTCCTTAATTCGTAATTCATCCTAATGTGGCATTTTTGCGATGGGGTGAATACGTTTTGCAGGCCACTCGATATGCACATCGCATAAGTGTAATACCAGAAGCACCTGATGGATAAAATGTTGAGAGGTTTGCATGGCATTGCGTAGGCCAAGCAGCATCTGGAGGAATTCAAACAGGCCGAAATGTGTGGTGACTACTGTCTTCGGGATGTCATCTGAATCCACAGGAATCTGATGGTATACATGATCGAAGTCGACCTTGGAGAAGATTGTAGCGCCTCGGTGTGTCGTGGTAAAATCCTGAATGTGTGGAATGGGATAGCGGTTTGGAATAGTCACGTACTTTAAGGACCAGTAATCCCTGCAAGGACGCCAATCCCCAGGTGTCTTTGTGGGTGCCATTTGCAGTGCTGAAGCCCAACTTATGGACTATGATCCCACATTGTAACATATCATCAAACTTGTGGGCGATGCATAATTTCTCGGTTGGTAGTCGGCGAGCACGCACAGATGGTCTCGATTAAATGCATGATCTGTAACTTTATGGGCTAGATTGTCAACAATGGACACGCTATGGATGGGAAGTCATAAGGTACTTTCTGAAAAGGACTTGCTGGCATGGATGCAAGACATGTGGTATTCAGTGCCAAAACGGTGGATGCTTTACTGAGAAAGTCAAGTTGTGTTGAGTCATCCAAAAGAGAGCAATGTGTAACATGTATGAGGAGATTGAAATGGCACAAAAAATCTACAACTAGGATAAGGTATCGAGTGTTGGCGATAGCAAACACTCATGGAAATGAGCGATGTAAACCCAAGTCAAGCTGGAGGAGATGTTCATCAAAAGTAGCAATTACACTTTTCTTAGCAACAGGTAATGAATATTTCTGTCGATTTTTCCATTCAGCAGCAGACAGCAACACAATGCTCACCTCTGCACCTGTATTCACAAGAAAATGAAGTCCGCCAGTACAATCCACAAGGAGAAAGTGACTGACATATGGATCAGGTGAACTCATCACCAGTAGTTGTGGGCCTTGTCATTTCCATGCGGCCGGAATAAGCATGGTACTCTCCACTGACGAGCATTAGCACTGAAGGTTACCATGGTACCAACACCAATCTGGAGTGTTCACGGAAGGTGAAATTAAATGGTAGCATGAGGAACTTAACGGGAGGAAGGCTTCAAATTCCCCTTGTTTTTCCACAAGTGATTATCACATGAAACATGTTTGTGAAGTTTTCTTTTTTCCAAACAAAATGGTTTGATGTTCCTTTGAAGGATGAAACATTTTAGAACTTTCACTCAAAGGTTTAAGGCCCGGTCACACCTTGACGTTTTAGCCAACGTATGCCGATTTTTGAATTTTTTTTCTAAAACGCTGGCAAACGTTGAATACGTTATGGGTAAGTTTTGATAACATTAAGAGCACGCTGGCATACGTCGTAGTACGTTGCCATAAGTCATTGTACGTTGGCTTTAAACGTTGTACTTTTCGGTTGTCCTCAAATTTTTTCATGCTTGAAATTTCACGACGTATGCCGGCGTATGACTCAGACGTTCCGCTACGCTGGCCACAAGTTGTAGGCACGGTCTGCGATCGTTGACAGACGTCAACACATGCTACTTGTAAGTTAATCATAAGTTGAGACACGCCGAGGTAATGTTTAGCGTACCCGAAACTTATTTCTAACCTATGATTAACGTGTTGTTGGCACGTTACGCGATCGTTGACACACATCGACAGACGTTACTTTTAAGTTACTCATAGGCTGAAAGACGTCGGTATAATGGATCGTCCTTGCGTCAGCATCCACGGCCACGGCCAGGACACTTATTTGCAGCATTCTTCAAACTTTTCTTCGGCATGACAAGGATGTTCACACTTCGATGTCTAGCTTGGCTATGATTCCAATTGTCTATCGGCAGCGTCTATTTAAAATAGTCGAGTTTGAGCGTTTTAACACGTTCAGAAGAAACGCTTCAAATTTCCAAACCCCAGCGTCAAAAAAAAACAAAAAAAAAAACAAAGGCGAGTGACAGCAATTTAAATCGTTCATTGTAAACAATGAAACTAGCTGAGTGGTACCATTTCAAAGTCGTTGAGTGTAAAAAAAATCCAATTGTTGAGCGCAAGCGTCTACTTTCAATAGTGGAGATGCAGCCATTTAAATCGTTGAGTGGCAGCCTATGAACCTACCCGTGGACACGCGGACGCAAGGAGGATCCATCATAACCCACACCCTCCCCCTCACACCCACCTACTACTGCCAACATGAACAAACTACTACTAATACTAATACTAATACTAATACTGATACTGTTACTGTTACTGCTGACATGGACATCAACTCAAAGAGGAACTCGAAAACACTGTTGGGTTCCCCTTTTATGAACACCATTTTTATATACCAATTCCCAAAACCGCTGGGAACACGTCTTTATATGGCAGTTGTAAGCGAGAAACACATTAATTTTTTTTTTTTTTGTCGACCGGAAGACGTCATTGGAATACGTCTACATACGTCGATGTGTGTTGGGACTACGTAAAGTATTGGTTCAAAGCACATCAAACATAAGTTAGAAATAAGTTTCGCGTAAAAAAGACATTACCGCGACGTGTTTCGACTTATGAGTAGCTTATAAGTAGCCTTTGTGGACGTGTGTAAGCGTCCACATATCGTGTGTAAAACTTATCCCCATCGCATGCGGAACGTGTGTCATACGCCGAGTACGTGGTAAAATTTTGAACATGTTCAAAATTTCTTGACGTACTCTACTTACTACGACTTATAATAGCGTATTTAGCGTTCTACTCACGTATACCAAACTTACCCATGCCGTATTCGACGTGCCCCCAACGTTTTAGACACATTTTTCTTAGGTCGGCATACGCTGGCAAGATCGCCAAGGTGTGACCGCGATTTTGACCCTTCCATTTCTACGGCAGTTATGATTCGAATCGTTGTGCGTCAGCCTTTTAATAGGCTACGTCACGACATCGTCGGCGATGCGTGCAATGTGCTATGCCTAAGTTAGACTATCGTTGGGCATCGGTTGTGTAGGCCGACAACAGGTTCAGCATTCGTTGGTATAAGTTATCTATAACACAACGAAACGTTCTGTGTAGTTACCAATGCGTTACACATAAGACCAAGTCGCTATGAATACGTCCGAATCTTTAAAAAAAAAACATCAAAAGTTCAACGTAAGCCAGCGTTTTAGATACATTTTAACACGTTGCCATCGCTGGCTAAAACGTCAAGGTGTGACCGGGCCTTTAGATCTGATTTCTTGAAGACTGTTTCTTTGTCGGTTTGAGAAACAATAAAAGCATGATTGTTTGACCAAAAGAAAATGGTACCATTCAAACACTCCATTTCAAACATCGTTTGTACGATGAACAAACGTGTAAATTTTTTACTGTTAACAAAGGCAAATGTGTAAATCACAGAGAATGCTGTCCAAAAGTCAAATCTTTAGGGACAATTTATTGAATGTTCTCCTTTGCAAGAAAACAACTAAACTGATGGTTTTTCTCTCCTCTTTTTTTGCAGCATTATGTGGCAACAGCAAGCAACTTGTTGGATGCTAACCTCGCTGATTCATGGAAAAAGATCAATGACAAAAATGAAACAAAAACGGATAGCTCCAACATCCTCAAATCAGTTGAAGTTCTCTCAAGTCTATTGAAGCCCAATGAGGACACATTTGAAATAACAAAAAACAATGTCGAACTGAAGGGGAGTCGCTTTAATGGATCCAAATATGATTTCAAGGAAAATTTTGAAAACGTAGATGTTTTCATTCCATCAAAATCATTTGATGGCCAAAACATTACAGTGACAAGTATATATTTGCCAACAATGTCTAAAATCCTACAGAAGCAGTTCCCACAATCGGAGAATAATTATTCCATGGGTAGTGCTGTCTTGAGCACTGTCATCACTCACCATGAAAACAACAGCAACGACAATAGCAACATGGAGATATCAATGACCTTCACCATCTTGAACAATTCTAATCCATACGAGTCTCTTTGCACGTTTTGGAACTACAGTTAAGTAAGCAACTAATATATTCCTCAAGCTGTTGATTTATCACTTGTTTCACATTTGAAGGACCATAAAATAACAGCTTCTGTATAACACTTAGCCCTTCCGTGCATTTCAGGAGAACGGGGAATGGTCCCCGGAAGGCTGCAATCAGACCGTAGAAGGGAATCAAACAACGTGCAAGTGCAGTCATTTAACAAGCTTCTCTGTGTTGATTTCTCCCAAAACTATAATCATCCCTGGGGTGGATATCATCACCTATGTTGGTGTGGGAATCTCCATCGGAGCCCTCGTTATTGCTCTCATCATTGACATTTTAATCTGGCGCTTTTTTCAAAAGGACCAGATCTCCAAGATCCGTCACATCATTCTTGTGAACATCTGCCTCACTTTGCTCTTTGCTGACATTTGCTTCTTGTTGGCTGCATCATCACTGGCTAAAGAGAGCTTCTGCATTGCTCTAACATTTTTCATTCACTTTTTCTACATGAGCCTCTTCTTTTGGATGCTTTGTGAGGGGTCTTTTCTTTTTTACAAAGTTGTTTTCCCTTTGCATTTTACCACATCAACAAGGATCCAAACAGTGCTGTTCATAGTAGGCTATGCCTGTCCAACGATCATCACCGTGATAACCATTGCGGTCACACAGCCGAGAAACATCTACGCACGTGAAGGAACCTGTTGGTTAAACTGGGATCAATCACGGGCTCTACCGGCATTCGTCATTCCTGCTTTCATCATTGTTGGGATAAAGTTCATCTTTCTGATGGTGGTATTGTATAAGATTTGCACGCATGGCAGGATGGGAGCGAACACCAACAACAACGACACAGCTAAGCTGCAGCGTATCTTGTGGAGCCTCATCATCAAGATGCCCGTCCTGGGCACCACTTGGGGGATTGGTGTTTTTACTTTCGTACCAGGAGCTGCACAGAATGAAGGCCTTCATTACACTTTTACCATTTTGAATGCTTTTCAGGTAAGTCATGATACTCATAGGGCACTTTCACTGCATCCTTTTCATTGTTTACACTTTACAGGAACACTTTTTATGCTGAGACTATCTTTTCTATTTTTCATGGATTATTGATCTTGATTGTGGATTATCTTCTGAATGCAGCAGTAAGTCTGTCACAATTAGAATCAAGTGTGATATTTGTGGAGAATTGCTGTATGGGGTATCTCCAAGATTGAAACCAGGTCCTGATGAGTTGATTATGATTAAAATTAATGAAATGGTTTTAGTTTGTTGATAAAATTTAACTTTTGCTTGCAGGTAAAGCAACATTTAAAGAGGGTCATCGGTGGCTATTCCAGGAGGGTAAGTGCGAGTTATTTTTCTGTGGATTTCTGGATCCAAGAAGATTGTCCCTTGTGAAAAAGATGCATTTTTCACACCAATATTAAAAAAAAAACAGGAAAGATGTGCATAGCATGACACTTGCGAAATCCAAATACACAATAGTTGCTATGGAAACAGCAACTTGGCAATTTCGAAAATCTGACTTATCATTATTGATTGATATACATTTGTTTAACTTGATTGATTGATATATTTGGCTGATACCCAAATTTGGCTGATATATTTTCTAACAGCTCAGTTTTACATGTTTTGGATGGACTTGATGAGAAGGAGAAGAAAAGGAAGACCTTTGACTAATTTTGACCACCTTTTACACACATGTATGACACATACGTACAAATAAACGATGTAAGTGTCAATTTGACACATTAAAAATGATTGAGGTATGGCACCAATAAGATCACAAAAAGTCCCATTTGATTATGAAGTTGTTGTCATGGAAACCAGTGACATGTCAAAACCACTAAACAGTGAAGAATTGTGGAACTATAGACATGTTAGTTTAACTTCAGTTATAGGGAAGATGTTGGAGATGTTAATTTAAAGGAATGGACATGGAAGCATTTGAATACATTCAAACCAGTTAAAGGTAGTCAGCATGGATTTAAGAAGGGGGTCATGTTTAACAAATTTAATTGAGTTCTATGAGACAGTTTCTAACTGGATGGACAAGGGAAGTACAGTGGACATTGTTTCTTTCCACTTTCAAAAAGCTTTTGAGAAGGTACCACATAGAAATCTGTTGACTAAAGTGAGGGATTATGAAATGGCTGGTAGAGTAGCCAAACTGGACTGTAAACTGGATTGTAGTGTGAAGCAAAGAGTGGCTGAGAGTGGTTGGATGTCTTGCTTGGAGGATGTAAAAAGGGGGTACCTCGGGGATCCTCAGTACTGGGACCACTACTATACCTAAGTAGCAGAGCCTACCCGTCACTTCGCTGACAGACCAATTAGTCGTAGTACTTGCCAAAAAGTTTGGGCGAGAAGGAGACGGAAAGGAAGACAAATTTACCCATGCGTGGAGTGCTTTAACCCCTCCAACCCACTCCCTCCCCATCCTCATGTCCTGCTCCCCCCCCCCTTTCCCACCCCATTCGTCCTGATGTCCCTTCCTGCTAGAAAAGTCTCACATATACGATGACAGCTTTTGACAGGTCCCTCTATGTTTTGGGTGTTTTTTGGGGAGGGGGGGTTGAAACGGAGGACAAATTTACCCATGTGAAGAGTGCTTTAACTTCAGCATTGCCCAATAAAAAAATAAAATTGTAATTACCTCTGCCACCACGACAGGTGGAGTAACACGGTACACATTCACGTAGAGAACTCCCCCCCCCGCCCCCTACACCCCCATGTGAGGCCATGGCCACATAGCCTTTATTACCCCCCATGCCAAGTTGTATTTGTACCCAGAGTTTGGAGTGGAACTTTAAATATGTGGCTGTGCATAAGGCAAAAAGAAAGCCACAGAGGGAGAAAGAGAGAAAATATATATATATATATATATATATATATATATATATATATATATATATATATATATATATATATATATATATATATATATATATATATATATATATATATATATCATGGTTCTTGGACATATTATGAAGGAGATTTGTGTTCTACAGTGTTAAAGTGTAAAATTCAGTTTTTAAAAAGGTTTAACGAGGTGAAAAGGTGAACAATAACTTAATTCCGGGATATACATTCCTGCTGTTTTAACCGGGGTCTATGACATCACCCTGTCTAACATGTTACATTAGTTCTTCGTGCTTGTTTGTTTTTTATAACATACTTAAAAACAGTAAGTTTACTGTTTGGAATGAATTTAAATTATGCTTGACTGCCAGGCAGGCAGAGTAAAACAATTATCTCACTCCTCTCTGCGCATGTGTGATTGGGACAAATTCAAAGCCAAAGTACTGTAAAACGGCGAACTTGTCTTCCTATTGTTCATGTTCTGATTCGTGTTCAAAATATAACATTCAATTTAATTAAATTGTTCCTCGATCATAAACTGTTAAGAATGACAGACAGATGGATGGGCATGAACCAAATGCTGAACTCCGCTTTTCGCTTCGCATGTGCAGGTTAATAGATAGCAGTCTGGGAAAAATTGTTGGCACGGTGATGTACACTGTACAGTGCCTTCAGAAAGTTTTCACACCCTTTGACTTTTGTCACATTTTAATTGTGTTTCAGCCTGAATTTAAAATCCATTCAATTTAATTTTTTGCCACCGATCTATGCAAAATACCCCATAATGACAAAATGAAAACATGTTTTTAGAATTTTTTTACAAATCAATTTAAAATGAAAAGCTGAAATGCCTTGCATCAATAAGTATTCAACCCCCTAAGTCAATACTTTGTAGAATTACCTATGACAGCAATTTCAACTTTGAGTCTTCTTGGGTATATCAGCTTATTGGGTATATCAGATTACAGCTTTGAGTCTTCTTGGGTGTATCAGCTATGCACATCTGGATTTGGGGATTTTTCTCCCATTCTTCCTTGCAGATTTGCTCAAGCTCTGTGTGGTTGGATGTGGAGTGTTGGTGAAGAGCAATCTTCAAGTCTTGCCACAGATTCTCAATGGGATTCAAGTTTGGGCTTTGGCAGTGACACTCAAGGACTTTCATGTTCTTGTTCTGAGGCCATTCCAGCATTGCTTTGGCTGGATGATTTGGCTGGATGGAGCATTTTTAATTGCTCCAACATTGTCCTGTTGGAATATAAATCTTCGCCACAGTCGATGGTATTTTGCACTCTGAAGGTTCTCCTCAAGGATTTGCCTGTATTTTGCCTAGGTTCTATTTTTTTGCCTAGGATTTGCATTTTTGTATTTTGCCTAGGATTTGCCTGTATTTGGCTCCATTCATTGTTTGATCTATCCTTACAAGTCTCCCAGTCCTTGCCACTGAAAAGCATCCCCATATCATGATGCAGCTACCACCATGCTTCATGGTAGGGATGGTGTTAGATGGGTGATGAGCTGTCCTCGATTTCCACCAGACATAGCGCTTTGCATTCAGCCCAAAGAGTTCAATTTTAGTCTCATCAGCCCACAGAGTCTTTTGCCTCATGCTCTCAGAGTCTTTAACATGCCTCCAGGCATGCTGTCATGTGCCTTTTTCTCAAGAGTGCCTTACATCTGGCCACTCTCCCATAAAGTCTAGATTTGTGAAGTGCTGGAGAGACTGTTCTTCTGGCAGGTTCTCCCATCTCAGCATAGGAACTCTGTAGTTCTGTCAGAGTGGCCATTGGGTTTTTGGTCACCTTCCTGACAAAGGTCCTTTTCCGGTTGCTCAGTTTCGTTGGACAGCCAGCTCTAGGAAGAGTCTGCGTAGTTCCATATTCTTTCCATTTCCTAATTATGGAGCTCACTGTGCTCTTGGGAACTTTCAACACTTGAGAAATTGTTTTATTCCCTTCCCCAGCGCTACACCTCCTCACAATTCTATCTTGGAGTTCTACAGACAGTTCTTTTGACTTCATGGTATCATTTCTGCTTTGACATGCAATATCAACTGTGGGACCTTGTATATAAAAGGTGTGTTTCTTTCGAAATCATGTCCAATCAATTGTATTGGCCACAGGTGGACTCCAATCAAGTTGAAGAGACATCTCAAGGATGATCAAAGGAAATTGGATGCACCTGAGGTCAATTTGGAGTGTCATAGCAAAGGGGCTGAATACTTATTGACGCAAGCCATTTCAGCTTTTCATTCTTAATTAATTTGTAAACAAAATCCACCAAACATGTTTTCACTTTGTCATTATGGGATATTTTGTGTAGATCAGTGATAAAAAAAATTTAATTTCATCAATTTTAAATTCAGGCTGTAACACAACAAAAGGTGAAAAAGGTTGAGGAGTGTGAATACTTTCTGAAGGCACTGTATGTAACGGCATCCGCCTTTGTTCAGCCAGTCGAGCAGCATTGTTCAAAATGCCACAACAAGACACCTTTATGAGTATTACATCCTTCTTGACATTGTGAGAAAAGTACATGCTGGTGGGGAATATTCATCTCAACGTCTCGGTCCATCTGTGTTGTAAAATTTGCATATTTATCAATTCACTATAATACCTAAAAAAAATTCTCTCATGCTCCTGATCTAATCTTCTCTTATGGATGCAACGTCACTGCATTTTCTCGTCTATCTTTATCACAAAGACATACAAGCCCTGGAATCATTTGAGTTGGTCTATGTTAAAGCCTCTAATACGCAGCATTGTGTTTTACGAGGTGAAGCCATTGAGACCAAACACAGAATGATGATGTGGCCAAAGCAGTATTCAATAAAACATGAGCATTACTTCCTTCGACGTGAATATAATTATCATTGTAATATATCCACAAATTATATTTGCTTTGATAATAATAATCAGCTGACAAAACTGTCTGTATTTTTCTATTCACAATTACTTCAAAGTCTTACTCCTGAGCCACTCGCTGCAGAATCTCCTCCATTAAGAAAACAATCTTTTTCCACTGCTACTTCTTCTGTTTCCTTCCATTCACCGATGGTGAATTTGACCTGGTTAGTTCTGGTTCATTCCCCGAGACTATCCAGAAGCTGTTTCTTTTCTTCCTAGTCATTTACCTTGCTCCTTTGCCATTTAAATTTGGCCATTGTAGAAGTAGTAGTAGTTGTAGATCTACCTTACCCACCTGCCTTCTACTAAGTTTTGTAAACCAAACCATACATGATCATATACCTGGTACTCGGCTCATGACCAAGCCTGGTGTTGATTTAATGGTTAAGGTGGCTGGCTTGAGATCTTGGGGTCTTGAGTTTGAGTCCCTGTTTACCTGTTAAATAACACCATGGGGGTTGACTCAGCCTGTCATCCTTTTGAGGTTGGCAAAATTATTTCCAGCTTACTGGTAACAGGGGCACTGCATCAGAAGCACAGCTGTGATCCCAGCAATGAGGCAACCAGCAACCACAGGCTGCATATGAAATAATAATAACTCATTACCACCTCTTATCTTGACATATAACTATTGAATATTAGTTGCTGTTTCTTGTTTTTGTCACAAGTTGCATTTTCATTTCCCATTTTGCAGGAAATCTCTTCAAGTCAAAATCCGCAGTTGACCGACCATGGGACCAACGGTATGCCACTGTATATGTGTGTTGACTTTCACTAATATTTCCACTTCATGAAACATTATGGGGAGTTTTTACATATTTTAGCTGAAACCAACATTGCCCACCATGTCAAAGTGTGTTTTTGAATTGGTTGCATTTTATAAATCGGCTTGGTTGTTGTTCTTCATCTCTTTCTTCTTCTTCTTTAAGGCAAGAATAAAGGCAACTGAGGAACAAATTATTTTGAGTCAGAAATGCAGGAAAAGAAAGAAAAATCACATTTCATTGCAATTGTGGTTAACAAAAAAAAACAAACTACAAGCCGGTAGGCGACATGGGTGGTCGCTATATAATTGCATACTAGTCATACAGTTTTTGACAGATCGGGCTGAAATTTTTTGACAAAGAGGTTGATTATAGTGCGCATAAAAGCGCGGAAGCCGATTTTTTTGAGTTTCGAAAAAAATATATATCTAAATATTTTTCGGATTTTTCAAAAATTTCAAAGTCCCGTTGCTAGGAAACGGTGGTATCCATAGCAACGGTGCTCAAAAGCATACAACTAGATCCTGGTATGAACCTACCAGTCAAGTTTCATCAAAATCGGTTGACTCCTCTGGCCTCCAGAGCTGTCCATTACATACATACAGACAGACGGAAAACCTGAGAATAACGGTAGTCTAGTGGTCCACCCAACAATAGGGGACATATTCATTTTATGTCACAAGTCCAATTGTGCATTGTGGGAACCCGAGTGAAAATCTGAGATCGTTAAAATCAGAATGTGTGGCTGAAAAAATATTAGAATATTAGTTTTTTTAAATCTTGTTTCCCCTTTGTTGTGAAAGGTGTGGTCTTATCTGTTATGACCCTCCTAACCCATCATCTCCCTCCCCTATTCCCTTCCCACCCTACCTCCCCATCATCGTATTACCTCATTTCCGCCATTAAACACATACCAGTACCACATCGGTTAGACAACACTGCTTAATGTGAAGAGCGCTGGGAGAGGACTTGGCAAAGGCAAAATGGGCCGAATAAATATTTATCAGTGCATTATTAACTGTGTTATGACAACGAGAGCATCATGCAGGAACACATGCAGAGAATACATTTGTGATAATACCATAAAGAATAGCTTCAAGGAGGGCTACGTTATTATAGTCCGGGAGCTAGGTGAGATTTGTTCAACATGGAAGGTGCAGAAGGTTTCGGGTGCCAGTGCTGTAGAATTAGGTTAGGGGACCCCAAAAACCCGATTCTTAAGTTACGCCAGTGATGGGTGGGGTGGGGGTGCAACCCCAAAACACACCTCAAATTGTATTTGTTCAACATGAAGGGTGCAAGTATCACACCAGTGTAATTTGGAAGAGGAAAGTACACTGAATGAGAAAATTTAACTTAAGAATGGGATTTTTGGTGGAGAGGGTACTTAAGAACAAGGTTAATAAACTGCTAATTAGACATTTATTTAACATAAAAGGTGCAAGTCCAAAACCAACATTAAAATTTACCCATAGACAATATAAGTTTTATTCGTCAACTTAAGAATGTAATTGGTGGTGGAAAGTGTACTTAAGAAAGGTCAAAGGTCATGGATGAACCATTTTTGACTTAATGACCCTTTTTGCAGGTTATCAATTCACAAGTTCACAGAAATGTTGTTTTTATAAAGATGCAACAGGGTCATATACAGTCAATAAATCTTGGGCCACCAGTCTCGGTAAAATGTAATTTAATAAGAAAAATCGCACTTTTTTGACCCCTTTAACCAATTAAAATTTTAATTAACATGAAAAGTGCAAGGATGAAACCTTGCATTTAATGTAGATTAGAATGATACTATGTATGATCACTCACTTAAGAATGATATTTCTGGTGGTAAAGGTACACAAGAAGGGGTTGAAGGTAAGTTTGCACCGAGTGACCCCTAATTAAAATGCAATCAACATGAAAGATGCAACAGTGAAACCAGTCCCTAAAGTTTGAAATGGGTACATAGATTCATGATCACTAACTTAAGAAGGGTTAGTATGGTGGTAAAGGTACTTAAGATGAGGAGATAGACCAGTTGGCATGATTGACATCAATTTCTTTTTTTAATGATTTGGCATTCCATAGCTCAAGTCAGTGCTGCCACCTATTTTCAAAGATTCCTGAAATATACAGGCCATGTGAGGGCCGAGAAGAGTAATGAAGAAAAACTGCTGACCAATTTCAGAAGTTACATCCATATGCCTGGTGTTGGCGCAGTGGTTAAGGCAGTGGCTTGGGATCCAAAAGGTCCTGAGTTCAAGCCCCGTTGGGCCACTGAATTAATACACCAGGGGTTGACTCAGCCTGTCATACTTCCGAGGTCGGCGAAATGAGTACCAGTGTACTGGGCCAGTGTATACCCCGGTTAAAATAGGTGTACCATATCCCTGTGTCGTAAGAGGCGACCAGGGTTGCGTCAGGAAGGGCATCCGGTGTAAAACGTGCCAAATCACTATGCGGATCATACGGATGATCCGCTGTGGCGACCCCTTACGGGAGCAGCCGAAAGAAGAAGAAGAAGAAGAAGAAGAAGAAGAAGACATCCATTTTAGCATGTTATATGAGAATCTATAGGTGAGTTTAAGTGGACTACATGTAGGCCTATATCAGAAGTTAGACTGTAAGCCATGCCATCAGGCATGGGCCATGCCATTGATGGGCCATCTCCTTATCTTGGCAAGCAATAGAGATCTAGACCTCAAGTACGTGTTCTCCTTTCCTCTCACACCAGTCCCACTTTCTATGTGCAGTGGAGATGGCCTGATGGTAAAAACGAAGAAGAGTGCTCTCCTTGACCTCTTGGAAAAGAAGGTACCACGGCACACCTCTCCCCGATCAGTTGATGCTTACGTTTTTGATGGGAATTACCTCACGCATACACTACCACCGCATTTACCTGGCACTTATGGAGGGCTAGCAGCTGGTATCTTGCAAGAGGTGACATCACTTAGTACGAAGAGAGTGGATCTCGTCTTTGATGCCTACCCCATACCATCTATCACTGAGAGCGAGAGAGCACGAAGAGGCCTTGACGAAAAGGAGGAAAGGGTGTTTATCATTACAGGATCAGAACAACATCGCCCAAGGAACATCGCGATCAGAACAACATCGAACATCGTGACAGTATGAAGTCGAGATCTTTCAAATCAGAACTGCCGAAGTTCCTGGCCTCCGAGTGGGAGTCGCCTCGGTACACACATTTAATCGGGGAGAGAAATGTCTTCATTTCATACCTTGGTGCATGTTACCACTTCTTTGTCCATGACGGGGAGGTTGTCCGAGAGGAAGTAGGCGAGCTTAAAACCAACCACGAAGAGGCCGACACCCTGATCTGTGCACATGTCAAATCAATTGCCAAGGAGATTGACCACACTTGCAATATTGTCATTAGGGGATCTGACACAGACATAGCCATCATCCTCCTCTACCACTGCGAGGATATGGCTACACGGATATGGATGGATGTTGGAATATCATCAGGAAATAGTCGCAGATACATTGACATCACTGCCATTGGTGCCAGCATCAGACAGGATTGCTCTGCTCTGCCTTACCAGGATTCCATGCGTTCACCGGATCAGACTACACCTCCTCTTTCCATGGGAAGGGAAAAGTTCGCCCCTTTGCACAGCTTGTGAAAGACAATGATGCCCAGAAAGCATTTTCAGAGATGACCAAAGGAACAATAACCGATGAAGACAGAGACACCCTGAACAAATTTACAACCAAGATGTATGGTCTAAAGGGAAAAGATGTCTCACTCAATGACCATCGCTACAACATATTTGAAAAGACATATAGACCAAAGGTCAGAGCTGAGAACTGCCTCGCGAAGCTGAAGGGCATTGACGCCAGCCTGATTCTTCCCTGTGAATCCGAGGTTTCCAAACTCATAAGCAGATCATCATTCGTGGCAAAGATGAGGTGCCAATGCTGACAAATCAGAAATCTGCCAGCATCCATCATCAGCTGATGGGTGGGATTTGGTGAATGATCAATCTGAAATCACTTGGTTCGAAGGTCCTCAACTTCCAGATTCTTTGACCCCAGACGAAGTGATGCCTTGGATCCAGAAAGCTCTGATGACAGCGACTTCAGCATTTCTTCATCTGATGATGAAGACTGCTTATCTTCTGATGAAGATTAGTTGTGTGGTAGCTGAAATGAAACAAACACCAGGTCCTAGCTCTGCCAAATCCATGACGCCATGTTTACCCTCAGTGCTGGTAATACAATGCAAATTGACCTTTCGCCCGGTACAGAGTGACTGAGCTCACAAGCAATGTTAAAGAATTTTTCAGAATATCACAAGGGATGTTCAATATCATAACCAGTTTTCTACCTGTCATTGATTGATGCAAAATGGTCTATTGATGTTGAGTTGAGTTGATGTTGAGTTGATGTCAATCATGCCAACTGGTCTATCTCCTCATCTTAAGTACCTTTACCACCATACTAATTTATGTACCCATTTCAAACTTTAGCGACTGGTTTCACTGTTGCATCTTTCATGTTGATTGCATTTTTAATAAGGGGTCACTCAGTGCAAACTTACCTTCAACCCCTTCTTATGTACCTTTACCCCCAGAAATATCATTCTTAAGTGAGTGATCATACATAGTATCATTCTAATCTACATTAAATGCTTGGTTTCATCCTCACACTTATTATGTAAATTAAAATTTTAATTGGTTAAAGGGGTCAAAAGAGTGCGATTTTCGTTATAAAATTACATTTTACAGAGACTGGTGGCCCAAGATTTATTGACTTTGTATATGACCCTGTTGCATCTTTCAATAAACAACATTTCTGTGAACTTGTGAATTGAAAACCTGGCAAAAGGGTCGTTAAGTCAAAAATGGTTCATCCATGACCTTTGACCTTTCTTAAGTACACTTTCCACCACCAATTACATTCGTAAGTTGATGAATAAAACTTATATTGTCTTTGGGTAAAATTTAATGTTGGTTTTAAACTTGCACCTTTTATGTTAAATAAATGTCTAATTAGCAATTAATTAACCTCGTTCTTAAGTACCCTCTCCACCACAAATCCCATTCTTAAGTTCAATTTTCTAATTCAGTGTACTTTCCTCTACCAAATGATGCTGGTGTGATATTTGCACCCTTCATGTTGAACAAATACAATTTGGGGTGCGTTTTGGGGTGGCACCCCCACCCCACCCCCACTGGCGTAACTTAAGAATCGGGTTTTTGGGGTCCCCTAACCTAATTCTACGGCACTGGCACCCGAAACCTTCTGCACCTTCCATGTTGAACAAATCTCACCTAGCTCCCGGACTATTAGTATTATTATTTTTAAGGCCTAAGTTGCTCATGGACCATTATCTTAACACTCTTACGTGCCTGTCATTGCAGTCACAAACAAGACAACCTTTGAAACACAAGGAAAATCCCATTCCTATGAACAGATATAGATGGCTGGGTAACCTACTCAAACAAAACAAACACTCAAATGAACATGATGGACTGTTATTGCACTTTGAAAACGAGTCCGTGGCAATGCAACAACGAGGAGACCCTTTTCTTTCTGTTTTTTAAAGCAATTGTTCACCATATTGAATCAACGTATTGATAATGAAAAACCTACCCACATGGTTAATGTGTTGTTCACAAGTTGCATGCCATTCTCTTTAAGTATATATATATATATATATATATATATATATATATATATATATATATATATATATATATATATATATATATATATATATATATATATATATATATATATATTTTGTACTGTTGTAAAAATAATAATAATAAAGCTTTCAAAGAGAACATTGATTTTGGTCAAATATTTTACATTGAAATGTTCTGTTAGTCTTTTGCTTTAAAATTTGAATCAAAGGGAAGAAGGAATTTAATGCAGCTAGGGTTAACCATACCGTAATGTATATGCCTGACAAACTGAAATATGCTCAGGACTCAAGCTCAGGGCCAACGTTTTGGCAAGAGTAGCTTTCATGAGGGGATCACACAAACAATGTGAAAAGCTGTTTTAAAAAAGCTCCTGCGACGAGTGGGCAGGGGCAGCAACTGCAAATGGGTTTTAAAAACACACACGACTCAAATGTTTTTACATGTCAATCACACAATCACAAAGTTACTTCTTCTGCTTCTTGCTGATGACAGCATGGCTGCCAGGTAGCTATCCTGCCAGGTAGCTATTCTGCCAGGTAGCTATCATTTTGGTGGGGCATGACTATGCCACTGATGCTGTGCCCCCATACCAGTGCAGTGGTACTCATTTCACCAACCTCAGAAGGATAACAGGCTGACTCAACCCCACTTGATGTCAATTCAGCAACCAACAGGGCTCAAACTCAGGACTCAAAGATCCCAAGCCAGCCACCCTAACTGCTAAGCCAACACCAAGCTTACAAAGTTACTGAAGATAAATCAATTTCAATGTGGCTCAGTCAGTGATAAGCATAACCAGAACATGATTAATGCAGAAAGCTTTAACCAACACGATGTTTTCACGTTTCAAAGAGAGGTGCCTACGAGCAGTGATCTGCAAGAGATAATCGCTTGATGTTTGTCTCCCGAGTCGGTTTCCAATCATTTTAACATTAGAGCTGAACAAATCACTCAAAATTAATCGTTTTTTTTCTCTCTGTTGGGCAACAAACTCATTGATCAACTATCATAGGTGGCAATCACAATTACGTCCAAAAATACCACTCAGTACAAATGATGTTTAGTTTTCTTTATCATTTTCAATTGATGTTTAGTACATATGTACAATGATGTACAAATGTTTAGTTTTCTTTCCATTGTGAGATGAAACTATTTTGTCGATAAAATCGAGACTCATGGAAAGGAGGACAAGGAAATGAATCAATAGGTGAAGAGTAGATGTGAGAGATAAAGAAATATAGTAACCTGGGTTTGGGGAGGGTTAATGTAGTGGACAAGAATAATTGAAACCTTTATTGCAAACTGGCAGCCCAGACAAAAAATCCCTGGAAAGAAGCAGACAAACACTGAAGACAATTATAATGTACTGCAGTAAAATGCATAGAATTGTCTCAAAATGCCTTAAAATAGAACAAAATGAACCATGTGAATTGTTGTCGAGGACCAAGGAGGCTGGTCAGGTAGGAAAGATCACTGGAAGGGATGGAAAACCACAAGGGATGGTGCTGTGTTGCCGATTCAAAGGTGTGGAGGGAAGACTGAGCTTCGAGTTACAAAAATTGGGGAAAAAGGAACAAAAGTGGAGATGAGCAGGGGCATTCCATGTCAAGTGTACACACCCTCCTGACACTAAGACCTCATTTTCTCCCCGTATGTTGGTCATTTATTCACTTGGGTGAAAAAACTAAAAATACCAACTTTTAGACCTGTGGGCCAATAGGGGCCCATTTTAGGGGCCCCCCAAATTTGGGTGCCCCCAGCTGCCCCACAATCTTCCAGAGGCCATATCACAGGTTGTAGTGGTCCTATTTGGCTGATCTTGGTATCAAAATGCTCGTAAAAGGGAGATCTTCCGAATCTCTAAAGTAAAATCACTCCGAAACAGTAATTCAAAAAGTTATAGTCTGGGGCGCCCTTTGACCTTGGGCCCCTTGGGAGTTTTCCCTAGCATATTATAGTCAAGATTTTTTGCCAACCAATGTTTTATTTGACAGCTGTGTTTCTTTTTTACTGATTGTGTAGGTTCTACCTGTAGCAGTTTTTGGTTCTACGGAAAGAAGTATATCAGAAATGTCTAAAATGCAGTGATCTTCAATGTCAGGAAAAAAGAAACTATTTGCGGGCCCATTTGGATGAAGAAAATTCACTTTCACTTCATGAGTGTCCTGAAAGGCTTCCATGATGCAGGCAAGCCACCATTTTCCATCATCGTGCACTGTGACATAACCTGAGAGTTTCCCGTTAAAAGTTGGTGTAGATTTTGAAATAGCTGACTCGATACGGCGTTCCTCACTAAGGCTGAATTCGCGTACTTGAAGAGCAGTTTCAGAAATAGGGATGAAAGCATGAAGTTTTTGAGTTCCATCTATGGTTTTGGCCGTTTTTAACCTTTCTTCCAGATTTCGTTCTTCCTCGTCATACGCATCTTGGATCCTGTAACCGAACTTCATTTCATTCAAACCATTTTCAGCAAAGGCAAAAGGATCTTTTGGAGAAATAATTTGACTGTCGTAAGGTCTATGCAGGCTCTCACGTGTTGCTTCTCGTTTGACTGTACCTCCCACGCCACCTGAAGGGCCCTTGCCATGACTTGTGGCAAAAAATGCCATTCTGCATCAATACCATACTCTGATTTGTGACGACATGGGTTTATGAAGGCTTTGCAATTCTTATATTGGCCAGCACAACCATGTGAGAAATAATAAAGTTTCTTTACATTTCCAAAGCTCGATTCCAAGTGTTCAATGAGCATTCTTTGGAAGAGGTGGACTGAGACAACGTCGTGAGTATTGCATTCTGATACAATCATGAACGAATCGTGGTTTAATTTGCCATCGTCCGATTTGAAATAGTAAACCCAAAGGGTGAATTGTCGCTTGAGAGCAGTTCCAATGGAATCCTTGGGCCGCATCCTGTACGACAAACGAATAGTTCTCTGAGAAGTCTCCAATAATGACAAATTCTCCTTCACCGATTTCGTCTTTCTTATTTTTCAGAAACTGAGATTGGGCCTTGACAATGAAGTCGTCTCACTAATTTCACCGCGCGTTCACAGAATTGATTAATGAATTCTTTCAAAGGCAGGACCATGGAGCTCAGTTCAGATCTGTCGGTGGATGTCCACCGTTTAAACTGAATTTCATTAATATCCTCCAGTTCATAAGCACTCAGTAGCTCGGTTTTGAACTCTTCAATTGATGGGCAACTTTCACAAGTTCTGAAATAACATGCCGGTTGTGCTGGGTTACAAACTGTGTGTGCTATCACATGATGATAGCTCGGAGGTTCGGCTATCTGTGGCATTTTGGAACCAAATATCATGAGTTTCACATTTTGATGTATCGTACATACACATACACTGTGTGTACCGCCTGAACCGGCCAGGGCACACTCCGAGGGACGGAGCATGGCGAACTTTACGAATCCAACTTTCAAGCCAGGGTTCTTCTCTTTGAATTTCTGAAACAGTCCCTTGAGATTGTTTAGTACCAGGTGCTTTTGAATTTTGCCTTTTCCATGTTCATTCCTGACCACCACACAGTCCTTTTTTCCCGGCATCATTTGGCTGACTTCATCACTTCGGTAAAATTCGGTTACGGTGGATTTCACTTCATCAGGCAATATTTTACCCTGTTTGGGATTTGGAGACGATAGCATACCATTTTCTTTCTCTAAATTTTTGGCTTGCACAGCCATTCTTTGGGAGCAACTGAATTCACTCATCATCCCGCTGATGCTCATATTCCTAGCAAATATTGTCAGTATACCTATTTGCGCTGAACGGCTCGAAATAATGTATTTTTCTTTCAGGCTTTTGATCACCTCTGGCATGGAGTTTTCATCACATTTTGACACTGTATTTTGTGTTTTCTCCGCAGTGCTTGGTCCAGCAACTAGTTCTAATTTCTTTCGCACAGAATCTTCCACTTTACTTCACTTTTCAGGAACGTACCCTGGGTTCCTTTCCGCCTTTCGTTTGTCGAATGGGATTTCGCCTATCATCGATAACGACTTGTTTAATAGGTCAACTTCTGCTTCTCGCTCAAAAACCTCCTCGTCCTCATCTGTCGAAATAGATTCTGCAATGCCTTTGATAGTACCTTCTGATGATATTTCGAACTGGTCGAAGATGATTCTTCAATATGCTCTGGTGACAACTGAGAAAGTTTTTTTTCTGCACGAAGTACAAAGTCTGTCATCTTTTTTTCACCTTTGAAGAAAATTTCATCAACATATCATTTGACACATTGCGAAGATCTTTTCGTTGTTTCGTTTTATGGCAGCTGAACGGATCGCAACAGTATTTTCAGAACTCCTTTCGATCTTCAGTCGCCATGCTTACTGCAAAATATGCAAAAACTGAGATTAGCCCATTTATAACTTAATTCGATGATGGTTATACAAAAAATGTACACTTAAAAATCAATAGACACAATCGGCAGAATATTTTTTCGCAAATGATGCAAAATACATTTATATATATTTGTATATATATATATATATATATATATATATATATATATATATATATATATATATATATATATATATATATATATATATATACATACATATATATATATATATATATAATAGTCCAGAGATGATGATTGTCAATTTCAGACATGAACTCGCCTGCCAGCAGGTGATGTCATTGGAACGATGACGGCAAATGTCTCCCAATGTCGAATCAAGAATTCGTGATATGTGGACCCCGAACAATAAAACCATCATCACACTTGAACCCATTGAGATCCCATTTTAATTTATGCTGAGGTGTTGGAGTATTTGAAGGGGTATTCTCACACGAAAAAATTGGGATCATCGGTTTGGCTGGGGGGCGTGGGCCCAAGGTCAAAGGGCGCCCCAGACTATAACTTTTTGAATTACTGTTTCGGAGTGATTTTACTTTAGCGATTCGAAATATCTCGCTTTTACGAGCATTTTGATTCCAAGATCATCCAAGTCGGACCACTACAACCTGTGATATGGCCACTGGAAGATTGTGGGTCAACCGGGGGTGCCCAAATTTAGGGGGGGGGCCTAAAATGCGCCCCGATGGGCCCCCAGGTCTTGACACATAAAATTGACACATAATGTTTTACCGTAGATACAAACACTTGCACAAAAAGAGTGAAATCTGAGATGATGTGTCAAAATTTCGCTGAAAAATGTGCGCACTTGACATGGAACGCCCCAGCAGTGAGCCTGAAAATTGAAAAGGCTGTAATAAGGAGCTCATTTACATATTTTGCTTCTTGATAAAAAAGAAAACAAAACATGGAGTTGTTAATTTATGGTTTACTTTGTTACTGATGCCATGATTGGCATTGACGTGAACAATCAACTTAACTCCTTGACACAGTGGCACCGCAATTATTCTGTGAGAATAGCTCTTAAATATGACACCTACATCTGGAAAATTTCCCATCCTCACAATGAAATATTATTAAACATAGATCACTAAACATGTGCATTTGAAGCTGGTACAGGGAGGAAAGGGACAGTGATGGGAGGTGGTGGCACTGGAGCACTTGCTCCTCCTTTCAGATCTGAATCTGAGAGGGTAGAGTGGAAGTATGATTTCAACACACCTTAACCATGGGGACACGGTATTTCGACATTAATAATCCTTCTTCAGAAAAACAAACCCCGACAAAGTTCTACCATGCTTCAACTAAACCAGTCAAACCAGTCTAGAAATGGCATGCATGTGCGCACACACAGAAATACTTCAAGGAACTCTCACCAATTGTAGTTTTAGTTGGACTTCATTAAGAGCAGACATGAGCAGAGCAAGAACTGAGAGTCTAGTTCACAAACTTCCAACATGTTCTCGACTTAGAATCCGGTCTGCATAAGGTCATGCCTCATTTTCATTACAAAGTCTTCGATGCAAAGAGGATAAGATAAGATAAGACAAGTCTCACCGAGGGCAGCTCTGACAGGGCTGATATAATACCCCATTTTTAGCTCACCTGGAATGTAGTTCTGGGGAGCTCATGGGATGGAGCGTCGTCCGTCTGTCAGTCTGTCTGTTCGTCTGTCCACAAACACTTGTAACTTCTTCTCTGAAACTGCACATACGATTTCGATGAAACTTGGCCATAACCTTCATCAACAGGTATGTACCAAAGGGGGTCTACCAAGGATTGCCCCCCCCCCAAAAAAAATAGGTATTTGTTTTCTTCTCAGAAACTACAAAGACAATTATGATGAAACTTAACCACAACCTTCATCACCTGTGATGTTCCAAAGTTTGCTCATGCTATTTTTAAAAATCGGGGTCTTAGGTGGTTTATGGAGGAGGGAGGTTGCCCCCAAAATAGGTATTTGCTGACTCTGTCCCACATTGACTTCCTTCTCAGAATCATTATTCTATCAGGTGAGCACCCCAGGGTATTGCCCCTATTTTTCTCTATTTGAACATGTGTGGCTCAGGTTTGAACTCAAGGATTATTTTGAAAGCCAAGTGGCACAATGACAATGCTATTCGGCCTTTGTAAAGATTGTGTTGCAAAAATTCGACTTTTTTTGTTTTGCCACTGCAGTTGTTTCAGAAAGATGGAGTTTATAATAAAATATAGCACTATTATTCGATGATGTTAATAGGTAAAAGTAGTTTATAACGTCTGTGCACATGTGTTTTGAACATAAAATAAATAAATTCAGACTCAAACTTGGTGATGCCAGAGTTTGCACTCTGCAGGATAGCCTGAATGTGGAGACTTGAATTTAAACTTGAACTGGCTGAATGGTCTCTTGGGGAATGTGATAATTCTCAGTTTGGTTACACGTGCCGAGAGTTGCAAATCACACATTCTCACTGGTAATTTATTTGCACAGGGAGAAGAAATATAGTCTACATCCACGAGGATGAAAAGTCAAATATAAAGTTTAATAAAATGTGTAAATGCAACCAGACCAGGAAGCACAAAGAACTAGAAAGCGTCCCAAAATGCAAAGCCCGTCCGCGTCCGCTTTGTACTCGAACGAAACTTGTCGAAAACAACAGCAAATTTTATTATTATTATTATTATTGAACACCTTATCACGTGTAGTCTTGAGAAAAAGAACATTGGAAGGGTCTTTTCAACTCTTACTTTGCGTTTCTGAACACGATCTATATTTCTATGAGCCATGATTTTGTCCGAATCTCGATATTCCCTAACGCTGAGAGAGTGAACAGAAATTTTGATTGGTCGAAATGATGTAATATATTGTCCAAGTACTGCTAAACTGGAGGTGTTTGGATGTTCCAGCAAGGCGATTTACATTCTACAGCATTCAAGTATGTAATTAATTTGAAGTAAAATGAAAGTTTTAAAGACTGTTAAAAAAAAAAAAAATTGAAAGTTTACTGCCGTTGATACACTAGCTTTTCAGGTCAGGTATGGGAGCATGTGCCAGAACAGCGCGTCGCTGCGTCCACTTTCCGCCGGTACTCCAGGGGCCTCCGTCTGGCCATCCCCCCAGGCAGATGCCAGGCCCATCCCCATCTCCTTGAGATGATGGTCAACCTGCTGCAACCATGAGACACGTGGTCGGCCCACTGGCCTCCTCCACTCATGAGACTCCCTCGCTGAGAGAATCTGGTGAGCAGGATCAGCGTCAGGAAAACGAGCCACATGTCCATACAGCCGCAGCTGACGCTCACGGACTATGCAGGTAACAAATCTCATCCGAGTCTCTCTCAGCAACCGCTCGTTGGACACAAAATCCGACCAGCGATAGCCAAGGATTCACCGAAGAGACCTGGTACCAAAGGAATTAAGTCTCCGTCTCAGATCCTTGGTCAAAGTCCAAGTCTCGCACCCATAGAGCAAGACTGGAAGTACCAAGGACCTGAAGACTCGGACTTTCGTCCTCCCGCACAGGTACCGGCAGCGCCACACCCCATGATCCAGTGAATCCATGACTCCCCAGGCCCGACCCAGACGTCTATTGACCTCCGGCTCACAACCTGCGGAGACATGAATATCACTGCCAAGGTAAGTGAATCTATCCACGACCTCAACATCCTCACCACAAACAGACACAGACAGGACAGCAGCATCCAAGATGTCACCGAAAGCCTGGATCTTTGTTTTGACACAAGAAATCCGTAATCCCAACGGCTCCGACTCCTCATTCAGCACCTCGAGGGCCCCCAAGAGGATGTCTAAAGTCTCCGCAAAGATGACTGCATCATCTGCAAAATCAAGGTCCGAGATCTTGACATTCCCAAACGATGCACCGCAACTTGATCTCTCCGACATCCTCCCTAAATCCAGTCCATACAAGTGCTGAAAAGTGTGGGGGCAAGTACACATCCCTGACGAACTCCAGTAACAACTGGAAATAAGTCAGAGGCGGTACCACCACACTTCACAGCACTCTCAGTACCAGAGTAGAGTTCAGACATCAGATCGATCAGTTTCGGTGGCACCCCACGAAGACCAAGAATCCTCCAGAGGACATCCCGATTCACTGAATCGAACGCTTTACAGAGATCAACATAGGCTGCAAGCAGCCCCTGGCGAAACTCTCGTCTGCGTTCGGTGAGGACACGAAGTGCAAGGATACGGTCAATCGTTGACCTCTTTGGTGTAAAGCCTGACTGCTCTGGACGCTGGTGCTCAAGCAGATGGTGGCGAACCCTATCAAGAATTATCCGAGCAAAGACCTTGCCCGGCACTGAGAGCAGCGTCACCCCTCGGTAGTTGTTGCAGTCTTGGCGATCACCCTTCCCTTTCCAGAGAGGGACAACAAGGCCCCTCTTCCAGTCAGTTGGGATGATGCCTGTGTTCCAGGCAGAGCACAAAACTGCATGCAACGGCAGAGTGCAGCATTTCCACCAGCCTTGAGAAGTTCGGCATGGATGCCACAGATCCCTGGAGCTTTGCCCCGTTTCAACTGGTTCACCGCAGCCCGTGTTTCCACAAGCGATGGTGGACCACAGTTGATTCCGAGGGTCAGCAGCAGGGATTGTAACACCCTTGACGTCCAACTCGACAGCTGGGGGATCAGCCTGGTACAACCGCTCAAAGTAACCGGCCCAGCGGGCCTTCACTTCAGACTCCTCTGTCAAGAGCCTACCACTCTCTGCTCGAACTGCAGTGCTCCGAGGGATGGGCTTGGATGAACGTAATGCGCGAATTCCCCTGTAAGCGGGACGAGAATCACCTGTCCACAGGTGATGCTCTACCCCCTCACAGATTCCTCGCACATAGGCCTCCTTGTCCACCCTCAGTGCACGTACAGTTTTACGCCTCAGCTCCCTGAACAGCTCAGCTCTGCCATTCAGCCTGGCCCTGCGACTCTGGTCAATGGTATCCAGTGTCACTTGAGAGACAAAATTCTTCTTTGCCCTGCGGTGAACTCCAAGGCATCCACCGGCAACATCAAGGACGGTGGTCTTGAAGGTGCTCCACAACTCTTCAGGAGCCCCCAAAGCACCCAGACCCCCCAAGTGTCCACTCAGCCTGTTCGCAAACTCCTCAGCTACTCTCTCATCCCTGAGCTTGGCAACATCCAGCCTAGGCTGGGATGGTACCATTCTCCAGGATTTAAGGTGCAGCTTTAGAGTTGCTACAACAAGCCTGTGGTCAGTATTGAGGAACTGAGCACTCCGGTAGACCCTGCAGTTCTGGATCATCCTCCAACGACCGTCAATGAGGACATGGTCAATCTCCTTTGCCACACCGCCAGCGTTGGAATACCAAGTCCAGCGATGAGCTTGCGGGCGCTGAAACCATGAACCAGCCACCCTAAGTCCATGACTTCTTGCAAAGTCAAGGAACTTAGTGCTATTCTGGTTCATAGTTCCTGACCCATGGGGACCAACACACACCTCATAACCGTCCCTATCAGTTCCAGTCGATGCATTGAAATCCCCCAAGACTAGAAGTGTATCTCGTCTGGGGCACTGATCAACCACCGACTCGAGTGTGGCGTAGAATGTGTCCTTCACGGTGAGGTCACTCGCCTCAGTCGGAGCATAAATAGAGACCAGGGAAATGACACCTAAGGAGTGACGAATCCTTAATCTCATAATACGCTCGTTGACCGGTGTTACCTCAATTATCATTGGGGTCAGCTTATTGGACACAGCTACAGCAACTCCTTGGGTATGGTAACCATCAGAGCGACCAGAACAATAGTAGGTGTAACCACCCACCATTATCTCGCCGCAATCCAGTCTCCGAACCTCAGAGAGAGCTGCAATCCCGATGTCCAAACGCTTGAGCTCAGATGATAACAGAGACAGGTGATCATCCTCTCTTAGGGATAGGACATTCCAGGCACCCACCCGAAGGGACCGCCTCAGGTTAACCCAAGGAGACCGCTGTCTGGTGGACGACACCTCAGCACCACTCCGACACACTCTCCCGCAATCTGACCCAGGGATGTTACCCCGTGGTTTCCCTCCTATCAAAGATTGGGGGTCCCGAAGGCTTTGCCCCAATCCCATCATCCGGTGAGCTGCCCTGCGAAGGGAAGCTGCACAGGAGGTACTCCCACGGAGTGGGTTTTCAGATTTTTTTGCGTTTTTGCGTTTTGCGGAATGAAGCGTTTTACGGTGGCTGGAGTGCAAATCCTGCCACCAACCTCCTAATAAGAAGTAACCCAACTGCAGGAGGACGTCCGCAGACACAGTTGGGCACTAGATATGGATGGCCGTTGGCTCACAAGGAGCTCCTCCGCCCTTTGACAGGTTTTGTTTTTGATCCTGCTGGGTGTCCATATCCAAACACCCTCCTCACCAGAAAACCTGGTGGGGGAGACGGTTTAGTCGCCGACAACCCGACCATGGAACAGGTTAGTACAGGTTTACATGGTACCTGTAGCAGGTCACAGATCGAACCTGACCTGACTAGCTTTTACACCACCTTATTTAACACATTCAATTTTGTGCCTATTCTTTATCTCATTTATTACATCCTAAAAAACAGTAAGTTTCCTGTTTGGAATGATTTTCAATTTCGTTTCAATGCCAGACAGGTGGACAGAGTAAAGCAATGTTACCTTACTCTGTGTGCATGCGTGATCAGGGTGGGATTCCATCCAATTTGCCAAATTCAGAGCCAAAATACTGCCAAACTGCAGGTTCATGTTCTGATTTGTGTTCTACGATATTCAATATAATTAGGAATGAACAGGAAAGAACCAACATCATAAATATATATGGAAAAAATTGAAGGGCCATACCAGAAACCAAACACAGGTTGTCTAGTAAACCATACCAGTATTCTGTCATCTGAGATATCTGGGTGACCCACTGGCTGAGCAACGCAATTCTTCCACAAATACAAGTGCCACTCTCTTTCCCCCACTACCCGTGGCACTTGCGGCACATCCGGGGAGGTGGTGCAGGCGGTGCGCACCCCCACCCCCACCCTTCGGACTTTGCGCATGTCTCCGTTTCACTTTTACACAAACTGATATTTTCACCATAATTTTTATCTCCACTTTATGGAAAAAAAAAACAGCTCTTATTTCCATTTTGTCAGCATATACAGTACCTCAATCGATGCAGGGCCCACCACATTGTTGTCAGCAGTGATGTGGGTGTGTACACTGTGTGAGTATATAGTGAGTAATCTGGAAGTACTCTCAGGTGCTCCGTACTATCGGGTGGACGAGTCCACGAGCTCATCGCTGATTATTATTAATCTCCAATCTCATAAAATTCAATAAAACTAATCACTAATCGCTCCACATTTTACACCACTTTTTGGAGAACCATGCTTCGTGTGAAGGTAAAATCTGTTCATTTCTATATAAATAATATATATATATATATGTTATCGTTTTTTTACTCTTACCTATTTTTCTTACTCGTAAAACTTGAAAAATCCATCAGACATTTCATGTAACCAAGAACACTCATTTGTGTATGGAGAAAATCTATGGAAACCCAAAAGTGAAACATCTATAAACCTGAATTTGATGTAACCGTTGTTTGTTTTTATTTGTATTTTCAGCTTACCACATTCTCAAAACAGGCACCAAGACGCTCATACTCACCTTCTGCGCTTATGAGAGCACACCAGGTCGTAAAGGAAGATGGTATTGCTGCTTATAGAGCATCTGGACAGTGTGCACTACCATTGACTACCCTTAGAGTTGATTGCAGAGTTTCTGTTGGTTTCACCAGATTTGGTCCTGAACATATTCTGTCACAGCGAGAAGACTCTAAGCTGGTAGCACATGTTAAAGATCTTGGTGCAGTAGGTGAGTACAGTATAGCTACACAAGGACTGAGGTATTGACCCTGGCTACAGATTACACTGTTCACCTCGGGAAGCGACAGAAAGATGACGAGTACCATGCAATGGTTCTACAACTTCATGGACAGATGGCCTGAGCTGCCCACGTGGTGAAACCATCATGTTTATCCGAGCTGTGCGTGGTAAAACCAAGTTTATCTGAGCTGTGCACAGTGAAACCATCAGGTTTATCTGAGCTGTGCACAATGAAACCATCAGGTTTATCTGAGCTGTGCACAGTGAAACCATCAGGTTTATCTGAGCTGTGCACAATGAAACCATCAGGTTTATCTGAGCTGTGCACAGTGAAACCATCAAGTTTATCTGAGCTGTGCATGGTGAAACCATCAAGTTTATCTGAGCTGTGCTCAGTGAAACCATCAAGTTTATCTGAGCTGTGCATGGTGAAACCATCAAGTTTATCTGAGCTGTGCAGAGTGAAACCATCAAGTTTATCTGAGCTGTGCAGAGTGAAACCATCAAGTTTATCTGAGCTGTGCAGAGTGAAACCATCAAGTTTATCTGAGCTGTGCAGAGTGAAACCATCAAGTTTATCTGAGCTGTGCAGAGTGAAACCATCAAGTTTATCTGAGCTGTTAGAGCACGTTGTGCATCAGAAGAATCAGAAACAAACTACTTCAATGAACTGGACCATATTCCAGCAAAATACAATCGAAAGGACAAACCACGGCTTATCTATAATGCAGATGAGAAGGGCATCAATACAGAATACAAGCTGCCTAATGTTGTTGCAGGTAGAGGATATCAACCACAAGCTGTCACGGCTGAAAGAAGCAAGACTGTTACCAATAGTGGAGTGGTTAATGCACAGAGAAAATCAGATACCACCTTTCTTTGTTTTTCCCAGACAGCAAATGGTGCGAGATTTGATGCAGGGGAAAACTGTTGGTGCTGATGCAGGACTATTTCATTAAATATGTACAATGTCAGGATGCTTCAGACACAATACTTGTCCTGTATGATGGTCACAGAAGCCACGTAGCTATTGACCTGATCAACTGGGCCAAGGAAAACAATATTGTGCTGTTCGTTCTTCCTCCACACTGTTCCCATGTCTTACAACCTATGGATATCGGATGGTCTTGGCCCCTTCAGCTGAAGTATAACCAGGAATGTTTGTCTTTTGCATGTGCCAATCGTCATTGAGCAACTAGATATGATGTGTGTGGATTGGCTTGTAAAATAAATGCAGATGAGGGACAACAGGGTAGACCTGCAGAATTATTTCCGTGTGGTATAACATGGAGACGAATTTCCATTGATCAAAATCCTACTCCATATTGGATGCATCCTCCTTGTAGGCTCCTGTGAGGCTGAACGCTCATTTTCTTGCCTGCAGTACCTAAAGACCTACCTAAGAGATTCCATGGGAGGAAGTCAGATGGCATATCTGGCCCTCATCCACATAAACCATGACTTTCCCCATATCCCCACATGATGCGTGACATTTTCATTTGGAAACACAAGCGCCATCTTTTCCAAAATAGCACCACTTATGAGTAATAAAATAATTCACATTGCACTGTCCTGTCTGATTTCTTTTGTGGGGAGAACCCGCTGCCATAAGCTTCCCAACCTTGGCGGATGGCGGTGCTAGGATTTGCCCAGCACACAGTCGGTACATGCCATCATTTCACACTACAGGTGTGCACAAGCCTTTTTCCGGCAAGTTCAAACAACTACGGATCAGCTGAGCAAGTTTGCCACTTTGGCCCATTAGTCATCGCAAATCTTCAAAACTGTTGGGTCAGGGAAGAATGCAACAAACTGCAGAAAACTTCCAAGAATGCAGGAAATGCCGTTTCTGACAATCAATTTCTCAAAATTTCCTGGGAAAGGACCTCCAACCCTTCCCACCCCCTCTGGAAATTCCTGGATCTGCCCCTAATCCTAAGTTTATGAATGAATCTCCTGATTTATGGTTGTGTGACATTGGCTGCATGGACTGAATGACCTTTTTACATGTTCATACAATTATTATTATTCTTGAATTGCTAAACTGAAGATGAGCCTGTTTGTTGCTCTGACTGCATCTTCTTCTTATCCTTCTTCTTGCATATCCAGCCATCCATCCATTGGGACCAGACTCTGTGCAAAGCGTTGGTGCTGCCTAAGCAGTCTCTTGGGCTGTTGGGCACAATCCTGGACGGGTCGCCACTCCGACACTGGATACTCGAACGGCTCAATCATCCCAGCAAGCTGGTACTCATTTTGGTTAAGTACTCATAAGCTTAACCACACCTCGAATTAATTCAACATCCAAGCGGGATTTGAACTCAGGACCCTCGGATCCCAAGCCCACCACTCAAGCCATTAAGCCAAACACAAGGCATATATTGCATATGGCAGCTATCATTTTGTTGGGGCACAGCTGTGCTGTGCTGCTGATGTTGTGCCCCGATACCAGTACACTGGTACTCATTTCGCCAACCTCAGAAGGATGACAGGCTGAATCAACCACACCTGGTGTTAATTCAGTGGCAAACAGGGCTCAAACTCAGGACCTTAAGATCCCAAGCAATCCACCCGAGCCACTAAGCCAACACGAGGCTTTACCTACTGTATCTGAGCATGCTGATCATGATTCTCAGATTCCAGGTTTGAATGGCATACTTTTTGCAAGATACTGTATGGTATACGGTATACGGTATACGTCAATTTTTTCCATTGTCGAATAATGTCCTCGAGAGCAACTCAAAGGAGTACTGACTGCTCTCTGTCGGCTGATGCCCCACCTTATACTTGTCTCTCCTCGACATAATCAATTCCAAAACTCTCAACATAATTGGAATCGCCCATAGAAGTAGAATCTGTGCCTGTGTGGTTTTTCATTTTCCTTATTCTTTGCATCCTGAGCATTCAGAAGCAATTTAATGACCTGAGCTGCAGCTATACTGGAGAATGAAACAATGCTGGGAAAGGGACGGGGTGGGGGGAGATCTTATGACAAAGTGGAAGAACAAGAAATATGAACTTGCGTAGAAACATCACACACAGTAGGGGAGGAACAATGTTTGCATATTTTTACCATTAGTCTTTCGCTTCGAACAGAAGCTCAGAAACCAGCCGCGGAGTGAAGAGACAACTTCAAACTCAACGGAGATCTGGGTAAGTGTTCCAATCGGTGTCATTTGTTTTCAAAACGAAAGTGAAATACACATTTACTGAAAATAAGTTTTAAAATCCAACTTGATATCATCATATTGTTAATGATGAGATCATATATCAATCATCCGTTCGAGTGTTGCACTCAATATAAACGTTGAAAGGCTGTAAAGCGACTTCTTTCCACGATGTGGAGAAGCTTCAATGAATTTGTGTTGTCAATTGTATCATGAGATACTAATGTTGGGGAAACATGGCAATCTTGTTAAAGACCGAAATTACTTGCAAACTTGCATACAGTCAAGGCTCATGGAAGAGCGAGAACACAGAACAGAACAGAACAGGATGAACGAGATCGGCCTGGTTGATGTTCCCATTGGATCTGAGCAATGGTGACCATGATTCTGCAATTCCAGATTTAAACGTGATATATTTACTGATGATAAATGTTTTTAACCACATATTTTTACCTACTTTATGGTATTGTGGCACTCGTACCCACTAACCAAAATAAAGGAAAGGAAAACAAGTGGAAAGGAAGGAACATACTACACATAGACATTTGGAAGAAGAATGGTTGAGGGGAAGAATGAGGGAGTAAAGGGAGAGGGGAAGACAGAGAGTAAACAAGTGAGATACAAACTTAAGCACAACAAATTAAGGGGGTTGAAAAAAAGTAGAAGGGAAAACTGGAGATGAAAGAGCAATGGAACAAATAAAAGGGAAGGTGGTGTGAAGGAAGATGGAAGAAAAGACAATCACATAGAGAGGAACAGGTGGGCTTGGTGAGGGTTAACGATGCGAGAGATGATGTGAAGATGGATGAGAAGTGACCTGAGGAGGTGAACAGCTATCTTGACTGAGATTGAACAGACTGAAAAAGTTGGTTCTACTGGTGAGAGAAAAGAGGAACTTCTATATGAATATGACAGCTTGGGTGCTGGGTAGCCATCATTTTGTTTGGACACAACTATGCCACAGCTGCTGTGCCCCTCTACCAATACACTGGTACTCATTTCACCAACATCAAAAGGATGACGCACTGAATTAACCCCACTTGGTGTTAATTCAGTAACCAACAGAGCTTGAACTAATTACCCTAAGATCCTAAGCCAACCACCCTAAGCACTAAACCAACACCAACCTTTGGAAAGAGGAACAAATGAGTGGAGGTGAACAATTAGCCTGGATTTTCCAGGAGTTTCACCAAAAGTTTCCAGGAATTTCCACAGGAAAAAAAATTGCACACACTGAGGTGGATATTAACCTGAAAGATGGTTGAAGATTAATTGTGGGGTTGGACTACCACTGGTGAGAAAAGAAAGCAGGAATGTAGAAGAAAACAATGTCAAGTGGTTCAAACGCACTTAAAATGTACTCATGCATGTCCATCAGAAGTGTTTTTAATATCCCTTTCTTGGCAGAACTTTCTTGCTTGGCCAAGTGAAACTCCGCATCTGCTTCGCTTGGTCAAGAGCACGATGCATAAGGGCTGCCTGGTGCCCTTGTGTGGCCTGGTGTTTCTGGCTTCAGGTTTCAACTGGACACATGCCCAAGCATTGCAGGTGAGGGTGGCATGCTGCTGATATCAATGGGGAAACTAATGTAACAATCGTTGCACACTTGTGGCCATAAATCTCACAGATAACTTCAAACATGGGAAAAAAGTTAATCGGTCAATCATGCTCGTGCCAAAATGTCTCCCTGTGCAACTACCAATAAAAGTTCATACCTCGTGAACACCCACGATGAAAGGTTTACAAGAAACATTTCATGAATTTGTTTGCTTGTTTTTAAAACGATAGAAGGGATCTCAATGAAATAGAAATGATTAAATAATGAATGTGATTAATTGGCAACCACTCTCCCAACACTCTGGACCTGTTTATCATCTCCAGTCCTTTGCGTCATCGGTACACCATTTCACTCCCAATTGGTTCCTCTGACCACATTCTTGTAAATGTCTCTTTACTTACCACTCAACCTCTTCTGCCTGCTCTCTGAAAGCCAGTATTGGCACTTTATTAGCACTGACTGGACTGGCTTACAGAAATTATATTTTGGCTTTCCTTGGGAGGATTACTGCTTCTTCTCATATGATACCTCTGTCTGTAGAATGTATGGCTGAAGTTACTGTTGCAGGAATGGAGGCTTATATCCCTTCTCTTTGAATGCTATCTCTTCTTCTAAATCGTGGTTCAACCATTCCTCTTCTGTGGCCATTCATGCAAAGGATGGAGCATATCGGACTTGGAAAAAGTTTTCTTCCTCTGTCTCACATTCAGCCTTCATCACTACTAGCAATCATTGCAAATATGTTATTCATTAGGTGAAGCATTCCTGTATCCAAAGGCAGTGGTGACGACCTCTCCTCTTCTTTCACATATTAGTCTTTCTGCTCTTTAGCCAAAAGGATCTCCAACTGTCGCATTACCGTTCCTTCGCTTTTCCGATCCAACGATACTGTAGCTGTCTCACTGACAAAGCAATTATTTTCTCGTCCAATTCCATATTGCATGACTCTAATATTCCAACACTCCCGATGCACCCATTATCAATCTTACTCCGCTCAATACAATCTCATTTTTTTTCAAGTCAATAAAGTACTTCCTTCACTGGATGCGAACAAGGTTCATGGATGAGATGGCATTCCTCCTCGTATCTCCGTACCCTTGGATTTGCACTCCGTCCACAATAAAACACTTCATTCCGTAAAACCCACAAAATCTGAAAACCCACTCCGTGGGAGTACCTCCTGTGCTGCTGCCCTCCACAGGGCAGCTCACCGGATGACGGGATTGGGGTGAAGCCTACGAGACCCACATTCCTTGATAATAGGAGGAAAACCATGGGGTAAACCTCCAGGGTCAAATTGCAGTTTTTTTTTTGTTTTTTTTGTATACCTTGGTCGAGGCTCGTATGAGAGCTAACACACAACTCACAGCAAGGAGGCATGAGACAAGAGGGGCGGGAGTGGAAGGGACAAAACAGTGGGGAACAGACACATTAGGTGAACTGTGGAAGGGAGAGGGATGGGGATGGGATGGGGAACATGGCGAAGAGAAGATGGACGTTTCAGGGACTTTCAGGAAGGAAAGCAGGAGAAATGAAGGAAGTGGGCTTGGGTGGATTATCGGGGGTAGAAAAGATCAAGGATTTGGATGGGGGAAGATAAGAGGTGGTGGTGAACAGCTGTTTTGAAAGCCTGGAGGGAAGAATGGGAAAGAATAGAGTGAGGAAGTTTATTCCAAAGGCGGGAAAAAAGAGGAATGAAAGAGTGAAGATGAGCAGTGATTCGTGATTTTGGTAGTTTTACCAGAAGGGGGTTGTTGGCAGACCTTGAGCGCCCTGTGGAAATGTGGTGGGGACAAATCGCAGAGAGAGCAGGGGGCAAGGCTGGAGAGGAGTCGGTAGAAGACAGAAAGACCACCGACCAACCTGCGGTGATTGAGTGAGAGGCCCAAAGACTCAGCTTCATTGCGGGAGATGCCGATGATCTTAAATGCCCTGGTTTCGACAGCGTGAAGCCGAGAAAGGTGGGAGGCAGGAGCACCAGCCCAGAGGGAGAGCAGTACTCCATAAGGCTACGGACAAAAGCTTTGTAAGTGGTCAGGAGCTCAAGAGGGCCGAGGAAGGACTTAGCACGACGGAGGATTCCCAGTCGGCGACTGGCTTTTGAGGCGAGGTTGAAAATGTGACTTTCCCAGGGAAGGTCATGGCAGATAGTGAGACCTAGAAGCTTGAAAGAAAAAGACTTCTTCCAGAGGATTGTTGAGAAAGTGGATGGGGGGATTTTGTAAACGGTCCTTTCGAAGAGACATAGTGAGAGTGTGAGATTTGTCTGGATTGAAAGACATGTTCCACGTGTTGGACCAGTTTGTGATTTTATCCAGATCTGCAGTGAGCGAAGAAGCTGCTGCTTGCCGGTCTGAGGGATGACAGATGGTACGGCAGAGGGTGGAGTCGTTGGCAAAGAGAAATAGAGGATTTTCCAGAGAGTCCGAGAGATCATTGATGAAAACCAGAAAAGAACAGGGCCCAGAACGCTACCTTGAGGAACTCCAGCCTGCACAGGAAGAGGGGATGAAAGAACTCCATTTAGGGCCACACGTTGACTGCGACAGGAGAGGAAGTCTGCGAGCCATGAGTGGAGATGGCCTTGAATACCATGGGAAGAGAGTTTGGTGAGTAGGGCAGGGTGCCAGACTGTGTCAAAAGCACGTGATATGTCCAGGGATACGGCTCGGATTTCCTGTCTGGCATTGAGGACCTCCATCCATTGATGGGAGAGCAGAAGCAGCATATCCAGGGTAGAGTGACCTGGTCTGAAACCAAATTGATGATTTGAAATCAAGCCATTGGAGAAGAGGAAGGATTTCATGTCTGAAGCGATGATGGATTCCATCACCTTGCTGATGATTGGGAGAAGGCTGATTGGTCTGTAGTTATAGGGATCTGTTTTTGCACCTTTTTTATGCAGGGCAGTGATGTTAGCAGATTTCCAAGCAGATGGCAGATGACCTTGGGCAAATGAGAGGGTGAATAGAACAGAGAGGGTGAGCAAGAGCAGAAGAGCAGGCTTTGAGGACACGTGGGCTGATGCCGTCTGGACCGGTTGCAGAATCTGACTCGAGGTTTGAAAGCAAGCTCTCCACCTTGTCAGGAGAAAAGGATACAGAGTCCAGGGACAGTTGGGTGCGACTGGGTAAAGTGGGTAGAGATAGTGATGGGTTTAGGACACAAGATTTAGCTGCAAACACCGAGTTTAGACATTCAGCTTTATCACGTGTGGAATCAGCAGTGCAGCCATTTGAGGTAAGGGAGGGGATGGAGGGGGAACATACACCAGAAATAGATTTGATTAAACGCCACCAGGATTTTGAGGAGGGAGAGAGGTTTGAGAGTTCAGACTTGAGATGAGAAAGATGTTGTTTTCTGGCTCTCCTGAGGGTAGATACACACTTGTTCCGAGCTTTGTGGAAAGAACTGAGATTGCCCTCAGTTGGGTTTGCTTTCCATGAGGCAAATGCAAGTTGTTTCAGGACAACTGCCTCGCCACATGCTTCAGTAAACCAAGGGCGGGAGGAAGGGTAAGACAACTGAACACGAGAGGGGATAAATCTGTGCATGAGGGAGAGCAAGTTTCTTTGAAAGAAATCCCAGGATGAGTTGATGTTTGAGAAAGTAGTGATAGGAGACCAGTCTGTCAGTTTGATGGCTGCTCGGAGACCCTGCCAGTCGGCTTGAGTGAAATGCCAGACTCGACGGCGGTGAGGTGGTTCTCTGATAACAGCCAGAGAGATGTCCACTTTGACAAGGACGTGGTCAGAAGAACCAATTGGAGCGAAGGAAGAGCAGCAGATATTGTCAGGAAAATTTGTCAAAATCAGATCCAGAAGAGATGGAGGACCATTGGTTGAGATCCGGGTCGGGAAGTTGACCGATTCGGGAAGAAGTTGACTGAGTCAGTCCCAATGAGTCGCAGAAAGCTGTTGCTGAGGTGCCATGGCAGGTGAGAGAGGTACCCACACCTAGCCAACTGGCGTGATGACAATTGAAGTCACCACATAAGAGGAAGAGAGAGTTTGGATGAGAAGATAGAAGATGGTCCATGTTTTCGGATAGTGAGGTGTAGATGGAGTCATCACTGTTCGGTGGACGGTACAGTACACATATAAATATGAGGTGGGAGTGGAGGGGAAGCCGAAGCTAGAGGTATTCCTGGGGGTGTGGGGGAGTGAGAGCAGGGCATGGAGAGTGAGGAATAGAGTCTTTGATGAAGAGAGCAACACCTCCACCAGGACGAGGCTCAGGTCTGTCATACCGTAAGAGGCAGTAACCAGGGAGAGATACTTGGGAGTCAGCCACGTCTTGGGAGAGGAAAGTTTCTGTTAGGCAGATAATGTCTGGTTTGTCAGTGGCAACCTGTATGGAAAGATCTGAAAGGTTTGAGCGAAGGCCCCGGATATTTGAGGTCCACACTTTTAATGAAGAGGAAGGGGAGGAGGCTTTGGGTGCAGGAGGTGGAGGGGGAGGGGGAGGGTAGGACAAGGGACGAGGGGGGCAGGTAAGGAGGGTTGCTGAAGGAGTGTGGGGTATTGCAGAATAGCGAGGGGAGGGGGCCGAATGAGGAGGAGAAAAGGTTCTGTGGTGCCGGGGGAGAGGGGGGACAAGAGACAAGGAAGAAGGCAGTTGAGGATTTAAGGAGGTGGAGTGAAGAGATGGAGGTGAGAGGGCAGTGGAAGGAGGCAGGTTGGTGGATGAGAGGGGGGGCAACTTTGAGAAGGAAGAGTGAGGGGGGATGAAAGGTGGGAGAAAGGTGAGGGGGAATTTTTGAGAGAGGTGAGAGGGAGGCTTGGAGGGAGAAGAGTGGGATGGTTGCTTTGAGAGTGAGAGTGAGGGGTGAGGGGGGTGAGTTGGCACTGAAGTTGGAAAAAAAGAATGGTTGATGGAAAGCGAGCATCCATGGCAAACTGTGGTTTTTAAACGTTTTAGGTCAGAGATGCGATTTAACACAATTCTTGATGGATGCAATGAAGGCGAATTCAGAGCATGGAGAGAAGAAGCGCTGTAATAGTTGGATTTTTTAGGCAAGGAATGAAGGAGAGGTCGAAATGAGAGCAGTCTGTTAAAATAGCAGAAGAGTAGTGCATTGTGAAACAGTAAAGAGTACCACATGTGTGAGAGAGGATCAAAATTGAAGGTAATGGGGAGGATAGAAATTGAAGGTAATGGGGAGAAAAAACAAACAAACAAAAAAAAAAAAACGATCGAACACCGAGTGGAACCGGTAGGCCTCAAGCCTAGGCCTAGGCCTCAAGCACCAGGTAAGAACGTCGACAAAAATACTCACAAAATAGCACGATTTTTGAAACAAAACCGAACTAGCAACACACAGTAACATGTAGGTGAGAAAATTAAACAGTTAAAACGGGACAAATAACAACCGGAAACTTAGCTTTGAGAACATCAGCAGGGAGCCCCGAAGGAGACCTCTCGCTGCTCCAAAACCGGAACCGGAAGTCCGGTTCAGTAGTGTGTGCCGGGGTGGTGCTGAGGTGTCATCCGCCAGACGGCGGTCTCCTTGGGTTAACCTGAAGCAGTCCCTTCATGTTGGTGCCTGGAATGTCCTTTCTCTAAGAGAGGATGATCACCTGTCTCTGTTATCATCTGAGCTCAAGCATTTGAGCATAGGTATTGCAGCACTCTCTGAGGTTTGGAGACTGGATAGTGGTGAGATGATGGTGGGTGGTTACACCTACTATTAGTCTAGTTGCCCTGGTGGTTACTATGCCCAAGGACATGCTGTAGCTGTGTCCAATAAGCTGCTCCCTTGATAATTGAGGTAACACCGGTCAACGAGGATATTATGAGACTAAGAATTTGTCGCTTCTTGGGTGTCGTTTCCCTGGTCTCTGAATATGCTCTGACTGAGGTGAATGATCTCACCGTGAAGGATGCATTCTGTCTTGGGGGATTTCAGTGCATCGACTGGAACTGATAGCGATGGTTATGAGACATGTATTGGTCCCCATGGGTCTGGAACTGTGAAGCAGAATAGCACGAAGTTCCTTGACTTTTCAAGAAGTCATGTACTTAGGGTGGCTGGTTCATGGTTTCAGTGCCCACAGGCTCATCGCTGGATTGGGTATTCCAACGCTGGCGCTGTGGCAAAGGAGATTGATGACGTGCACGCTGATGGTCACTGGAGGATGATTTAGAACTGTAGGGTCTACCGGAGTGCTCAGTTTCTCAACACCAACCACAGGCTTGTTGTAGCAACTCTGGAGATGCAGATTAAATCCAGGAGAATGGTGCCATCCCAGCCAAAGCTGGATGTTGGCAAGCTCAAGGATGACAGGGTAGCTGAGGAGCTTGTGAACAGGATGAGTGGGGATTTGGGGGGTCTGTGTGCTTTGGGGAATCCTGAAGAGTTGTGGAGCGCCTTCAAGACCACCATCCTTGAATTTGCCGGTGGATGTCTTGGAACTCACTGTAGGGCGAAGAAGAATTTTGTCTCTCAAGGGACACTGGATACCATTGACCAGAGTTGCAGGGCCAGGCTGAATGGCAGAGCTGAACTTGTCAGGGAGCTGAGAAGTAAAACTGTATGTGCACTAAGGGTGGACAAGGAGGCCTATGTGCGAGGAATTTGTGAGGGGGGTAGAGCATCACCTGTGGACAGGTGATTCTCGTCCTCCTTACAGGGGATTTCACACATTGCGTTCCTCCAAGCCCGTCCCTCGGTGTACTGCAGTTAGAGCGGAGGGTGGTGGGCTCCTGACAGAGGAGTCCGAAGTGAAGGCCCGCTGGGCCGCTTACTATAAGCGGCTGTACCAGGCTCATCCACCGGCTGTCAAGTTGGATCTCAAGGGTGTTACTATCCCAATTGCTGACCCTCCAATCAACTGTGATCCACCAGCTGTTGAGTTGGATATCAGGTGTATTACTATCCTGATTGCTGACTTTCCAAACAACTGTGATCCACCTTTGTTTCTGGAAACATACTGCAGTGAACCGGTTGAAAAGGGGTTTAGCTGCTGGGATCTGTGGCATCCATGCTGAACTTCTCAAGGCTGGTGGAAATGCTATACTCGTGTCATTGCATGCAGTTCTGTGCTCTACCTGGAACACAGGCATCTTTGCAACTGACTGGAAAAGGGACCTTGTTGTCCCTGTAGAATAAATTATTTAGTCATCATGTATATTTGAGTCATTTATTTGACAAACAACATAAACAAATACAAACAAACAAATATATATGCACATATGGAGGATCTGCACACAGACTTGCTCCAGATCTCTGAAATACATGATAAAGTTAAGTCCTTTATCTAGAATACAGTGAGACATCGTAGTTTTTTGTTTCCAAATGCTGGCACCACGGTTTGTCAGGTCTTGATATTCTCAGGTGGAGCTCATCAGCCTTCTTGCAGCCGCCAGCTTGATTTGGTTGAGTGATTGTAGCATATATTTCAAACCCAGATGTGTAGATTCTCTCCTGGCACAGAATGACGCACAAAATGATAGAATGACGTCAACTTGCAACCCTTTTTGGTATTTTGATAGATTTCTGTAGTATGTAGGTTAAAAGTCAGTCTGCTTCTAACAGACTGGGGAAATATGCTATCATGAAGCAATTAGAGCTTAGTGAATACATCTGGACATATATTTAGACCCACATTCCAGTTATACTGAAATCATATTCCCTGTCCAACTTGTTGATGCCTTTCATAAAAAAATCCCTTAGAAAGCAAGATAGCTTTTAAATGATAGGCAATCCTCTAATACTGAATTCAAGCTTATTTGAAAGGTCGGCCTGCTTATCATATCTTTACTGGACAGGTCGACATCTTTCAATAGAGAGAGGAAAGATATGATTACGTGAATTTAAATTAAATAATGGATACATGTTCAAGCACATAGAATCATACTATATTTGAGTACGTTTCCATTTCAGATTTAATACATATATTTTAATATCAAGTTTAATATTACATTTCATTACTGTTTTTATCACCCTCAAACACATTATGCTAATTTCGGAGAAAGTGCATCGACATCCCTCTCTGGAAAGGGAAAGGTGATCCCCAGAACTGCAACAACTACCGAAGGGTGAAGCTGCTCTCAGCGCCAGGCAAGGTCTTTGCTCGGATAATTCTTGATAGGGTTCGCCACCATCTGCTTGAGCACCAGCATCCAGAACAGTCAGGCTTTAGACCAAAGAGGTCAACGATTGACCGTATCCTTGCACTTTGTGTCCTCATTAAACACAGACGATAGTTTCGGTGGGGGCTGCTTGCAGCTGATGTTGATCTCTGCAAAGCCTTTGATTCAGTGAATCAGGACACCCTCTGGAGGATTGTTTGTCTTTGTGGGGTGCCATCAAAGTTGATCAATCTGATGTCTGAACTATACTCTGATACTGAGAGTGCTGTGAGATGTGGTGATACCATCTCCGACTTATTTCCAGTTGTGACTGGAGTTCATTTGGGGTGTGTACTGACCTCCACACTTTTCAGCACTTGTATGGACTGCATTCTGGGGAGGATGTCGGAGAGATCAAGCTGCGGTGGATAATTTGGGAATGTCAAGATTTCTGACTTTGATTTCGCAGATGATGCAGTCATCTTTGCTAGAGACACTGGGTATCCCTTTTGGGGTCCTCGAGCTGCTGAATGAGGAGTCAGAACCACTGCGATTACAGATTTGCTGGATCAAAACTAAGATCCAGGCTTTCATTGACATCGTGGAGGCTGCTATCTTGTCTGTACCTGTTTGTGGTGAGAATGTTGTGGTCATGGAGAGATGTTCTCGCTATACATATTTAGTTGACAGAGTCGAGTCCTAAGCAATCCGACTTCTCAACTCTCCCAATCTGACCTCAAAATCCAACTTCCTTGAATTATGCCGTAATTTTGGCTCCCTTTCCCTTTTCTATAAATACTAGCATATAGGACCTGTCGCTTTGCTGATGAGAATAACAATCTTTGCTGCGATGGCTAATCCATGGGACAAGAACAAAAAAGGATTCCAGAGAGATTCTACTCTCCATGCACAGATAACTCGCATCGCAAGTTGGTGTTTGCAGTTTTACCAGGTGTGCCCATGTAGCTATACACAAACCGTCTTTCGTTTATTTATTTATTTATTTATTTTACATCACAAACCTTCCTGGGAGTTCCATGAATCCACCATCGTCGTTGGTTTGATTGAAATCCGTTAATCCCTTCTCAAGTTACAACACGACAAACAGACAGACAGACATGGCTCCTTTTATAATATAGATTACTTCAGTTTCTTTTCTCAAGAACTGGCTGCTTGTATACCTCCACCATTAGCTATACCACACAATACTTGGCAAGGCACGACATCACAATTGACAATTCAAGGGTGGGCCGTAATGATGTTTGTTTGTTTCCCTTCACCTCTAAGCTCTGGAATCCCTTACCTTCTCATGTCTTTCTGAAGTTATAATCTGCATCTATTCAAAAGTCAGGTTTTTGAGTTCCTCAAAAACTCTTGGATTCGTTTTCATTCTCTTCCCTTCTCTAATTTCTTCAGTCCTTTTTTGTATCACTTAAGGCCTGGCCTCGATGAGGACGATACAGTTGGAGACTGGAGCCTTTAACGTATATATGTATATGTATATGTATATGGTATATGTGCTTGACGGGCGGAGATTGCCAAAAGCCGGCTGAAGTGGTCTGGACACTTGGTGTAAGTGCAGGAAGAGAGAATGGCAAAGAAAGTGGATAGGTTGAGGGAACGAGGTAGGAGAGAAAGAGGTAGGCCGCAGCTGAGATGGGAAGATTGTTTGAGAAGGGATATGAATCAGGGGGTGGTTGGAGAGTGGAGGGAGTTTGTTGAGGACTGAGGGAAGTGGAGGAGTATTGTGGTAAAGGCAGGGCAGAAGCTTGGTGCCATTGCACCTCACCTTTATAATAAAAGGAAGAGAGGAAGAAGAATAAAAATGTGATATTCTGGACTACCATAATAACTGATGCCATGAAATCCTGTTGCACATGATAAAGTGACATCACATTTGTCCATGGGAAAACAGGTTTTCCAGGTGAATGCCAACTCTTTGTCACGTGTATTCTTCGACCTTAGTTATTGTCATGGCAAATGCTGATCAATTTTTTGGAACTTGCGATGACGCACCTGGAACGTTGTAATTGTAATTTTTGGAAACAGACTGATGACGCAACTGATGGCTCATCAAAAGAAACTTACCAAAAAGAAACTCGCCAAATGAATGCACAATGTACGAAAGGTTAAGAGTCATTAATTTTGTTGCTTTTTTAAATCAGATTATTTCTCAAAAGTTGGTGCAAAGGGAGTGATGTAAAGAACTCTAGTGAAGACAGAATTACAGCAAAACATTCATTTTCTGTATTTGTGTTGTAAATAAATCACATTCTCCTTGGTAAACTGACTCACTTGATGGCAAATAGCCCAGTTATTTAAAGTCGGTCGCAATAGTGCACCTAACAAAAAAAAATCACTTTCATTCTTGAAAGCGACGGTTGGTTCTCTCCAGGGGTCTCTGCCGACTTTCTCAAAGATAAGTTACCGGTCGTTGTTTGTCACGTTTTGACTTTTTATTTTGTTATCTCCATGTTTATTGTGTATTCCTCGTTCGCTTTTGTTTCAAAATTTGTGCTATGTGGTGAGTTTTCGTCGGTCTTGTCATATTGGGTTTCCCTGAGGCCGACCCATCTTCCCGTCTATGTGCATGATCGTGTTTGAATGTGTTTTCTCCTTATTACCATCAGCTTTTATTTTCTCCACTTTTCCCTCCACCCTCGTTGTATCCATCCCAACTGTACCCTCTGTTTTGTGTCTTAAAATGTAAAAAAAAATTGCAACAAAAAAAACGTTTTCTCTTCTCACCTTCGGCAGGTTGGAGTCAGTGCGATTACTGACTGCAGTACGTACTGTATACAACCCAGAAACCTAGAGTAGCTTTCACCGAAAAAAAACGTTACATTTATATAGAAGTTTCAAGGATATGATCACAAACATTCTTTTTAAACAGCTACTTTAGAAACAGGCGCGAGGACAAAACTGTCCACGATACATCCCGATCAGGACCCAAACTGCACTGTGCAGCTCGGTAAGTGGCTCAAGCACTCAAGCACTCCAAAGGAATGCCTGACTTGACAAGCGATTACCAGTTACCCTCGATATAACTATGCACCCGGAAACGGCCGTGCAATGTCCGAATTGGACAAATCAATACCTTGGGGAGGAGTCGGAACTGCTGATACTTTCAAACCTGGACCTTACATCTAGCCCAAAAAAAACATGGCGGCTTCAGACCCCAGGGCGGTTTCCCAGGAAACACCATAAGACCCCAGACTACATATGTAATTGCCGAAAAAAGGACCACCCCCACCCCCCCCCCCCCCCGTGGACTACACAGTCATGGATTGCAATAGCAGGTTACGAAGCACGGCGTTTCACTCAATGAATTTACACTTTCTGCACATTCCATAATTTTTCTTCACTCAATATAATCATCCAAACAGTAGAAAAAGTTAAGTTTAATGCTTTGCTTCAATAAATACACAAAGTAATAACAAGCTCAAATGAGTTAACATCCTCGTCCTCTTAATGGTGACGTCATAAAAACGAATATGACGTCATTGTGATGTATCAGGTTTGCAATAAATAATTATCTGTGCTCATGCCCGGCTTGATTCCCACAAACAAAATTCAAACAGCTTGCCTAGTTTCGGAGATAATGGAATAGGCGATTTCCATTAGCGGCGATATTATGACGTCAACTTTTTTTCTAGGAAGAATTTTCAAAATCGGAGATGGGTCCTGCCTGTGCGTGGGCTTTCTGCATATACATGGCAAGTTTCACGAAGATCCGATGAAAACTCTGGGTTGTGAAACAAAAAATGTCAAAAAATAGGAATGACGTCATAAAAATTGATATGACGTCATAGTGATGTATTATATGTGCAGTAATTCATCTCTGCTAATGCCCTGTTCAATTCCCGCAAACAGAATTTAAAAAGCTTGCCTAGTTTTGGAGATAATTTTTAGGCGATTTCCATTAGCGGAGATATTTTGACGTCATAACTTTTTTTCTTGGAGGAATTTTCAAAATCGGAGATATTTTGATGTCATAAATTTTTTTCTAGGTGAAATTTTAAAAATCAGAGATGGTTACTGTCTGCACAGGGAATTTTTACATATATACGCCAAGTTTCAGGAAGTTTCGATGAAAACTTGAGGCTGTGAAACAAAAAAGTCCACAAGAAGAACAACGTTAGTAAGACTTAGAGATCCTCCACAAGGATCTAAAAATCGCTAATTTGTTTAAATTTTCGAATTTCACTCCAGATTACGACACTTATTTTGTTCACCAGATGCGATTCTCAAATCCGACATAATATTTCGATTATATACTTTAATTAGTCCGTGAGAGTGTGACGTTTCTTCCCTTTTCGTATGCTGGTTAAGATGGTGATGCTTAAACCAGAACAATAGAAATCTCACTCCACGTGAACAATACAATGACATGTTGTAAATGAAGTCCAGCTGATGATTACTCCATCGTCATCTCTCCAGTGGTTGGAGAAGAAAGCTGTAATGGTGCTGAGCTGATATGGCTTTAGAATGGCGTCGAAAATGTTAAGCAGAAGAGGAAAACTCGTTCATTGCAGTGGTGGTTGTTTAACCAAACAAACGAAATCCACTTCGCTCGATAGTCTTGATAAAATCAAAGCAAAAGTCACGATTAAAATAATGACGTGTTCAGTGACTCATGAATAGGGATGAGAAAGGCTTGTCCATGACGGCGTGCAAGCTTCCAACATGTCGCCACCGAAAAACTCCCGTAAGCCCTCGGCCTGTTTAACATCCTGTGCGTTGACTGGCTCTCCGGAAATACGCGACTGATTGACCAAGTTCACGTGTTTGCTTTATTTGTTCACGTGTTTGAAAAATTAATGAATTATTGAGAGAATTAGTAAGTCACGACAAGAGTAGATCGTGTTTCCAAATCGAGGCATGGTTGAATTGGCCAAACAAAATGGCGGCTAAAGGCTCCAGCAACCACAGAGGGCTGACTGAGATGGTGTGCCGCCATCTTGGTAAGGCTTATTTTGGGTTTTTTGTGATGAGCACCCCCTAAATTATCTTCAAAAGGGGTGTTTTAATTAACCCAAAGACCCAATTTTCACTCTTGCACTTCCTTGAAGTTTTCTTTGTGTGCATATAAAGTTTCAGGCTACAAGGTTTTATAGTTTTGGAGTTATTGAGGAGACACACACACACACTGACACACACGCATTGCCTTTTATTAGTATAGATACAGCAACACTTTGTCTCATCAGACACAGACTCTTCAGTTAAATCTCCAAACAAAACTTCAAACAAAACACTACATGCATAACTCAACTCTTCACTCACATTGACACTGATCTGCCCCAGGTGTTCAATTTATTGTAATCATACAAACCAAACAGTTGTGGCAAACCAAAAAGATTTAGAGAAGCTCAGTGACGAATGCTTTAGTTTGAACTTGCATCACCTTCATTAACCATCATTGATGTGTGTGTGTATATATATATTCAGGGGTTTGCAGATGTTGATGCAGCATCTTTTACACCATCTTATTTAACATGTTATATTAGTTATTCGTGCCTGTTGTCTGTATCCTTTACGATGTGCCCAAAAAAGTACGTTTCATGTTTCAAATGATTTTCAACTTTGTTTGAGTGCCAGACTGCCAGACAGACTGAGGCAATTGCTTTATTTTTCGTGTGCATGTACGCTCGAGGCGAGACTCCAAACAATTTGCCAAATACTGCTAAACTGCAGGTTCGTGTTCTGATTTGTGTTGCGCACTGTTCAAAATATAATATTCAAATGAAATTAAGTCGTCCCTCTATCATAGAAATAGACTGATAGACAGACAGACAACCAATTGCTTAACCGCACATTGCGCAACGCATCTTACTATAATTCACCGTCTGTCTGTCTGTCTGTCTGTTCCCAGGTACCGCCAAAACGGCTGAACCGATCGCAACCATTTTTTGGGTGTGTAATTCTGGGACCCCTTGAAGTAAAATAGGCATAAATATAATAACATGACCCCGTTGATGGCTCCTGTAGGGAGCGGGTGCTTCTATTACAGAATAATTATGTTATGTGGAAACTTGCAATCAGGTGTTTTGCATGTCCCTCATTCCAAAAGGTCAATTGTAATGAACGTTGTAACATTCCTTCAACAATAACATGATCAATATGGGACTTTTAAATTGACCCCAGAGTAATTGGTGCCAATACACAGAAACCCTGAGAAATAGCAGTCATCGGTTGTCTTGATGTGTATCGTGTGTGCGAGATAAGGATTGTTACATTAAACGGCTCACAAAGCATCTAAAAGAAGTCGATAACACTTGGAAAGGTACCTGAGAGAAAGAGGTGTGCCACTGCACAACAAAAGAGTTGGAAAACTTACTCAGCTTATCGACAGAGCTGAGATCTTACAACTGCCGTACTGCAGACTCCTGACAATGTGGTCGGGAGTCTGCAGTGAAAGGCCCAAAGAACTGTGGATGGACGCAGGCTACACAAACGTTTGATGATCGTTACCAGCAAATGGACTTTGGACCTTGCGGGAGTGCCTCTTGTGAACATGGCAGGTTGGATGACTTGTTTAATGGACGTCTGCAATTGAAAAGATGATGCCGTGCATCATTACCAACAAAGTTATGACTACCAAATTTTCGATAAAGGACATCTTCACGACTTGAAAATGTACAACACTCGTGTCAGCTTTATTTGTATGGGAGACAGACCAGGCAGACTCCCCTGAGAGGCACTGTATCTGGTTTGGGTGCTTCTTAACAGCGATGGGAAAGTCAGAGCAAGGGCTTGTGAATGCACGTAGTTGGGGATGGGATTGGTAGCTGAGCGAGCTGTTATAAATATATTTGTTGTTTAGTTCTGTAGCCACAAAATAAATTATACTCGATTTTTACATCTATTGCTAAGAGGATGTGTGTGTGTGTGTGTGTGTGTGTGTGTGTGTGTGTGTGTGTGTGTGTGTGTGTGTGTGTGTGTGTGTGTGTGTGTGTGTGTGTGTGTGTGTGTGTGTGTGTGTGTGTGTGTGTGTGCGCGCGCGTGTGTGCGCGTGTTTATAAGATGTCACATATAATCACATATAAATATGGATAAATCATGGATAGTATGTGTATAATCACGATTCATGTGTGTGTGTGCATGTGTACGCATTGTCACCACTGGTCGTCAACTCCACTCGAGAGTCCCTAAGATTGAACAGATCCTTCCCAGCTCCTGAAGCATCCATCTTCACCACAGCAAGGAACCATAACTTATGGACCAAGCAGTCTTCTTATCCATGCTCCATTTCACGGAGCCTTCCCCGGTCCTGAAGCATCCATCTTCACCACAGCAAGGAACCATGACTCATGGACCAAGCAGTCTCCTTATCCATGCTATGAAGCCTGGTGTTGGCTTTAATGGTTAAGGTGGCTGGCTTAAGATCTTAGGGTCCTGAGTTCAAGCCTCTGGTCACCATTGAATCAACACCAGGTGGGTTGATTCAGCCTCTCATCCTTCTGAGGTCGGAAAAATGAGTAACAGGGGACATTTAATCAGTGGTACAGCCATGCCCTGAGAAAACAATGCAGCCAAGCAGCAATCGGCTGCAAACGAATAAATACATAAATCCATTCGATGTTCAATGGAGCCCTCCCCAGTACTGAAGCATCCAGCTTAACCAAAGCAAAGAACCACGATTCATGGACCAAGCAATCTCCTTTTCCGTAGTTTGTTTTCCCCTCCTTCCCCGAAGTGGCAACAATTCAGATCCACACGACCTCACATATGACCTCCAGAATATGCCCGTGTATGTCCAGTCTCGGTCTCTTCCTTCTTAACAGGGTAGAGTCAGAAAAATCCAACAAGCTGCAAGGCAATGCCAGGGTGCCAGACTGCGTCCCAAGCACATGTCGATCAGCACAACTCCTGTACCCCCGAGCAAACCTCTGCCACACCAAAGCTGCCGCCCCCACCTTGGTTCTTGCTGCCATCAAAGTCATTGTATTTGGCATGGTCCTGGATCCCACGGAACTCTGTCCCATGTGGGCAGAACTTGGAAAAAAGGGAGTCACCAAAGCTCAGGTTTTCATCTCAGCATTATGATGGGGTTGGCAATACCCAACAACCTACAAAGCCAGGTCACATCCCAAATGCATTTTGAGCAGCTTCACTCTGGGCACCACCAATGCTGCTGTCCTCGGCTCGGTTCTCACTCCCATCAAAGTTGTTGCATTCTGAATGGTCCTCGATCCCACAACACTCGGCCTTTTATCGTCCTCAATAGGAGGAACTTTGAAAGAGGGAGTTCGCCAAAGCTCGGACATGCTTTCTCGGCAGCACAGGATCAACAAGTCCCGCCATGTTGTAGGGCCAGGCTGTGTCACAAACGCATGTAGAACAGTGTGATACTGGGCACCTTGTGCGCATATTTTCCCACCAAAGCTGCCATTTTCGGCTCAGTCTTCACTACCTTCAAAACAGATGTCGTTTGATGTGGCCCTCGGTCATTTCCATCCCAGACGAGAGGGAGGCCGCAAAGCACGTTGCCTCCCCCTCGCCACCATCTTGCCACACACTGTGTGTGTGTGTGTGTGTGTGTGTGTGTGTGTGTGTGTGTGTGTGTGTGTGTGTGTGTGTGTGTGTGTGTGTGTGTGTGTGCGTGCGTGTGTGCGCGTGCGCGCGCTTGCTTGAGAGAGAGAAAGAGAGAGAGGCAGAGAGAGCAAGAGACTACCGCCACTCGCTTGTTTTAACAGGATATTGTAGGAACTCGACACCTCGCATCCACAGATACTTCAGGTATTTCCTCTAATTTTTGTGCATCTAATTTTCATTCAGGAACACAACCATTATGATTCAACATTTTGAAATCGCCATTAATTCCTGAAAATTATGTTTTAAAAGACGATTTGACTTGGCAGGTTAAAAGAGCCCTCTCTACTGGAAGTGAATCGCTGAAAATGCACACACAGTGCATGCTCGAAAGACCTTGTTCGTATTCATATGTCATTTTGAAAGTCCCGTATGCTACATTTTTGGTTTTTTTGTGGTAAACTCCTCAACTCCAATCGAACGTCGGGCTTGGTCAGCTGATTCGTGAAAGATGGGTGAAAATTTTTCCCCAGCAGACTCCACAAGGAAGTCGGAGATTCAAATTCAGATTTGCTTTTCAGCTGAGCCTTGCATTCCCATCTAAGCACTTGCCATACGATGCTGTGACCCCAGGTTCAAATTCCATGCATCTTCTCTTCTATTGTCATGTTAAAAGTGTCATAAAGCTTTTTACCATGAAGCCCAAACCATAAAGGAATGGTCTTGCACCAGAGAATCTCAGCACAGACCTGACTCCTTTTTGACGTCACTTCCAGCCAGTGTTTTCTTTTTTGAAAAGGAAAAAACCGTTTTGACTCTCCCTCTTATGATGTATTGCACAAGGAGAAATGAGATTGCAACATTTAACATTTTTCTCATTTATCCTGCTCGATATCAGTCAGCTTTAATGGCTGTTTAGATGAGTGGGCAAACACTTGCTTCTTTCTGAGTTGGTTGGGTTCTTATGGGTGCTCACTCTCAAGAAACTGCACTTAGCAAGCATGACAAGTATGCCAAAGAACCCATAACATGAGTTGAATGAGGCCTTCATCCTGCAGTGTACAGCAATAGGCTGGTTTGAAAATACCAGTATTTTATGTTTGTTGAAAATTCTTGACATTTCACAGTAAAGTTGCCTGAGTTCAAAAGATAATGGTAAGTTAGAATACAAATGTTTCAATAAGTTGATCTATACACGCGACATCCCAACAATGGTGTTGCCATAATACACAACATGGAGATTACTTTGCTTTGGCATTCAGAGATTATTTATTTGGCAATGCCAGGGCTTCAACATTCCTGTTGGCATACCTCTGGGTGGCGGTTTGTAATGACCCAAGAGTAGAGTGCCAACTGCTGGCTCGGATAACTGAAAGGGTCGAATGGAGACCTATTCCCTTTCATAACCTCCCACAAATTATTTCATTTAAAGCAGGAATGCACCACTGAAGCAAAAGGGTCACACGAGCTTTATTTTAAACCAAAAATGTATTGTATCCATAAAATAATGGAAACTAAAGAACAAAGGACAATGAATAACGAATGATGTGATACGGCCCAACAGGGGAAACGAAAGAACAAAGACCAGAGTGGTGTCAAAGCCACCCATCGCTCGCCTGTTTATACATTTATCGTTTTTCGTTTTTAAAAGACTAGTCCAATAATATTTTTTATAAAGCATTGCAGTGAAGTCTGATCCAAATAATTTTAAAGCAATATATGTATTTGTGTATTGTAATCAGTAAAAAAAATAGTGTGGTTGATAAAAACATTAGAAAGGAAATAACTTGCACCAAAAACTTTAACATTTTCACGCTCACGCTGATGCTGACGCTCAAAGACGAGTCTAATAATATATTTTATAAAGCATTGCAGTGAAGTCTGATCCAAATAAGTTTAAAGCATAGCATATGCTTCATATATGAATACATAATGGACAATAACATATTTTTGGAACCGAAATAAAATTATTATTATTATTATTATTATTTTAATACTGATATACCGATATATACGGTACTGGTATGAGCCCACTGATGCCACTCAGGACAGAATGCTCCAACTCTCCCCTCAGGACTGACTCATCCGACTCTCCCCTCAGGACCAACTCCTCCAACTCTCCTCAGAAATAACTTGTCTATTTAGTTTACCTTCACCACCGAAGATGGACAGATGTTCTGTTTTCACCCATCTTTGTCCGTCTGTCTCTCTGTTTGTGAGAAGGATATCTCAAAAAGTTGTGGACGTTGTGGATTCGGAGGAAGCTAGGTGGACAGGTTGGGAGTGTGACGACAAGGATGAATTGATGAAATTTTGGTGAAGATCCGGATCTGAATATGATAAGTTATTAATTTTTAAGTAATTTTTCACCATTGAGAGATGGGGCTAAAACGATATACAGTACAACCTTAGAGGTATAGCACGATATCTCAAAATGTTGTAGAACTTTGTGGATGAGTTTGTTAGGTGACATAAGCAAGGCGATTCGATTTTTGTTGAGGCCCGGATCTCGATCCAGCTGATCAGTGGAATAAAATATGTAAACTGTTCAGCCTGGTGGAGGTATGCACTTTACAGAGTGCTGTTCTAGTTTCTCTTTTTTACATGTCACAGGTCTACAAGAGCTCCACATTGCTGTTGTTGTTGTTGCTGTTATTGTTGGGTGTCGATTTTTGAAATGTACACCCATTGGTCGGACAGTTTCCGGACCACACCCACATTAGCCACTTGACTCGACCCACCATGGCACCCAGACAAGGGCACAACCACGTGTGACCTTTCGATCCCATCAAGCGTGAACATAGAACACAAAGCATTGTGAAATGAGGTGTCAGTACCCAGCGACTTAGGCCGAAACCACGCAGAAATAGATAGATAGAGATAGAGACATTTTGTCAATATCTTTTTTTGCATAACGATTGTAGGATCCCAACAATCATTCCTACATTCCTTTTTCATTCACATGGGAATATAGGACAGACATGGCACTATCTAACTTTTATCACTCACATGGGAACATAGGACAGACACGGCTCTATGTAATCTTATTCATTCACATGGGAACATAGGACAGACACGGCACTATCTAACCTTTATCATTCACATGGGAATGTAAGACAGACACGGCTCTATCTAACCTTTATCATTCACATGGGAATGAAGGACAGACACGGCACTATCTAACTTTTATCATTCACATGGGAACATTGAACAGACACGGCACTATGTAACTTTTATCATTCACATGGGAACATAGGACAGACACGGCACTATCTAACCTTTATTATTCGCATGGGAATGTTGGACAGACATGGCACTATCTAACCTTTATCATTCACATGGGAACATAGGACAGACACGGCACTATCTCACCTTTATCATTCACATGGGAACATTGGACAGACACAGCACTATCTAACCTTTATCATTCACATGGGAATGTAGGACAGACACGGCACTATTTAACCTTTATCATTCACATGGGAACATTGGACAGACACAGCACTATCTAACCTTTATCATTCACATGGGAATGTAGGACAGACACGGCACTATCTAACCTTTATCATTCACATGGGAATGTAGGACAGACACGGCACTATCTAACCTTTATCATTCACATGGGAACATTGGACAGACACGGCACTATCTAACTTTTATCATTCACATAGGAACATAGGACAGACACGGCTCTATGTAATCTTATTCATTCACATGGGAATGTAGGACAGACACGGCACTATCTAACCTTTATCATTCACATGGGAATGTAGGATAGACACGGCATTATGTAATCTTATTCATTCACATGGGAATGTAGGACAGACACGGCACTATCTAACCTTTATCATTCACATGGGAACATTGGACAGACACGGCACTATGTAACTTTTATCATTCACATGGGAACATAGGACAGACACGGCACTATCTCACCTTTATCATTCACATGGGAATGTTGGAAAGACACGGCACTATCTAACCTTTATCATTCACATGGGAATGTTGGACAGACACGGCACTATCTAACCTTTATCATTCACATGGGAACATAGGACAGACACGGCACTATCTAACCTTTATCATTCACATGGGAATGTAGGACAGACACGGCACTATCTAACCTTTATCATTCACATGGGAATGTAGGACAGACACGGCACTATCTAACCTTTATCATTCACATGGGAACATAGGACAGACACGGCTCTATGTAATCTTATTCATTCACATGGGAACATAGGACAGACACGGCACAAGGTTAATGATACAGATTGGAGAATGTACAGTAAGTCGAGCTGTTCAAAAGCAAGGATGAGGTTGTTGAGTGGACAGAGGAGGCGAAAATCTATATTTTGTGTTGTTGGGTGTGACCGCATTCTTGTTGTTTTTTCACAGCATCATGGGAAGATGGGGGTGGATGCAAGAAACTATACTGATTGCCCTGGTCTCCAATTACTCACATTATAATTTATTTTCTCCTGTACAATACAATTCATACATCCATCTTGTTTATCGTACCTCGTCCTTCACTCACTAAAGTGGAAACACACAATGGCGTCATGTGTTGCACCATATTTGCATACATATTAAATGCATTTTTGAACAAATTTTTGACATACCTTTGTGTTGCATGAATGGCAACCCCACCTGGAAACTCAGAGACTTGCCTCAAAATGTGCAGTTCTAAATGAGAGATGTGTCATTACGCAATGGCTTTGCGCACGTCTTTGGTTCGTCCACAATGTTAAAGTTCAAATTCAGTTAAAGTTTGCACAATTCAAAAAATACCATCATTCTCAAGAATAATAAACAGTCTACAATAATCACAAAGCAAATGAAGTAGTAGAATGACAAGAATGAAGACATATACCAATACGGTACGAGCAAAAGTAGCCGTCACTTTCCTGACGAATTTAATCAAAAGACAACATGTTGTATTTCACAAACTTTCTGCTCTATTCACTCTATCATTTGCCCGAGGTCCTCTTCCATCTGCTTGGAAGTCAACTTGCATCACCTTCATTAACCATCATTGATGTGTGTATATATATATATATATATATATATATATATATATATATATATATATATATATATATATATATATATATATAATATTATATACGGAATCAGCAAAAATCACTTCCACTTCGATGCGAAGCTCAGTGACGAATGCTTTAGTTTGAACTTGCATCACCTTCATTAACCATCATTGATGTGTGTGTATATATATATATATATATATATATATATATATATATATATATATATATATATATATATATATATATATATATATATATATATATATATATATATATATATATATATATATTATATACAGAATCAGCAAAAATCACTTCCACTTCGATGCGAAGCTCAGTGATGAATGCTTTAGTTTGAACTTGCACTTAAAATGAATGAAATGAAACCTTTTGAAAATTTCGACATTTCTCACTCAAGTTTCAACATCACCGTAACACATATTCTCAGGTTTTTTTTTAACTTTCTTTATACAACATGAATTATCTTCCCAGATATCACTGTGTAGTGCTATGCGATACACATTTACATTGAGAAACAATGTTTTTGACCTTCTGGAAAATCATCTTTATCTATTTACTGACGACGCCACTCCATGACATTCCTTATTCTTTAGATAGACAGGCAGCAGTCATGTGTGCAGATCTTGACAAAATGTCTCGATCTCTATCTATCTTTCTCGGATCTCTCTCTCTCTCTCTCTCTCTCTCTCTCTCTCTCTCTCTCTCTCTCTCTCTCTCTCTCTCTCTCTCTCTCTCTCTCTCTCTCTCTCTCTCTCTCTCTCTCTCTCTCTCCTCTCTTCCTCTCTTCCTCTCTTCCTCTCTTCCTCTCTTCCTCTCTTCCTCTCTTCCTCTCTTCCTCTCTTCCTCTCTTCCTCTCTTCCTCTCTTCCTCTCTTCCTCTCTTCCTCTCTTCCTCTCTTCCTCTCTTCCTCTCTTCCTCTCTTCCTCTCTTCCTCTCTTCCTCTCTTCCTCTCTTCCTCTCTTCCTCTCTTCCTCTCTTCCTCTCTTCCTCTCTTCCTCTCTTCCTCTCTTCCTCTCTTCCTCTCTTCCTCTCTTCCTCTCTTCCTCTCTTCCTCTCTTCCTCTCTTCCTCTCTTCCTCTCTTCCTCTCTTCCTCTCTTCCTCTCTTCCTCTCTTCCTCTCTTCCTCTCTTCCTCTCTTCCTCTCTTCCTCTCTTCCTCTCTTCCTCTCTTCCTCTCTTCCTCTCTTCCTCTCTTCCTCTCTTCCTCTCTTCCTCTCTCTTTCCCTCTTCCTCTCTTCCTCTCTCTTTCCCTCTTCCTCTCTTCCTCTCTTCGTGTTTTCCTCTCTTCCTCTCTTCCTCTCCTCCTCTCTTGCCCTCTTCCTCTCTTCCTCTCTTCCTCTCTTCTTCTCTTCCTCTCTTCCTCTCTTCTTCTCTTCCTCTCTTCCTCTCTTCCTCTCTTCCTCTCTTCCTCTCTTCCTCTCTTCCTCTCTTCCTCTCTTCCTCTCTTCCTCTCTTCCTCTCTTCCTCTCTTCCTCTCTTCCTCTCTTCCTCTCTTCCTCTCTTCCTCTCTTCCTCTCTTCCTCTCCTCCTCTCTTCCTCTCTTTCTCTCTTTCTCTCTTTCTCTCTTTCTCTCTCTCTCTTCCCTCTCTCTTCCTCTCTCTCTCTCTCTCTCTCTTCCTCTCTCTCTCTCTCTCTCTCTTCCTCTCTCTCTCTCTCTCTCTCTTCCTCTCTCTCTCTCTCTCTCTCTTCCTCTCTCTCTCTCTCTTCCTCTCTCTCTCTCTCTTCCTCTCTCTCTCTCTCTTCCTCTCTCTCTCTCTCTTCCTCTCTCTCTCTCTCTCTTCCTCTCTCTCCCTCTCTCCCTCTCTTCCTCTCTTCCTCTCTCTCTCCAAAATAATTATATAGAAAACCCTCCTGTATACTTCCCTTAACAAACCTCTTTAAGAAGTTGAGTGAAGTTGGCCTCCAAAGCCAGTCACCGACTGGGCACCCACTCTCATGCAAAGTCCTTCCTGGGCACAACTGAGCTTGTGTCTCCCTGCAAGGTGTTCATACACAGCTTGATGGAGTTTTGATTTACACTCTGGGCTGGCAGCACTGCCTCAAAAATTGCCCTCATAATGCCATGGAAAGCAAGAACCTCAAAATCATTGGGATCCACCACGATGAAGCCGAGTTTCTGGGCCTATCACTTTCACATTGCAGACAGGTCAGTGGTCTCCCTGTCTTCTAACGCCTCATTTCTGGTCTTGCACCTTTTCTGTGGTCTGTCGCCCACCTCCATGATTCTGCAGTGTGCGCACAGTCTGCCAGTCACCCCTCTCTGGTGAACCTCCCAAAATCCAGACTCTCTTTCTACAACTCTTTTCATTCTGTTAGGTCCTGCTCCGTTCTGTATGTTCTCCCTCCTCCATAAACCTCAACTCTGCGTACAAAAAACAACAACAGTGTCATTGTGGGAGTGATAAATACAAATGCTTGTATAAAGATTGGGAAAAAGAAATACATTAAAAAGGCAACAGATTGCATCATACTGACTTGGCTATGTTGTGAATTTGCTTCCAGTGTCTTAAAGATCCGAAGTTCCACAGGTTTTTTTGGACTTTTTTTTCAAGCGTCTGATTTTTGATCTTAACCAACACAGTTTTTATTGTGATTGTTCTTGTTTCGCAGAATGCTGACAACTTATCCACTGAGAGCTTATCACAAACAGGTAAAATAAAAGAGACAAAGTGAGTGATTTACGTGCATTCTTTGTTTTATCGAGTGATGAAATAGAGGGCAACTTTAATATATCGATTGATGACCACGTAAAACACCTTCAACACTCGTAAAACGATTGCAATATTAGTGGGGAAACTTAGCTAAATATAGCATAACAATTGTGCATTTTGTGAGGAAAGCACCAAATTTGGCACACTAGTAGCCTAACATATTATGAACAGATTTGGATATTGGGCCATCCCAAATTCAGCCTCTGATGGCTGTGGCAGCCATTTTCCACTGCCATCAAAAATTTTGAGATGGCCCAATATCCAAATGTGTTCATAATATGTGAGGCTGCAAGTGTGCCAAATTTGGTGCTTTCCTCACAAAATGCACAATTGTTATGCTAAGTTGCCCCACTATATCTCAAGTGTGGTGCTGGAACTGGCATTGCAGGTTGGCAGGATATCAAGTAACTAAATGGTCCATCAGTGAACCGACATGTAGGCTCTGTTAGCATATAATAAATGTCAGTCAGTCAGTCAGTCAGTCAGTCAGTCAGTGTTTGTGTCTCCCCCATAACTCCAAAACTATGAAACCAAGCAGCCCCAAACTTTGCATGCATGTCAAGGGAACTCCAAGGGAGTGCCAGAATGAAAGCTTGCTGGGTATTTGGGTAAATTTAAATACCCCATTTTGAAGATAATTAATGGCTTACCTTCATGAAAAGCTTATTCTTGGTCAGCCTAACTTCGACTCGCAGAGGCCTTAGTCGCCATTTTGATTCTGCCAGCAAAAAATGCCTTGCCTTGGAAACACGATCTACTCTCACGGACGAATTAAAGTATATAATCGAAATATGATTTTGGATTTAATGATCGGATCCAGTGGACTAATTGTCGAAATCTGGAGTGAAATATGAAAATGTTAAGAAATTACAGATTTTTATAGCTATGTGTACACAAGCGTATTTATTTATGGAAGGCTATGTATGCTTCCATCTTCTCCATATTTACACAAGAACATGTGAAATTGCCAAAGCATTAAACTTAACTTTTTCAACTGTACCGAGGATTATATCGAGTGAAGAAAGGATTAAAGAATATGCAGGAATAGTGTAACTTCATTGAGTGCAATAATAATAATTTTAAAGCAGGCGAAAGCTCCCACGGACGGTGGGGGTGGCAATCGCGGCCCAGTTCTCCGTGGGGAAATGCTCGGGGTTTGGAAGGCAAAATAAATTAAAGGATTAGAATGAATAAAGTAAACTTCGAGTTCAAGCAAGTATTGAAAAATGTTTTCAGTGACGACATTAAATCCCAAATCCCTGGCCGGATGGCCGAGAGGTACGTACACACACTTGCTCCAAGCTGTCTCGCCTGGGTTTGAATCTCAACCCAGCTAGAGACTGTCATCCCAGTGTTTCACAGACAGGTTGATTAATCATTGTGTGTGCGCCGTCCTTAAGATGGACGTTAAACTGTGCGTCACATCTTCCGGAATTTCTCCCCTTCTCACTCTCCACTCACCCTCCTCACTCTCCCCTCCTCTCTCTCTTTCTATCCTTCTTCTCTCCGACCACCCTCCTCGCTCCCCCTCCCTCACCTTCAGGACATGTCTGGAGATAAACACTTCCTGGACATGTCCAAAGACTAACTCCTGTCCAGACATAAATACTGCCCGGACAGATCTGGAGATAAACACCACCCAGACGTGTCCAGAGCCAAGCTGTCTGGAGACAAACACTGCCTGGACATGTCCAGAGACTAACTCCCGTCTAGACATAAATACCGCTGGACACGTCTGGAGTGAAACACTATCTGGATACGTGCAGAGACTGGCAGAGAGAGAGAAAGAGACTGAGAGAGGGAAAGGGACGAGGAGAGAGGGAGGTGGGGTGGGGGGAGGGGGAGAGGTGTGGGAGGATGATGCTGCACTGTATTAGGAGAGGGTGGAGTGAGGATGGGACAAAGAGAAAGAGAGAGAGAGAAAGAGAGAGAAAGAGAGAGAGAAAGAGAGAGAGAAAGAGAGAGAGAAAGAGAGAAAGAGAGAGAGAAAGAGAGAGAGAAAGAGAGAAAGAGAGAGAGAAAGAGAGAGAGAGAAAGAGAGAGAGAAAGAGAAAGAGAGAGAGAGAGAGAGAGAGAGAGAGAGAGAGAGAGAGAGAGAGAGAGAGAGAGAGAGAGAGAGAGAGAGAGAGAAAGAGAGAAAGAGAGAAAGAGAGAAAGAGAGAAAGAGAGAAAGAGAGAAAGAGAGAAAGAGAGAAAGAGAGAAAGAGAGAAAGAGAGAAAGAGAGAAAGAGAGAAAGAGAGAAAGAGAGAAAGAGAGAAAGAGAGAAAGAGAGAAAGAGAGAAAGAGAGAAAGAGAGAAAGAGAGAAAGAGAGAAAGAGAGAAAGAGAGAAAGAGAGAAAGAGAGAAAGAGAGAAAGAGAGAGAGAGAGAGAGAGAGAAAGAGAGAAAGAGAGAAAGAGGGAAAGAGGGAAAGAGGGAAAGAGGGAAAGAGAGAAAGAGAGAAAGAGAGAAAGAGAGAAAGAGAGAAAGAGAGAAAGAGAGAGAGAGAGAGAGAGAGAGAGAGAGAGAGAGAGAGAGAGAGAGAGAGAGAGAGAGAGAGAGAGAGAGAGAGAGAGAGAGAGAGAGAGAGAGAGAGAGAGAGAGAGAGAGAGATATGAGGGTAGGGGTGTTAGCAGAGAGACTATGTTATGTTTTATGAACAACACACACACACTGACATTTTTTTTACTATAGATGTAGCATTAACGGATCAACTAACGTCGAGCTCGATGCGGCAGGAGGTTAAAATCCCGCGATGTTCCGAAGGGCTTAATCTCCTGTGGGGGCATTCTGAATTATGGTGGAAAACACGCGCACGGATGATGAGGACAAACACGAGAAACTTAGCTCTTTTTAAAACCAACATGTTTATTCCCGATCAGGGGGTTGACTCAGCCTGTCATCCTTCCGAGGTCGGCGAAATGAGTACCAGTGTAATGGACCGGTGTATACCCCAGTTAAAATAGGTGTACCATATCCCTGTGTCGTAAGAGGCGACCAGGGTTGCGTCAGGAAGGGCATCCGGCGTAAAACATGTGCCAAATCACTATGCAGATCATATGGATGATCCGCTGTGGTGACCCCGAACGGGAGAAGAAGAAAAAGAAAAAAAAAGAAAAAAAAAAAGAAAAAGAAGAAGAAGAAGAATAAGAAGAAGAAGAAGAAGAAGTGTTTATTCCCGATCCATAAGCAAAAAAAAAACAGTGATCGCGAGGAACTGATGGTGGGTTAGGATGGGAAGGAAAGTACAGGAGAAATTAATCAATAATTATCTCCAATATGAATAAAACCAATGGCACCACACACCAGATTTAATCACAGACGGGAAAGGGACAAAAAATGGGGGACTCAGTTCCGGTGGTAGTGGGGGGAAGGATGGGAGCAGGGCAGCCACGAGCAGGTGATGAGGACTGAGGAGGGACAAGGAGGACAATGGGCAGGACGATGAGGAGACTGGCAGAATGACGAATGGACACAGGGTGACGAAAACAGGCACAGGCAGGCAGGCGGGACGACGTCCTCTCCTCACAATCCAATGTCCTCACATTTTGTTCTCCTCAGAACCTTTTTCTCAAACGCCTTCTCCTCTCCTCAGCAGTCTTTTTCTCCTCAGACTTTACGAACTCCCCGTCGTGGTCTCCATTTTCCTCTGACAAACCGCTCTCTTTTACCCCAACCGCCCGATCAGGCTCCTCCCTCTGCTCCTCCAAGGCAATCCATATCTCTGCCTCTCGGGAGGCATTCGTCGCTCCACCCCTCTCTTCCTCTCTTGCCAAGTCTCCCGGTGCCCACCAGTAGAGGTTTACATAGAGGTTATATGCACAATTTCCTCAACCATCATCCCAAATTAATTATAACCATCCTCCACCCCCTGTATAGAGCACATTCAAATTAGGCTAGTCCTAGTCATACGAAAAAAAATACACAGAAAGACAGACGACCGACCGTAATAAACATTGACCTGTCGCATATCCACTTCCTATTTAGATCACGCTTTCTGTGAATCGAGTTAATGGCACGAAGAGCTAAATATTCCACTACTTCAACGAGGTAATGACTACATATGTAATGACGATGTCACAATTTACCTTTTTGCTTTGAAAAATGGGAATAAAGGTAGAGGAGGGTGTTATGTGTTGTTGAAGACTTTGGGTGGTGATGTGATTTGAAGACGGATGTCAATCTTACTGCCACCATGTTGGTGCTCACTGCTTTGTGAAGGTAAAGATGCCCTCAGGTATCCATATCCTAAGTTGGTGATGTATGTACAAGTTCTATAACACAAGATGTATGTATCATCAAGATGGATGTATTATTAGTTGGTGATGTATATAGAAGACGGGCGGCTGTGACGGGTCGTGAGGTTATTTGAAGGCATGGAGTGGGGATAGGATTGATGCCTTTGGGTTGAGAGGGGGTAGGTGAAGCTTTGGTTTTGGGAGGTGGACGTTGAGGACTTGGGGTTTGTGAGAGAGGTGTTTGGGGTGGGGGAGTTGAGGACACATACAATGGGAAGTACTTTGACAGTGCGTACTTTAAAATTACATTGAATAAGAGTAAGATTCAGATAGATAGAGATGGATTCATTGTGAATGGAGAGCCCTGAACAACATTTAGGTGTTGAAATGAAATGAGTGCCATGGTTTAAAATATCCATAGCCATTCCTTCAAAGGTCGCAAAACTTTCGAAACAGATTCAGTGAGGGTGCTGACTGCATTTGGGTAAAAGCTGTCGTGCAAGCGATTACATTTGGTCTTGATGGTATGATTACGTTTACCATGTCGTGCGCTGGATGGAATTCATCTTGTATGATAGCTTTCACTCTTTTGGCTACTCGACTGGAATACATGCTCTCCTCGATTTCTACGTAATGCATAATTCATTGAGATGAATTGTGCATTACGGAGAAATAATTTTTCCAAATGAACCTTTTTATTCATAACTGATAACTATCGAGATCAAACGAAACACTGTTAAAGTTGAATGAGGTTACACATCAGAAATACCTGTACAAAACAAAATTCACTGGTTGCAAAAGTATTCAGCCCATTAGATCAGTACTTGGTGGAAGTAAAGTGCCTAATTTGCAGCAATGACTGCTATGAGTGTTTTAGGGTAGGTCTCTACTAGCTTTACACAGTGAGATGGTGAAATCCTTGGCCATTATTCATGTGAAAATTGCTCTAGTTCTGCCAAGTTTGATGGGGATCGTCAATGGACTGTAATCTTCAAATCTCGCCATAAATGTTCAATTGGGTTCAAATTAGGACTTTGACTTTTTGCTCTTTACTTTTAGTCCATTCACAAAAACTCAAGAACATTTATTTTCTCCTTATTCAGCCACTCTCGTGTGGCTTTAGCTTTGTGCTTCGGATCATTGTCCTGCTAAAATGTGAATCTCCGACCCAGTTTCAGATTCATGGCTGACTCAAGATGACTGACTCAAGGGGGTTTTCATCAAGGATTCTCTTGTGCTTTGCACCGTCCATTGTCCCATCTATCCTGACAAGCTTGTCAGTCCCTGCTGAAGAAATGCAGCCCCATAATATGATGCTACCCATTTCATGCTTGACATTAGGGATGGTGTTGACTGGGTGATGTACAGTGTTAGGCTTGCACCACATGGAATGCTTTAAATTTAGACCAAAAAGTTCAATTTTTGTCTCGTATGACCAGAAAATTTTTCTCCACATGCCTGGAGTGTCATTAAGATGCTTTTTCACAAACTCCATACGAGCTTTTAGATGTGTCTTTTTCAGCAATGGCTTCTTTTTTGCTACCTGTCCATGGAGGCAAACTTTGTGAAGGGAACAGGATATTATTGATTAATGAACACTGACCCCCCCCCCCCCCATTTCAGACATAGAGCCCTGCAGATCTTTCAGTCATTGTTGGATTTACAGTGACATCCTGAACCAGTTTCCTACTGAGTTTGAATGGGCGACCTGATCTGGGTGGAGTCTGGGTGGTATGATACATCTTCCTCTTCTTAATGAAAGATTTCACCGTACTCAAAGGGATAATGCGTGATTGAAATCTTCGTATAACCCTCTCCTGAATGGAGCTTCTCCACCATTTTATGTCTGAAATATTTGGAAATCTCCTTGGTCTTCATGCTTGCCTTGTTGGTTGGCCAAGTGAATTGCAACTTAAAACTCCTCAGATAAATGGGTGAGCTTAATTTATAAGTAAAACCACTGATTACATACAGGTGAAACCTATTTCACTTATTTTGTAACCTTTCAAACTAATAATTTAATTTACTCCTGAAGTGATTTAGGGTTAATTAGGCAAAGGGTTTGAATACTTAAGCAAACAAAAAATCATCTGATTTTCACCGTTAATCTAACTCTCTGTTCTTCGTTGCATGGTCCCTGGTGGCCTAAACCATGGCCCCTGCTGTGCAGCTGATAATACACAAATGTGAAAACACCCCCATCATAATCCACCATAAATGCTATCAAAATGACCCAATGGTTTCAAATGAGTGTTCCGATGCGAAGCAGAAAAGTAACATCACAACCAGAGTAAATGGCATCATACAAACAATTATGCTTGCAGCCCAGTAAACCACAACGAAGAAGAGGATGTGGGGGCGGGGCCTAATAGCAGCCATGACGGAGACCTGCAGGCGGTGTGGCGGCTCTCACACTAATCAGGCTAGTGGCCAAATGAGGTTTTGGGTGGCATTCCCCTACCCAAGGTAGAACAAGTCACAACCTATTTTTTCTTGAAGAGGGATGTTTGGGGAGTTAGAAAATCATGGTTGTGAACTTGAGATCATTGCATAACATTTTGAAAATCACGTTTACATATGTACCACTGCAGACTGCAAAAATGGATTTAATTGCCACAGATTTTGGCTCATATATTTGTTAGTACTGGTGCTACAAACACAAATTTGGTACCAAAATGTGAGGAATGATGACATATATCTGTAAAAACCATTTGTGATGTAACAAAGGCTTTTTTGTGACCTACAGGCAAAAATAGTGGAATTTTACTCAACAAATCAGCTTCGGGTTTACCAATAAATATCAACGAAACAATTAATTTCTTCATAAGTATTTGAGTTGTATTACTACATATTACATCAAAATAACCCTCTATCATTCTCCTTTTTAGAAATATAACTCATAAAGATAAATCAGTTGAATTAATAGAGTTATTACCGAAACCATATGTCACCCACCCCCCCTTAAAGTAACCGACATTGATTAATTTATAATACATGTATATGCATTAACCAAACAATAATGATTTTAAATCCAGTTGCAGAAAATCAATTTTGAGCTTGATTGCCTTTTTCTAAAACTACTGATATATATACTTATCTTTAATTATTTCATTTCAGATGCTTGTGCTGACAATTGATCTGCAATTATGGATCTGGAACCACCTGTTGTGAAGCGTCGTAAAATTGACACTGACCACTGCATCATATGCTTTAAACTCCTCAACCCTAAAAGGAAGAAGTTGTAAAGAGAACCCAACATTTAATGGTTTGAGTGCAATCTTCAAAGCAAGTCAAATCAGAAAAGATGACGTTTATGAAAGTATCTGGCCTTTGCAACAAGACTTATTGAGTCTTGATTTGAAAGTATCATTCCACAAATCATGTCGGGCCAAGTATACCAACAAGTCAAATATCTCCACATCCAACCCCAGTGAGAGTGACCAGCAACCATGCACGTCTGCGGCAACAGAACACACAAGAATCAGCAGAAATGAAACAGCTGGGTTTGACATCAGGACTAACTGCTTCATTTGTGGAAAATCCAACACTTCCAGAAACAAGCTTACAGCAGTATCTACAGGAACTGGACAGTCCACCAGAGAAAAAGTTCTGGCAGCAGCTGACAAAAGACAAGACGATAAAATACACATGCGCATGCTTGCCTTTCCAGATTTGTTCACCTATGATGCCAAGTACCACAGGTTATGCTATTCACACTATATTTCAGAAAGGAACATCACTGCTGCAATTCGTAAATCAGGAGAGGAAACAATCGGCACATTACATGATGAAGCTTTTGATGAACTGAAATGTTATCTGGAACAAAGTGTGTTCTCCAAAACTAAGACAGTGACAACCCTCGTTCATCTGAAAGATGAATACGTTGGATATTTGGTTTCACTGGGTACCACGAATGCAGAACAGTATAAAACTTGGAAGCTGAAGGAGCGATTAACTAAATATTATGGTGACCAAATAGTCTGTGTAACATTTGATGGCCACACTGACATCATATGCTCTTCTTCTGTGACCTTATGTGATGCCCTGAGAAAAGCCACGATTCTGCAGAGCACGACTGATGAACCAGAATATGAAGACATCCCGTCTGATGTACCATCAGCCACAGATAGTGAAATGCATACTTTGCATGCTGCAGCTGGTATCCTGAGGAAGCACATGGCTGATATCGAGCATGTTGGAAATATGTATGCACCTGTCGAGGAAACAGATATTCAGCACTGTGCAGAATTTGTTCCTAATACACTCTACGACTTTATTCAGTGGTGCACCAGTGAGAAATCACACACGAATGTAACCAGCTGTAGTGATGAAGGTGTTATGAAGAACAACCTGAGGACGATCGCCATTTGTCACAGTATAATATCACAGAGCCGTCGAATGTACTCCACAATAACTCTTGGTTTAGCCTTGCAGGTGCATTATGAATTGGGAAGCAAGCATCTCATTGACATGCTTCATGAATTAGGACACTGTGTGTCCTATGATGAGGTGAGACATTTCCTCACGTCTGTGGCTGTTGATCAAACTGCCTCGGAGGATATTTACATCCCCAAAGTTCTTCAAAACCTACGCTGCACCGACGATGACTGTAGGCAGAGAAGAACATGTCATTGTATCTCTGCAGGACTGACCTGCACTGAATTCTGCTCGTGTAGTGCAGACGATTGTCCAAATGTTGATGATTCTGTTGTCTTTGACGACAGCACTGATGAAGAGCGTGACTGAACTTTTAAATGTATTACATGTATTACTTCATGTAATAGATGTACATAAGTTACAATGCATGTTATGAATTCATTATCGTCATATGTGAAATAGCTTATATCAACATGATGTCTATAAAAGTCACTTTCACAATTGTGTCAGAATCTTAAGTCAATTCTTTATGTTGCATATCTGCTTCGGGATTTCTATCGGTCAGCATTAGTGGGGCGACATAGGATTTCAGTTATAGCTATATCATTTCAGTGACAATTATATAATTAGATATATTTTTCAAACGGTAAATAAACTTGGATTATGTTGATGTAACAAGTATGACTGCAAGTCCAATATTTTTGGAGTAATTAATGTTTTTGTTGATATTTATTGGTAAACCCGAAGCCGATTTGTTGAGTAAAATTCCACTATTTTTGCCTGCAGGTCACACAAAAGCCTTTGTTACATCACAAATGGTTTTTACAGATATATATGTCATCATTCCGCACATTTTGGTACCAAATTTGTGTTTGTAGCACCAGTATTAACAAATATATGAGCCAAAATGAGCCAAAATCTGTGGTGATTAAATCCATTTTTGCAATCTGCAGTGGTACATATGTAAACGTGATTTTCAAAATGTTGTGCAATGATCTCAGGTTCACAACCTGATTTTCTAACTCCCCAAACATCCCTCTTCAAGAAAAAAAATAGGTTGTGACTTGTTCTACCGTGGGTAGGTTGTTCTCACAATTTTAGGCCCCTTTTTAATTTGGCCACTAGCCTAAATGTCTTATCCGCAAAAGTAGCCCCCCTCTAAAAAAACTGTTTTGATCACTGATCTAACTTATTCACATTTTATCTGCATTTTTATCACATTTTATCTGCTTTATCGCTTTGGAGTAGTTTGTGAAGACTCTGTATGTTAAGTTTGACTTGAAAAAATCATGAAACAAGCTCAGGTGACATCAAAATGTGAAAACTTTGGAGGGGGTGAATACTTTTGCAGACTATCTTCTTCTTCTTCTTTCGGCTGCTCCCGGAAGGGGTCGCCACAGCGGATCATTCGTATGATCCGCATTGTGATTTGGCACATGTTTTACGCCGGATGCCCTTCCTGACGCAACCCTGGTCGCCTCTTACGACACAGGGATATGGTACATCTATTTTAACCGGGGTATACACCAGCCCAGTACACTGGTACTCATTTCGCCGACCTCGGAAGGATGACAGGCTGAGTCAACCCCCTGGTGTATTAATTCAGTGCCGCAACGGGGCTTGAACTGGGGACCTTTTGGATCCCAAGCCGCTGCCCTCACCACTGTGCCAACACCAGGATACTTTTGCAGACTATATATATATATATATATATATATATATATATATATATATATATATATATATATATATATATATATATATATATATATATATATATATATATATATATATATATATATATATATATATATATATATATATATATATAGAATAAAGTTGGGATTGTACATTAGTAAAAACAAGGCACATCCAACCAAAAAAGTAGCTTGAACTACTCTGATAATTTGGTGTGTGTGTGTGTGTGTGAGAGAGAGATGCATACTTTTTGTGTCTATTGATTATGTACGTCTATTCATGAATTACGCATTATTGGAACTAGCAGATACCCGTCTACGACGGGTATGGGGGACAGGACTGATCACAATACTCGGTTACGGTAGTTTCTTTGGATGTTTTGCGCCACATTCAACAGCTGAGTTCATATTGGTGGCGTGTCTGGGTGCCCATGGTGGCGTTTGAGACCGGTCGCTTTAGATTGTTGGCCTTGACACATAGTGCCGGATGAGTAACACGAACGATTTGACATATTCATCGTTTCTATGTTACCTCCATCAACAGATTAACAACATGGCAGGATAAAAGTCATAAATGCTGAGTTGAACAAACGTCCTGAACTCATGGACTTAGTTAAGTAAAGCACGTCGTCTGTGACCCGGCCGTCGGTTTGCCGCTGAACGCTGCTGATTGTGACGTCATCGATTCCCTCTGAAAATTATATCCATATTCGATTTTTTTGAATCCGCTATCACCTGCATAAATACATGGAACACATAATGTGAAAATTTCGGAAGTATTAACAGAATATGTTCGGAGAAATGTGTGTTAGAAGTTCCAGGCTTATGCCCATTATATTATGATGTACCTTTTAAGCCTTTAGACTGCTGAGACCCCTTCAACCTTTGAAGACCCTTTAAGACCCCCAATACCCTTAAGACTCTGAAGACCCATAAGATCCTGAGGACCCAGATGATCTAAAAGGCCCTGATGACTCAAAAGACGGATAAGACCCTGAGGATCCAAAAGACCCAGATGACCCAAAAGTTCCTGAAGACTCAAAAGATGCAGAAGCCCCACAAGACCCAGAGGCCCCAAAAGTCCCTGAGGAACCAGAAGACCCAAAATACCTTGAGGACCCAAAAGACCCAGATGCCCCAAAATACCCAGAGAACCTAAAAGACCCTTTAAAACTCTCCTATAAATGAATGAGGTGTGTGTGTGTGTGTGTGTGTGTGTGTGTGTGTGTGTGTGTGTGTGTGTGTGTGTGTGTGTGTGTGTGTGTGTGTGTGTGTGTGTGTGTGTGTGTGTGTGTGTGTGTGTGTGTGTGTGTGAAGCTTGTTTTTGTGGAGTTCCACTAGAGCATTCTGATGTGGAGTGTGATGCACCAAAATGATCAACATCACCTCCTGAGTTGATTTGGCTAATTATCAACGAAAAAAAATCCATTGGAATTCCCATGTTTTAAATGCACGCCATGTTAAGGTATATGAAGCAGCTTAATACGTCCTTCTATCATGACATGGCATTCTAATTACAAAATAAATAACAAACCATTGTTAAGATTGCAACAAAGCATATAATAATTAATACTAATAATATTTATAACAATAATAAGAAGAGTAGTATCACGTGGAAAAAAATAATAACGAACATATAATCCCGCGATAGCCCCAAGCACATCTGGGCTTGGTGAAAGGTAAGCTAACATCAAAGCAGTAGAGCAGGTGGGTATGCAACAAAGCTGTGAAGACCAATGAAAATTTGGACCATCAGACCAATGGGCCACTAGATTCTTAAATTAGCAGAGTATATCTCGTTCATATTTTTGGTAGGATGTGAATTCTTCTTTGAATAAAGATGTATATAAATATATATATATATATATATATATATATATATATATATATATATATATATATATATATATATATATATATATATATATATATATACTGTATGTATACACACTCATATTTGTCAAAAACTAAAATACACTATCATATTTATTATTCACCAGATGTCAACTCCAGCCACTTGTTGACCTTGCAGATGGATATGACCTTTTTAAAAGGCAATTCCACCACCTTTGCCATGATAGAATCCATACTGCGAAGTATGTTTCCATTCACAACTGGAAACGATACCTTAACCTTCAAGTCAGCAGAACTAATGACAGGTGAGATGCATTTTAAAGATTTTACCCACAGAATGACTGCACTACATATTCATCTGATTATGACCGTTGTTTAGAGGTCATATTTCTTGAGGAAGGATTTTGGTTTTTTTTTAAAGATTATGACTTTGGTTGTTTTCCCCTGATGGTCCTCAAACTCATGTATCTGCCTGATTCACACAGAATGCACGATTTACCCTCAAGAGTTGAACTGTTCGTGCGGTTCGATGTACACATTTCCTCCAAACGTGTGCTCACTGCACGGCTGTGATTCACCTCTGAACAGTCCCTGTACGTGTGCTTCAATTCAGAACCCAAACGTTACTATGCTCAACTGTGAGCGAACGGTCCATACAACAATGGCTCCGACATTGACAACATACCTCTCAACAATGACAGGTATGAAGTTATAAGTTCAAATCAGTTTGGCTCGGTGAACATGCTCAGTAAAAGAAGAACAGACAAACAAATTTTGAGTAAAATAGTGAAGAATTTGCAGTTGTTTCATTTCGTAGTTCAGGTAATTAGAAACAATTACACTTTTAGCAAGCCATGTAGAGATGAGAAAGAACATTTGGGTGGTCAGTTGTGATCATATCATTTCAAGTAAAACATGATCCATATTTTTATGTGATGGGAGGCATGCAACCCAGCTAAATCATATTAACCATTTCTGATAGTTATAACAACCCCAATAGTTATTTACCAGGTCAGGCCAGATCAGATCTGTGACTTGCTACGGGTATCATGTAAAACTTATAGTAACCTGTTCATGGTCGAGTTTTGGCAACTAAACTGGCTCCCCACCAGGTTTCCCTGTTGTGGAGGTGGTATGGACATGGACACCCAGCAGGGTTAAATACAAAACCTGTCAAAGGGTGGAGGAGCTCCTTGTGAGCCAACGGCCATCCACATCTGGTGCCAACTGTGTCTGCGGACATCCTCCTGCAGTTGGTTACCTTCCCTAGGAGGTTGATGGCAGGATTTGCACTCCGGCCACCACAAAACACTTCACTCCACAAAATACACTAAGTGCTGGGTGTCAGGTCAGGGTGGTGCTGAGGTGTTGTACACCAGACAGCGGTCTCCTCGGGTTAACCTGAGGCGGTCCCCTTGGGTGGGTGCCTGGAATGTCCTATCCCTAAGAGATGGGGATGGGCCAAGGCATCTGCATGGGGGATGGCCAAATGGAGGCCCCTGGAGTACCAGCGGAAAATGGACACACAGTCACAAAAAAATAACACACACACGCACACACACACACACACACACACACACACACACACACACACACACACACACACACACACACACACACACACACACACACACACACACACACACACACACACACACACACACAACCCACAAGGGATTCAAAACTAGGTTTTAATAAAGAGAATCCAAACATTGAACATCGATCGTGTTCAACCTTAAAACTAACATTCCTTTCGTCTTTTAAGTTTAATGTTCAAACTGAGATTGTCAGCAATGACAGTCAATAAACTAGAGGGGGAGCACTCGGTCGAGTGCAAAACCTCTGCTGCCAATACTGCTGGGTCACTTAAGTGAACCTGATATCCTATTCATTGTAGGTCAAAACGGATCAGACTCTACTGAACCACGATTGAATAAACTAAACTAGATCGACGCGCATGTAGAAATGCCAAAAAAAAAAAATAATCGAATTTTTTTTGAAAAAAAAAAAGTTGCAAAATTTCTGTTTTTTTTTCTCTAACAAATTTTTTTTGGGGGGGGGTTGGAAATCACTTAAAACATGTAGAAATGCAAAAAAAAAATTCTAATATTTTTCAAATATAATCGAAATTTTTTTGAAAAAAAGTTGCAAAATTTTCTAAGTTTTTTTTTTTTTGGACCAAGTCCAAAATCTAATGGCATGATCCTTGGACCATACCTAATCCCCCCACCAAGTTTCGTCGAAATCCATCCAGGAGTTTTTCCGTATAGTAATACTATTCACAAACAAACAAACAGACAGGGGTGAAAACAGTAACCTCCATCCATCTTCGATGGCAGAGGTTAAAGATGGATCCAACTTGGTGGTATTGGATCCAAGGGATCAATATTTGTTTTTTTCCACAAAATAGTCTGATCGAAGAGCAAAGTGATGGAGGGTGTAAACTGACAGTATTGCAGTGGGGCAACTTTTGGCCACAATAAGCAAGGGAATTAATGAACAGGAGAGATCAAGCTGCGGCGCATCGTTTGGAAATGTCAAGATCTCTGACCTTGATTTCGCAGATAATGCAGTGATCATTGTGGAGATGCTGGATGTCCTTTTGGGGGTCCTCGAGGTGCTGAATGAGGAGTCAGAGCTGCTGGGATTATGAGTTTTTTGGGGTCAAAACTAAGATTCAGACTTTCAATGACATCTTGGATGCTGCTATTCTGTCTGTACAGGTTTGTGGTGAGGATGTTGAAGTCGCAGAGAGATTCACTTGCCTTGGCAGTGATATTCATGTCTCTGCTGGCTGTGAGCCAGAGGTCAACAGACGTCTGAGTTGGGCCTGGGGAGTCATGGAATCACTGTATCATGGGGTGTGGTGCTGCCGATACCTGTGCGGGAGGACGAAAGTCCGAGTCTTCAGGTCTTTGGTGCTTCGAGTCTTGCTCTATGGATGAGACTTGGACTCTGACCAGGGATCTGAGATAGAGACTTAATTCCTTTGGTACCAGGTCTCTTCAGAGAATCCTTAGCTATTGCTGGTTGGACTTTGTGTTCAATGAGCGGTTGCTGAGAGAGACTCAAATGAGATTTGTTACCTGCATAGTCCGTGAGCATCAGCTGCAGCTGTATGGATATGTGGCTCGTTTTCCTGACGCTGATCCTGCTCACCAGATTCTCTCAGTGAGGGAGCCATGTAAGTGGAGGAGGCCAATGGGCCAACCACGTGCCTTGTGGTTGCAGCAGGTTGATCAGCATCTCAAGGAGATGGGGATGGGCCAGGTATCTGCCTGGGGGATGGTCAGACGGAGGCCTCTGGAGTACCGGTGGAAAGTGGATGCAGCGATGCGCTGCTCTGGCGCATGCTCTCATACCTGACCTGACCTGATATGAACCAGTCTGAACTTCTGGAGGATGAGCAGGAGGGCTGGGGTAAACAAATTCAGGAGCAACAACTACCCAATCAACAAGTGACTGAAAATTTGTCTGTCTGTGAGCAGGATATCTCAAAAAGTTATGCACAGATTCGGTTGAAACTTGCTGGAAAGGTTGTCGTGTGGAACCCATTTCATCAATTTGATTCACGCATCTAATATATTAAGCTGAGTTTGTGTCTGTAGGTTCGGGTTAGGATTAGGGTTAGGCCTTTCCAGCTATGACAAAACTCAAGAATCTTCAGTTATGATGGGAATACATCATCCATATTCCCAAGGAGGACCTGAGCAGAGGGTGGCCATTTCAGTTCGTCTAACTTTGCAAAGCGTTCAAGAATCACTTGGTGGAGATAGCTTCTACCTTCTTGGATCATGTCTGTGGAACCGAGTTGGTGTCTGGCTTACAGTGCAAGTGCCTGGCTAAAATCGATATCAGAGTTATACACAATATATGTTTGAAATTTTCCTGTGCAATCAGACTTTCAGAAAGGCAGCTTGTCCTTATTTTCCTCATGTTTCTCAAGCTAAATGTTGAGGTTCTCACTCTGATAGTTGGGGTTTGGAAAGTGTGTGACCTATTATAATCTGCTGATATCTACTGCATCTTGCATAGATCCATCAGTTTTATCATCTTCTTGTTTTCGAGAATGTCTGTGTTGATTACTTTACACACATCAGCAAATGCAACATGATGGGCTTCAACTCTCTCAGCTTGTCTCTATCGTTCCTCATCATTCTTGCTCCACCATTTTGTGGGCTTCTGCTTGTACTTCACCCTGCAAGACCTGTGATATTTCGCTTCACATGCAAATAAATGTTGGCCTCTGATCCGTACTAGCAGTTTCTCATCTCCACTCTGCTCAGCCATCTCCAAGACAGATTTCCAACCATCACATTCAAAGTGACACATTCCTTCAGTTGTCCATGTCCAGTTGTCCAAACCTCTGATAACATTCTCTGTAATATCCATGATGCTATATGATGACATCAGGGATAAGTTTGCATTGTTTCTGTGATCCGGTAGATCGAATCCAGAAATTGAGGGAGTCTTTGCTCGCATACCTCCTTCAACCTAGCACGTTTGCTGTCATCCTTACAAACAGATAGTAGTTGAAGTGGTCCATAATGTAGTCCTGGGATATGAACGATACATGACGGTTTCTGTTGGGTATCTTGTCTGACACTTCCATCATCCTTACAACGCTGGTTCTCCAGCAGTCTGTGTTGAACTTCTTGCTTCAGATATCTTGTGCTGTATATGAATGTGGATCTGAAAATGGAAGACAAGAGAATATCGAAGCAAAGTACGCTGTTCGAGCTGTGATCACATTATACATTAGCATGAGATCTGTTTCATTTCGTTGTCAAATGGAAAGTATGAGGCAACATCTCATTACCATTGAATAGCTGTTTGTTTTCTCTGCAAAAATAAGGAATACTGAAGATTTGGATAAACCGCCTTAGGTTTATAAGGGAAATAAGGTTGTAGCCACTCCAAGTCCACAAACCGAATCAATGGACATGATATCAACCTACAAAACATACAGAATGAAACAAGAGAAAATAAGATTTAATTTGAGGTACAAGATGTGAGTATTCATTCATGTTGAGATTCCTAAAAATCATGTTTACTCTGGTTCGGATTTCACGTTCGACGCACAACCGCGATTCTCATTTTGATGGTATCCCCCTTAAAAGGGCACAAATACTTTGTGCATCCCTACATTTTCCATACTTAGAACATGTCGAGACCTCAGAAAAATGCACGGTGACCTTATCTGGCCCATGGCCGATACTAATATTCACTCTAAGTATGCACAGATGGCACCAAATTGTAAATAATCGTGCCCCCTGTGCATATATAACCCACATACCGTGATAATCCAGTTTTCCACCCTTCAGTCAAACAAAACCTAATTTTTTGGGGGGTTCGACATCTTATAAAACTGCGCATACTTTCCATGAATCGAGTCACATGGAGGAGTTTGATGCATTACAAGTATCCCCACACATTGCCCTACATGCCAGAGAACAAGAATCATGGATTACTGATAACCAGGATGCCCAAGGAGGTATCGTCGGTACTATATAAGGAAGATCCAGTCTGCCATGGACCGGTGGATGATTACCTTCAGTGATAGAGCGAGACTGTCCAAAGACGTTCAACAGATGGTTGGAATGACACACAGTGGTTCCAGGTCCCATGGTAGCAGGGGCTCAGAAAGAATGAAGAAAGATGAGGACGATTTCCATCAGCTAGAAGTTAAAATTAAGCGGTTTTACCCATTCAATTGGAAAGGTGACAAACTTGTATGCATTTCCACCAACGATGTAACAAGTGAAAACATCCAACATGACTTACTAACAGCCTCAGAGCATGGCACAGAACACTTACCAAGCTTGTAGTAGATCGGTTGCTCCCAGGTGCACCCAGAAATCTCCGTGATACCGTTTGTAAGAATAAGTCAAAAACGTTCACAATTTTGAACATGGTGAACGTCACTACATCCACCGGCAAAAGCAAAACCATCATAGCAGACCCTGACCTATTTCAGACTGTTCATTGATGCAAGTAGTGGTCACCAGATAGACATCAAAGGACTACTACAACATGAATTAGTCCCAGTCCCTCTTGCTATCGCAAAAGTTAATCAGGAGTTACGACCAACAGATAAAGCAAATTTGTCACTTGCTGTGTGACATTGATGTGGAGAAAGACATGCCAGAAACAAATCAACCAACTTGTGTGATTGTGGAGGGTATGGTGGTGGTTCAAGCTATCAGAAAACCAACTAATGGTAGAACTTTCGGAGACCAAGCAGACAGTTTTCTGTGGTCATGCCCGAAGCTACCTGAGAGACTCTCAAACAAGACTAGACGTTTTCTTTGATGACTATTGAAGGAAGTCCATCAAATCAGGGACAAGAGTGCATGAAACTACCAAACGACGAAAGCCGATATGTATAGTTTGTGGGCCGGCAGTGCATCTGCCATCTGTATTGCATACTTTCATATCGCGAGACGAAAACAAAGTGAACCTCATTCATTTATTCTGGGATAAACTCCTATTTGAAAGGATAATGCCTATCAAATCAACAGGAAGTCAAAGTATCAGGTAGGGATGAATCCCAAGCTGTATCATCTTCTGAGTGTATTATTGATCATCTCAACTCCACTCACGAGGAGGGTGGCGCAAAAATTGTTCTTCATGCTTATGATGCAAATGAGCAGGATTTCCAAAGAGTAGTAGTGTGTTCTCGAGACCGACATACTATTACTGCTGATACATCATGACACTGCACCGGAAGTGTGGATGAGCAGTGGGACATCTAAAGAGAAGCAGTTCTATCCAGTTAGTATTGTGGATCCCAAAATAGTCAGCAATATCCTCGGCACTCATGCTTAACAGGAACAGACACAACAATTCAGTTCTGTGGGTATGGCAAACTAACAGCTTGGAAGACATACCTGAAGTATCCCAAGCTACTGAAAGATCTCGGTCGCAATCTTGACATTGGTATGTCTGATTTTGAGAAGTTTATCATCAAAAAGTATAGTCCAACAATGACAGCTACATGTATGAATGGTCTATGTGCAGAACTTTTCCATTGAATCAGTGACCCTGAGAATCGACCACCCACTCAAGACTGTTTGTCTCTGCACATACTACATAGCCACTACTAATCTATGGTGTGGCTTCAGGCCATATTTGCCAAGCCAGAGCAACCCCTACCAGAGAAAAGTGGGTGGGAGTTTGATGAAACTGAATGCACCTTACGCCCAAAACGAATGACACTGGATCCTGTTCCATCTGGCCGGACGGAACTCTTGATGGGTGTATGCAAAACTACCTGAACATTTCGCTGTACATGCAAAAATCATGGCCTGCCAGGTGACCCCACCTGTGGATACAGAGAACAGTGCCTGAACAACCAATAACAACTATCAGGGCAGGAAGAATCTGATGAGGACTAACAGGTGCTGTCTTGAGGACTAACCCCCTTTGATCAAATATCACCCAGCTTATAGTCCCCATTTGCCAATCATCGAAAAAAAAAATTGTTATATAGTGTCATTGCATATACGATAAATATTCCAAATGATTAATCAGTGATAAATGGGAAATAGTTTATTGGTTTGGGGACAATAAAATGACAAACAGCATTTTCAACCCAGCAGACATGATGCTTGATTTGTTCGGTATTCTGAAAAAAAATAGGGAGTTACATTGCATTTGTCTAAGTTAGGATATGTTGGTTATGAATAATCCATGATTCTTGTACTCTGGTATGTAGGGTAATGTGTGGGGATAATTTTGAAGAATCAAACTCCTCCATGACACTAGATTCTTGGAAGCAATGGGCAATTTTGTAAGATGTCGAAGCCGAAACCGAAACAAAATTTTGGCAAAAAAAACTTAGTTTTTGGTGAAGGGTGGAAAACTTGATCATCACAATATGTGGGCTTTATATGCATAGGGGGGCACGATTATCTACAATTTTGTGCCATCTGTGCATATCTAGAGTAAATATTAGTACCTGTATGTAAAATTTATCAAATCTTGAAATATCGTGAATCGCGTACATGACGAGCCACATGAATATGCTCATAAGTTGGTTGTGGAAACCTTCAGAGAATGACAACTGGGCATTTTTAGTCCCCAAAGGTTTCCCCCCCCCTTCCCCGCAGCCAAATGAATAGCTTTTAGGTATATACACTGATGCGTGAACCATCCATCCATCCATCCATCCATCCATCGGGACCATACTCTGTGCAGAGCATTGGTGCTGCCTAAGCAGTCTCCTTGGCTATTGAGCACAATCTTGGAAGGGTCACCACTCAAACATAGGATACCAGCAAGCTGGCACGGAAGGATGACAGGTCGAGTTAACCCCACCTAGTATTAATTCAACAGCTGAGCGGGATTTGAACTCGGGACCCTCGGATCCCAAGCCCGCCACCCTAAATGCGTGAATGGAATCACAATATAAGCCGCTTTATTGAAGTTGGTTCCAAACACAATTGGGTGTGAATACCCGGATAAGATAATTTTTTTTTAAATTCACAAATGATTCTTCACGATTGAGAGATGGGGCAAAAACGATGATACAGCAGGATGTTTTAAAATTTTCTTCACCAATTATGACAAAACTTGGTGGGTGATTTTCGGAAGGTTACAAGAACAAGCCGTTTATATTTGGTTTCAGGTCCGGATGCAGATCCGGCCTATCAGTGGAATACAAAATGTAAACTGTTCAGCCTGGCAGATGACTGCGCTCGGCCGCATGCCATTCTAGTTTGGTTCTATTTTCATCCTTACAAAACCAGTGAGATGCTTTTGGACATGTGCAAAACACCACGGTGAAAGTTTGTAGCTGGTTTGAGATTTGAACCCCAGTTCGACAGCTCAAAGAGGAGTCAACACTACTAAGCTATGGTGTGGCTCTCCTATGTCATACACATAATGTGACATATTTACATAATGTGTCAACCTTGACATATGTCAAGGCTCTCCTACCAACCTAATAATTGAGCTATCCTGGCAAACATTGATATTTGTTTCATTCCTCAGATACTCAATCTTCCTCAACCATAATGACAACAATGACAACAATAACAACAATGACAGCAACAACAAAAGCTTCTTCAACACCCACAACTATCTCAACAACAAGAGGTTCTTCAACACCCACAACTATCTCAACAACAAGAGCTTCTTCAACACCCACAACTATCTCAACAACAACAAGAGCTTCTTCAACACCCACAACTATCTCAACAACAACAAGAGCTTCTTCAACACCCACAACTATCTCAACAACAACAAGAGCTTCTTCAACACCCACAACTATCTCAACAACAACAAAAGCTTCTTCAACACCCACAACTATCTCAACAACAACAATAGCTTCAACGCCCACAACTATCTCAACAATAACAAGAGCTTCAACACCCACAACTATCTCAACAACAACAATAACAACAGCTTCTTCAACACCCACAACTATCTCAACAACAACAAAAGCTTCTTCAACACCCACAACTATCTCAACAACGACAAGAGCTTCTTCAACACCCACAATTATCTCAACAACAACAACAACCAATTCAAAAGGTGAATATGAAATTGTTTAAAGATACAAATGTTTAAACATGATCTTTATCAAGTACGGTATAACATTGCTGGAGATATTTCATGAGGTTTTATCAAACCTCCATTTTTATTCTCACAAATCCAAAGAAGGGTGACAGAACACAACTTTTTGCCATTGGCAAAACTGTTTGTACCTAAAATGATCCATGAATCATGGAAAATGAATGAAACAAGAAAAGAAAGCCTGTACAGGTTAACAAACAAGATCAAATTCATTAAGTGACCTCACTTGAGTAAAATGTTTTACAAAATCAGGAAGATTAGCTTGTGCTGTGACCCTGTCGTGGCAAATTGACGAATATAATGACCATGTGACATACGTCGTGCTTGTTTGTTTTGTTTGAATATTTGATGCAAGTACGTTTTGTGACTGATAAGTGAGTATAGTAGTAATGCCAATTGTAACTTACAATGCAATGATTGCTTGCGATGTAAATTGTGTGGATGTGTCATTCCGAGGACAATGGTACGAGGATCGTTAATAAGCATTGTCAATTGAATTTTGAGCATTGTCTATTATGTGTATGACCAAATCAAAGGCATTTTCAATGTTGCCAATGATGAACTATCTCCAAGAGGTTTCTACATGCAATATGTGCATGTGAACACAGTATGTGCATGTGAGACATTTATTAACAATTGAGAGATTGGAGCTCATTTATGTAGTTATTGTGAATTATCCATGCCCACACACATGTGACCATTGTGTGTATGAGAATGAGGGCCATTTATGGTAACACGGTCAACTATGGTTATGAGGGACTCAGATATGAGGAACATTAGTCGATGTGGCACACATTTCCATGGCAGATGTTTGAAATTTGTCTTTTATATCATGACGGATCTTCACCAATGATATACGATTTTGTATGGCAACACGGGATTCCTTTAACTGCAGTAATTGGAAGAGCACTCGGAAGAGTGCATACCTCCACCAAGCTGATTAGTTTACGTTTTGTATCCTACTGATAGGCTGAATTCGGACCTGAACTAAAATTTAATCAGCTTGTGCTTGTCACCTTACCGACTCGTCCACCAAGTTTTGTCTGAATCCATAACTTTTTTATGGATTTTTTTTTTTTTATGAATGTCCATAACTTTTTTGAGATATTTTGTTAACAAACAAATAGACAGACAGACAGGGGTGAAAACAACCTCCATCCATCTTCGGTGGTGGAGGTAATAATTGTATTTGTATACTTAGAGTGAAAACTTTCCAACTGCATGAGTTAATATTCATGGTTTAACAATTTATTTTCCACTCAGGTGAACTCGCTTAATTAATTTAATCTTGTTTGTTTACCTGTGCAGGTTTCGTTTTCTCGTTTCATTCATTTTGCATGATTTATGAGGCATTTAGAGAATATTTTTGCCTGTGGCATTTCTTGAACTTGTATCTTTGTGTTTTCAATGTCGACAGACATAACCTATATGTGCTTACTTGTATGTACAGTACAACTCGACATAAGTGAAGTTAATTTTAGAATGAAACTAAATACAGTAATACATATCCTGTACATGGCTGCATTATCAATGAGCAACTTATACAAATATAAATATCATTCAATTTAATACATAACCATGTGGAGTATATTTAATTTCAATGTGTTAAATGATGCTTGGAAAAGTAAATACCACTGCTGAGTGACATTGGGTGGAGCGTTAATAATAAACAAAACTACAACCAACTTCAATTATAAGGGACATTTTGATGTATTTTACATCTTTAAAGAGGAAACCACCTACAAGTGACCGTTTTTATGTTAATGAATGGTCCATCTTAACTGAAGTTGACAGTATATTCATTACATCACTATCAGGTAAATATTGATAGTTGTGCAAATATATTTTCTCTCTTCCTTTCCCCTTTCACCTCCTTTTGACTGCATAACTCTGTCATAGCTCACCAAGTGGCTCATTGATGTTGCTTTCAAATGCCTTTCTCCGTATGCTGAGTGCACTTGCTGTGTACTTCATTTACCTGTGCATGTGCGCATTGTTCTACATAGTTGAGATCCATTTATATTCAAAGTTCTCTTCACGTTAAGTAAACATTTTAACACCTACTTCGCCAATGATGCCTTTGACTCAGCCATGTTATTATCCTTATTATTATTGTTCATATTGTTATTTTATTTAGTGTGCAGTTAATATGTTTATATTGTTACTGTTATTGTTAATACATTTATATTATTATTATTATCATCATTATGGTTTTACCATTATTGTTATATCATTATCAAGTGACGGAATTGGCCAATTAATTTGTGGTTGTCATTTTTACTGATGATAAGTGTGTGGACCAGTGACTCTTAGCTTATACACTGCCCACGTGTAGGTATACCTGTATACATCCAATTTTCTCTAAATGGCCCTCAGGTGAGTATTAAGCAATACTAGCAGCCATTACGAATGGGGTTATGCATCAAATAAAGGTCACAATTGGGCCTTGAGGGTGTCAGCGGCAGTATCACATGTCACACTTGAAGCCATGCTCAGGAGAAATCACATATGATGCCCCAAGATATAAGTTATAAAAATCCATGTGCAATGCACATACAATTTGATGGCGATTAAAAAAAAAATCGGACAGGCAATGAGATACATCATTCATCCATAAAGGCTCATTTAAGAATCTTTATTAACTAAATATGATTGTGGCCTAACTAGCGGCCTCGCTAGTTGTGGTGGGGTCTGTCAGAAGCGAGTTCAACATCGATGAATTTACAACCATCACGCCACGGAAAGGCACAGAAAACACGAGAGGGAAGAACATCTTTGGTTTCAGCTTTTGATTGAAAAATCCAATAACCAACACTCTCTTTTCCTTTGTGATGAAAGTTAAAAAAAAAAATTAAACATAATTGATGTTGACCTTGTTATGCCTTACATTATATTACTATTGCACTTTAAGGTCCCAATTAGTGATAATACATTTTTCTAAATAAAGAGAGAAGAGTAATGTAAAACTAAAACAGCGAAAACTGTTTGGATATACACCCCAGTATTACCTCGGCCCACAAGGACCTGCCAACATAATGGGCATGCTGAACTACTATTTTATTTATATAATGAAAGCAATCGGTTCAGTCGAAGTTGAGATCGAGATTTTGCCTGTAATGATTACTGCTTTAACCTTTCGTTGATATTTTATGATCTCAGGCTGTGAGTACCATTGATAAATTATGAGGCCGAGCACATAAGAAAACACAAGTGTCCTTGCGAACTAATTTCAAAAACCTAATTTTATTCAAAAACCATTCAAAAAAAAAACACAAAAACCTCAAACTGCATTTTATTATTTCCAAAGGACCAAATAAATGTCTTGGTTTCTATTCACGTATACCGTAATATTCTTCAAAACTTTTGAAAGCCAAACCGCTGAGTATAAAGCAGCCGGAATAACGATGGTGGAAGATAAGAGTGCCAGAAGGATGGCGTGACAAAGAGGGGGAGAAATAAAGTGTTGTGATAGTTGCTCAATACTGTTATTGCAACTTCACTTCAGAAAAGCAAATGCGGTCGCAAGTTGTCCTAAATCACATGATCTGAAGGACTGAGTGCTAACTAATAAACGGATGTATCATGAGAAATGAATTTTTGAAGAAGCGAAGCAAAGGATGGAAGGGGTGAAGGTTAGGCATCATTTATAGTGTCGAAGTTGTGTACAAACTTTATTTCTGATCGGTTCTGGACAGTCCAGATATTTTAGGTGATTTGTACCTTCACTTACATTCGCTGTATTTCAGGTTGCCAAGTCTGATGTTCCTTAAATAACTTATAAGAGTTCAAGTGGGTTTTTTGCCTGTATAGTGATCTCACCTCTGAAGCCATAGCTCATGATGCTGGAAATGTAGCTTCAAATCCCTGAGACCAGAAGAAAGACTTGGGCCAGAAACCGTTTCGGCCAGGCGTTCCCACAAGGTGAGAATAATTGAGCCAGAAAATATGAGGGAGAGAAGAGAGAGAAGAGACAAATGTCCTCAACATTCAGGCTCGAGAATGAATGTCCATGATGTCTACGATTGTCTTTGACCTGCATTCGATTTATGTGTACCCCTCCACAAATCTTAGAACAATGTACAGTAAATAAATTAATTTTCCTAAATTAAAAATTAAATGTGATACTTCACTGACAAACCCAAATAATTTTTTTTCGATCAAAGAAGAAAACAGAAATATTATTATATCCCTGGTTTGGTTTTTATGAGATGCCTGTGCACAATGGAGACGGAGACGGAGATGAAGCCTAGTGTTGGCTTAGCGTTTAGGGTGGCTGGCTAGGGATCTTGGGGTCCTGAATTTGAGCCCCTGAAACTGTTGAATTAACAGCAGGTGGGGTTGACTCAGCATGTCATCCTTCTGAGGTTGGTAAAATGAGTACCAATGGACTGGTAATAGGAGCACAGCAGCACCCTCTGCCAATGATGCTTCCTGCAGCCTTGTGCTGCATATGAAGGAGGAGAGGGTGAGGGAGAGAGAGGGAGAGGGAGGGAGAGGGAGAGGGGGACGGAGAAGGAGAGGAGGTGGAAGGGGGAGATGAGAGGGAGAAGGAGGGAGAGGGAGGGAGAGCAGATGGCAATGTATGAAACGATTTTCAATGTGTTTCAAAAACACATAAATCAACAAAAATGTTTTTGTTTACACCTTGTCTTTTTCCTTATATTTGTGCAGTGGCTGCTCGTATACATCTTGATCTCGACTTGAACTTCACTCGTCAGTACAAAAATCACTCGTCACCACAATACAAAGACCTGTCCACTCGGTTGGAGAAAATTGTGAGTTATGCAACCAGCCGAAGCTGAAAATGAAATTATTCTTGATCAGCATTTATAATTGTTTAGTGATTTGCTGAATGGATAATTAATTGTTTGATATCAAAATGTATGATTATTGAGTGGTATGCTTAATAGATAATTAACTGTTTCATATCAACATTTGCCAATAAGAATAAGAAAGCCATGTATGAGGAACAAGTGTAAGGGAAGAGGAGGGCATGTGCACAAACCAGCTACACACCACACGTCCCTCCAAGATGGGTTTCTGATGTTAATTAAATAACGAGCAAATACCACCCGTCACTTTGCTGATGGAGATACTAAAGGGGATGGGGGGGGGGGAAGAAAAATTGGAGAGAAGAGAGAGAGGGGTGGGGGAGAGAGAGGAAGGAGGGGAGGGGAGCGAGGAGGGTTGTGGGGGAAAGAAGGGGTGGGGGAAGGGAAGACAGATGTGTGGTGGAGCATTAATTACAATTCACACTGTCTCATCAAAATTATTCTGCATGGAATAACAGAGAAGATGGAAACAAAATAATGTCTGAAATCCATTTTCTACTGGTTATATGATGAATACAGCCTGGAGACAAATACTGCCCCAATGCATCTGGAGAAAAACACCACCCCAATGAGTCCAGAGACAAACACCGCCCTGATGCATCTAGAGACAAACACTGCCCCGATGCGTCCGGAGATAAACACCCCCCTAACGCATCCGGAGACATATACCTCCCTGACGCATCTGGAGACAAACACTCCCCTGATGCGTCCAGAGACAAACACCTCCCTGACGGATCTGGAGACAAACACCGCCCTGACATGTCCGGATGAAAACACTGCCCGACGCGTCTGGAGACAAACACTGCCCCGATGAATCTGGAGACAAACACCACCCTGACGCCTCCCGAGGTGACAGAGCATGAACCCCTCGCTCAGGGTGATGGAGCATGAACCCCTCGCTCAGGGTGACGGAGCAAGCACCACATGCTCAGGGTGACAGAGCACAAACCACATGCTCAGGGTGACGGAGCATGAACCCCTTGCTCAGGGTGACAGAGCAAGCACCACATGCTCAGGGTGACGGAACACGAACAACTCGCTCTGAAATGACGTGGTTTGCAAAAGCGTCCTCAGTGAGTGAACAATTCACTCAGAAGGAAGTGGCGCAGTACCGGCATCGAATGTAAGGCATTCAGAAAGTGGCTTAAGCACTCATGCAAGCACGCCAATTAAATTGTTGATAAGGAACGTTTGGCCAGGGTGTTGATTCATATCATGTAGGATCCCTTTAACTTTAAAGCTGGTCTTCAATGCACACGCAGCAGTTAATGCAAAAAATGAATTCGTTTAAATAATGAGTTTATCCACAAAAGTGTTGCAGCTTAATGCAGACCAACCCTGGAGACATCGCAAAGTTCAATCGCCCGTGAAATAAACATTGCAGATAATCCGCCATCTTGCCTGCTCGTCTGTGCATGCGTCACATTGTACATCGGTTCGTGGTCCACGCAAACGTTATAACTTTTTTTTAAACATCCGTTTTTCACCAGATTTTCTTTGTTTCCCTTTCGAGCACCTAGTGAAACCTCCAAAAACATAGCCACAGAACTAACAGACGCTATTGATAAGCAGTCCCTCTGGAGGACAAGGTGCGATGTCTCGCAGTGAATATGTTAAATCATATAGCTCAATGAAGCTGGTTAATTTTGGCACATTCCTAAATTTTGGTTCACTCAATATCATTCTCCAAACAGTAGAAAAAGGTAAGTTTAATGCTTTGGAAAATTCAAATTTTCTCATGCATCTATGGAGGAGGAACATAGCCTTGCTTGCTTAAAGTAAATCGGTACATAGGCTTAGTTATAAGACTCGTTATTTATTTAAATTATCAGATTTCATGACATATTTCGACACTTATTTAGTCCGGACGATATCCGATCCTCAAAACTAACATAACATTTCGATGATATACTTTAATTCGTCGGTGAGAGTAGATCGTGGAAAATCGTATCATGTAATGCATGAAATCGCTCCAAGCTACTAATTTGAAAATTATAGTACGGTACTTACAAAAGTGATGTATAGAGCGATTTGAAGCTATGATGAACAGGCATTTTTTTCGATAATATGACTGAGTAAAGTGAAAAAACTTTACCATTAAGAAATTGTTGCGGCCTGTTCCAAGTCAAGGCATGGTTGAGCAGGCCAAAAAACATGGCAGCTTCAGACCCCAGTGAGATTAACCAGGAAATTCCTTAAGACCACACAGAACAGGTGGCCAAGGATAACCTGATGAAAGATTTCATTAAATAAGGCCGTTAATTATCTTTAAAAGGGGTGTTTTAATTAACTCAAACACCCAATTTTCACTCTTGCATTTCCTTGGTGTTTTCTAAGTTTGCATGCAAAGTTTCAGGCTGATAGGTTTCATGGTTTTTGAAGTTATAGAGGAGACACGCTGACATACTGACACACACACACACACACACACACACACACACACACACACACACACACACACACACTTATTCATATAGATGTTCAATTTTGTTTGCTTGTATTTTCTTTTTACAGCTAAGGAAGACGTACGAGAAGTTGCCGGGATTTCAACGAGTAAATATTACAGGATTCAGGTGTGGATGAAAAAGTGCTTTTTTTGTTTCATACCAATGATTAGTTTTGATCATAATTGAATAATTTTCCTCAATTAGGCACCTTTCCTTAACCTTCCTTATCCTCATAACTGCACTGGGCTGGCAGGATGGCCTAGAGGTACGCACACTCATCTCTAATGTGTCGAGCCTGGGTTTGAATCCTGACCCAGCTGTAAAGTGTCATCCATGTGTTTCATAGGCAGGGTGATTTGTAAATGTGTGTGCCGTCCCTCGGATGGATGTTAAACAGACATCCCCTCTGATGGCATTCGTTAGTGGACGTTAAAGATCCCATGGTGTCCTTCGTGAAGACTAGGCAAGCATTCTCCGGTACCATGAACAAATTACAAATTCCTGCCCGAACAAGCAGGGCCATTTCATCAGCAGCACAGCCTTGCCCTGCAGTTACCCTGCAGCCTTGTGCTGCATATGAACAAAGAATAACTGCTGTCTATTTTTTTTCCATTGTAACAACATTCCTGTCCCAACCAAATTTATGCATAACTTGCAGTTAGGTATCCAATTTCTTCGTGGATCAGTCACAACTTGATATTGTTATGGTTGTGGGGGTAGATGGAGGAATTTCATTGCAAGGTTAATAAATAGTATAGAATTGTTTGGTCCGTGTGGACGTGTAGGAGACATCTCGATGTAAATTAAGAAGGGAAACTGTGAGCTTAAGTGTTACTTGTCACCACACGGGGGGGGGGGGGTCGTGCTGTGTTAATTGGATAGGGATTAAGACCAATGTTTTGCAGTATGTAATTGCCCCCTGTGACCTTTTCCCCAATGTTTTTGTATTTCAAGACTGGCGATAAAGGGGGCTCACATCCTTAATACAATGACAACCGAGCTGCATGACTAAGCAGGCAAGAAGTCCCGTCTCCAAGGGTGACGGCGGGCGAACCATGCCCCGGGGTGGATGATTGATGGGTGTGATGTCAGAAGCGAAGAAGAAGAGCAGTTGGTTTTGTTTGGTTGAGATTGATGTGAGGGACACGGTCGAGAGATGACAGAGGTAGGAGATGGCATGTAAGATCAGGGCATTACAGCTGGCTTTCCTTCGATGCTTGAAGAAGATGGGACGATTCTCGTATTCATGGTGAGGCAAATTGGCTTGCGTGGCAGAGCAAGACGCTGGCCATTGACTCTTGGCTGGGTCGTTAGAGACCAACCTTGAAGCCTCGTGTATGTCACCGAAGGGAGCGGTGCCATTCTGTAGAGGGCAGCGGCGTCGGCAAGTGTGATAGAAAAATAAGCCGCGTGGGGGTTGGTGAGCCCTGGTGTTGAATAACCGCCTCACAAATTATCACACACACGTTTCATGCCAAGAGGGCAGCTCGGTGCCATTTTGGGCACGTCTTCCGACACAGGACGAAGCACCTCGATCCCAAAGTTCAATAGAGTTCAAAGTTCAAACATAAATGCCAGAATAAAGGGGGGATTTTCTTTTGTTTCGTTTCCCCTTGTCTGTATTAAAGTCCGTGTGTGGAGGAGCCTCGACTTTAGACTTTAATTGACCTCACGTTTTATTATTACATTTTGAATTATTACCCTTGTAAATATTTGATCAATTGTCATTAAATACCCGTGTTTATTTTTAGTTGCTGATGTCGGTGTATCTATTGTGGGTTCGAGTACAAAGCCCTTGTGATGTGCATCCATCTGCTCCGTCCGTGCCGCCCTTCCCTTCCTCGCGTGCCATAATCTCTGAGGATCACGTGTTCGCCACGAAGGAAAATCGCTTAGCGATCTGGCCTGGTTGGTGTTAACCGCCCGTCCACCACAATTGTGTCGGGGTGATGAAACTTAACCGGCCAGACCCATGACAATATTTTCTCTTCCGAAAAAAAAGACCTTTTTTTTAACAAAACAAATTTATTTTGTATCAATTTGTATGATTTTTCTCCCGATGCTGACCCTATAACCTCTACTCTCACCCTTCTCTCCCCTGTTTTATCATCAGCCCCAAATTCAAAATTCACTAATGATGGTCTGTGAGATTAATAATTATCTGGTCACCAGTTCCGGTTAATAGAGAAGAATAGCTAGCTTCAAGAGCATCATAAGGCAAACAATGCCTGCTGAACCTGTTGTTTGCTTCAAATGAAATTCAACCTCCAAGTCACAAGAGCTGTGTATGTGTGTGACAATGAGATCATCCACTGACCCAGTTGACATACTGTAGAGTAACCAAACTGGTTCTTCAGTCGTCAGACAGACGTGGGTGATGAAAGGAATGAGGGCGATCACTTGTGTTCGGTGGAAAGATGTTTCATTCGCTGTCTTAAGTCGCATTCTTTGATGACAATCATGGTCTCCACATATTTCAAACACGTAGATGTTTCTATGATGGTCACGAAAAGCGACTGTTAAAACCACCTTTTATTGAAAAAGCAGCATTTGTTTCACGTTTTCCTTTTTACATACAAGTTGTTGTCATAAAAATCCCAGGCTGTCGTGTGATAACAAAAAAAAACCAAAAAACCCACAATCTGGCATAAGGAGGTGCCAAATCTGATATCTTGCCTCTTTACAAACAATGTCACACGGAGCGAAGTTCTTAATCAGGAGAGATTATTTTGGAGTAACTGAAAACTGTTCTCAGATGTTCGGATCCATCTTTTTCGATACAAGGTTGGTACCCGGATGTCATATCAAAGAAATGCACTCAATTTTGCATCTTCACTGAAATCGATTTTACAATTCTCCACTTGATGAGACATTAATTAAATTAATCATGACCCTCGCCAGAGGTGAGGAAACTGCATTTGGGTCGGTTTGTTTGTTGGCTGCTCTTAGAGCACCCTTATTCTGGACATTTCCATCTGTCTGTCTGTCCACGAAACTTTGGTCAAGCCTAGGGGCTAAACCACTCAACCGATTCCAATGAAATTTGTTAGGTAGAACCAATATTTCTGGGAATCGTGTGCTTTCGAATATGGGACCCCGGGCCCTAGCAACGGCCCTTTAAAGTGGTCAAAAAATCGAAAAAAATCAAAAATAAAAAATAAATAGGAGGAGATAGGTTTTGGGCGAGTACATGTCGAACATTTCAGAAACGGTTAATTGCGAATATCTCGAAGAGAAAGAGTCTGATTTTGATGAAACTTGGGTGAAATGTGTACAATGTGGCAAGCATGTACACAAAAATGCATGGTTGCTATGCACACCTCTGTTGCTTAGCAACAGCTAAAATACAGGGACCTGTTTTTTTTTGTGCCCAAGGAGAATGTCTTACAGCATCATATAAAAAAATAAAATCTTTAGCGAATAGATAAATGGAATTACCAGGGCTGCCATTTGTTAGAGTCTTTTTGGAAACATGCCTGAAATTTCACAAGGCGGGTTTCTGGGCGCAAACTAAGAGGGCTGTGATAATCATATTTATTGTGCTAAATTGATTGATAGCATGTACATGAATATCGGCTAGTCGCGTCGGCCAGCTTTCTATCTAGAGCGAGCAGCCATGTCTCCTACCGGCTTGTTTGTCTGTTTTTCTGTCTGTTTGTCCACACAGAGCTTTCGTGTTTTTCTCTGCAACTGCTTGTCAGATTGAAACGAAATTTTCACCATTGGTGCGACTCCTGATATAGAACGTTTTAATTAAAATTATGACGTCATAGCTCACGTGGTGTGGCAGCCATATTGGAAAAACGGAAAAACTTTGGACCTCTGTATCTCTGAAACCACACCAAGGAAAAAATTGAAACTTGGCACATAGCAAGTACTCCTCATGGGGAATGAGTGATTTGTTAAGATGTCATAGGTTCCCTTGTTATGACGTCATAATTGCATATGTTGAATGACACTTGCGATCAGTATGAAAAATTTTGAGGGCCACCGAAAGATAAAATGGTTCACAAAGAAAAGTCATGATGTCATCAGTCACGTGATTCGGCAGCCATATTGCTTTTTTTTTTAATCAAAAAAAACCTTCAAAAATCTTCTTCTCTGAAATGGCTGAACAAATCGAGGCAAAACTTTACACATATGACCACCTGTCCATGAGGAACAAAAGGTTCACACATATGATATCATAGGTCACATGGTTTGGCATCCATATTGGATTTACCCTAAAACCTATAAAATACACCACTCAAAAGAAGTCCTGGCGAGGGTCTGCAATCTCTGATTGCTCTTTTTCGTGTTATCATGGTGAAAGGTTTAAAACCGAAAAAGCGTGTTTTTCTTCATTGAAGAATGCAATCATTCCACTTACCATCTTTTGGAATGTCACCAATGCAATGACAGAATGCTTTTAAGAATGCAATATACGTACTTCAATGCTGGATGGCATTCATTTCTTACATACCAGACAATATTACCTGTTGAACTGCTTCAAGCTGGTGGGCCATAAGGTGTTCTACCAAGCTCTGCAATCTCAGAGAGAAGTTTGCTTCTAGATTACAGCAAAACAGGACAAAACATTATTCTCACCTCAAGGTCCAACCTACCAAACATAATTTCTCCAAAACAATAAATATAGCATCTATGCTTCATTCTCTCAAGTGTACCATTTACTCCACTCAACCTCTTCCTTTTCCCCCCATCATGGAAAGTCATGGGTGTTGAACTCTTTCATACCTTCCTCTTTACACCCTGCTCTTAAGGAGAGTGAAGAATTTCAAGCTGATCTCAGAACCTCCTTCAGAAAAAGGATTTAATCTCAAAACATTTACTTCTGCTCTTCACAGATTCAACTCCCTCCAACAATTCTGCACGAAAGAGTACCGAACGCACACAGGAATGGGGCAAACATCAATCCAATTCGAAAGAAAAAGTAAACTAGAATGGCCCTCAGTAGAGCGCATACCTCGGCCAGGCTGAACAGTTAATGTTTTGTATCCCACTGATAGGACGGATCTGTATCCAGACCTGAACCAAAATCGAATGGCCTTGTTCTTGTCAGCAACCCAACTCATCCACCAAGTTTTGTCATAGTCTGTGAACATCTTTTTTGAGATATCGTGCTATATATCATTCTTGGCCTTTGTAAAAATAAAATTAAAAAGGAAAAAAAAGAAATGATTCCTGGGACATCCTGCTCTCCATGCAGGGATAACCAGCGTCTCAAGGTGTCATTTGTTTGTTTCGCCACATGTGCCCATGATGTACCCACACACAAACCTTCCTTCCTTTTTTTCTTCTTTTTTTTATGTCACAAACCTTCCTAGGAGTTCCCTGAATCTACCGTTATTGGTTTCATTGAAATGCATTAATCCGTTCTCAAGTTATAACACGACAAAGAAACAAATAAACAACCAGACAGACAGACAGACACGACTTCTTTTATAATATAGACTAGTGGGGCACCCGTGGGAAACCCACGGGCATAGACATATATGAGGGAGGAGAGGTAGGGGAGCTAGGGAGGAGAGGGAAAGGAGGTTGGAAGGGGAGGGAGAGGAGGATGGAAGGGGGGAGGGGAGGGGGAAGGGGAGGGAGGGGAGGGGGAAGGGGAAGGGGAAGGGAGGGAGGAGGGAAGGGGAGGGGAGGGGGAAGAGGAGGGGTTGATTCTGGCAGATGTGATGTACAGTTAAATGGTACACACATTGATGGGGGAGGAGATGGGGGAAGGGGGGGGGTAAAGGGGGAGGTTAGGGATGGGAGAAGAGGGGAGGGAGAGGAGGGCAGGGTGAAGGGGGAGGGAGAGGAGGGCAGGGTGAAGGGGGAGGAGAGGGTGTAGGGGGTGGGAAGAGGGGGAGCTTAGGGAGGGGAGGTTGAGAATGGGGAGGTGAGGGGGAGGAGAGGATGAAGGGGGAAGAGAAGGTGAAGGGGGAGGAGAGGATGAATGGGGAGGAGAGGATGTAGGGGGTGGGAGAGGGGGAGGCTGGGGAGGGAAGCAGAGGGGGAGGTTGGTCAGGGGAGGAGAGGAGGGAGGTTGAGGATGGGGAGGAGAGGGGGAGGTTGGCGATGGGGAGGAAAGGAGGAGGTTGGGGTTGGGGGGAATGGGGAGGAGATTATGGAGAGGGGGAGGGGAAAGAAGGGGGAAAGGAGGAGGAGCTGGGAGGAGGAGAGGGGAGGGTAGAGGAGGAAGGTAAGTGGGTGAGAGGTGAGAGAGGGTGTGGAGTAACGTAATTCTACCTTGACTTGATTGGGTGAGAGAACCTACCTTGATTGACTTACATCGAACACACTTCACCACACAAATTTAAAATTCTATAAAATGAAATGTTATTAATAAATATTGGATTCCATCGTTTGTCCACAGATTCAATTTATGACGTACAAAGTTTTTCGAAGTATTGTTTCATTAAAGAGTTGGATAAGAGTTATCACTCGCCTGAAATAAACTCTCTCTATATATATATATACATATATATATATACATATATATATATATATATATATATATATATATATATATATATATATATACATATATACATATATATATATATATATACATATATACATATATATATATATATATATATATATATATATATATATATGTATATATATATATATATGTATATATATATATATGTATATATATATATGTATATATGTATATATATATATATATATATATATATATATATGTATATATGTGTGTATATATATATATATATATGTATGTATATATATATATATATATATGTATATATATATGTATATATATGTATATGTATATCTTCTTCTTCTTCCTCTTTCGGCTTGCTCCCGTTAGGGGTCGCCACAGCGGACCAACTGTCTCCATTTCGCTCGTTTTGTTGTCCGCATAATGATTTGGCATAGGTTTTTACGCCGGATGCCCTTCCTGACGCAACCCTGGTCGCCTCTTACGACACACAGGGATATGGTACACCTATTCTAACCGGGGCATACACCGGGCCCAGTACAACTGGTGCTCATTTCGCCGACCTCGGAAGGATGGCAGGCTGAGTCAACCCCCTGGTGTTTTCGACTTGGTTTATATATATATACATGTACATGTATATATATATATATATATATATATATATATATAAATATATATATATAAATATATATATATATATATATATAAATATATATATACACATGTATATATATATATATATATATATATATAAATATATATATATATATAAATATATATATATATATATAAATATATATATATATATATACATACATATATTAGTTCAGTGTCCAAACGGGGCTTGAACTCAGGACCTTTTGGGTCCCAAACCACTGCCCTAACCACTGCGCCAACACCAGGCTTATATAATATATATATATATATATATGTATATATATATATATATATATATATATATATATATATATATATATATATATATATATATATATATATATATATATATATATATATATATATATATATATATATATATATATATATATATATATATATGTATATATATATATGTATATATATATATGTATATATATATATATATATATATATGTATATATATATATATATATATATATATATATATATATATATATATATATATATATATATATATATATATATATATATATATATATATATATATATATATATATATATATATATATATATATATATATATATATATATAGTTTATTTATATATATATATATATATATACATATATATATATATATATATATATATATATATATATATATATATATATATATATATATATATATATATATATATATAGTTTATTTATATATATATATATATATATATACCCCGGAACATGAAAAAATATAATTACATTACACTTCGAACCCCAACTTCATTTGTCCCTCAAAGAAAACCCTACCCTCACTCTTCGACTTCCCCTACCTCCTCTCCTTTCCTCTCCTCCCCCTCCCCTACCTCCTCTCCTTTCCTCTCCTCCCCCTCCCCTAACTGCTCCCATCCCCCTCCCCTCACTGCTCCCATCCTCTCTCCCTACACACATCCTGTCTGACCAGGTACCCAGATACATTCAAAACGGCATCACAACTAATTCCCAAGCAGGGAACCCTATCCTCACTCTTCTAACCCACCTCCCTCCTCTCACTCTCTCACTTCTCCACCTATCCTCGTTCTTCCACTTCCCCCCTCCCCACATCACAACCCACCCAGACACATTGAACACGGTTATTTAAATGCATTTTTGTTGAGAAACACCAATGTTCGTCCTATTTTCTCAACCTTTTGCTGAAACTGAAACTTGAACCATCTTAACGGCTACAAAAAATGAAATCAGAACGTGAATTCGAGTTAAGATGTAGTAGCCATGTGGGACTCTGAATGGATTCTATATTTCAGGCCTTAATTTCACTTAAAATGCATTTTTGTCGAAAAATGAAAATTTTCTTCAAGTTTTTATTTGCATGCAAAACTTATACCATCTTCGCGACAACAAAAAATGAAATCAGATATCGAATTAGAGTTAAGATAAAACCATGAGAGTGCAAGAAAGTGCCAGCCTTAAAAGGGGCGAAATGAAGCAAACAAAATGGCGGCGATTTGATTTTGTAGCCATTTCCTGAATATGGGAACTCCTGCCCTGAACTGAGAAGCCCCTCTCCATATGGACAGACAGACAAGCTGGCACAGATTATATACAATATATTTTGAGCTTTCAATACAATCTGGCATCCTGCCTTGCTCTCCAAACTCGCTGTCTATGGCATCAAGGCTAACTCCACACATAGCTTACTGACTACCTCTACTCTTGTCGCCAACATATGGCTCTAAATAGGATCCTTTTATCTCCTCTCCCTGTCAAGGCTGGAGTGCCCCAAGGCAGTGTTCTGGTCCCAGTCCTTTACCTGATCTTCCTCAACAATCTGATTTGATGACCTGGAAAATCTTCTTTATCTCTTTGCTGATGATTCCACCCTTTGTCGTGACATCCCTCATCATTCCGATAGACAGGCAGCAGCCTCTTCCCTCTCTGCAGATCTTGAGGAAATCACAAGCTGGTCAAACACTTGGAATAGGTCTTTCAATCCTGATTTCTGTCTCTGTCTCCTCTGTCTCTGTCTCTGTCTCTGTCTCTGTCTCTGTCTCTGTCTCTGTCTCTGTCTCTCTCTCTCTCTCTCTCTCTCTCTCTCTCTCTCTCTCTCTCTCTCTCTCTCTCTCTCTCTCTCTCTCTCTCTCTCTCTCTCTCTCTCTCTCTCTCTCTCTCTCCCCTCCCATCTATTTTTTTTAATATAATACACTTGAAGAAGTTCAGTCACATAAACCTTTGGGTCTCACTACCAGCTATGATCTTTCTTGGGCAAACCACATTTCTAATTTGACCTCGAAAGCCAGTTTCCAATTGAGAATCCTCCATTGTGCAACATCCTTCCTTGGCACACCTGAGCTGTCCACTTACAAAGCCTTCATCTGCAGCTTGATGGAGTACCACTCTCTCTTGTGGGCTGGTGCCCCTGGCTCACACCTTGTTCAGCTTGATACACGACAAACCAAGGCCTTAAAAAAATCATTTGAATTTCCTGTGTTTACGCCCAGCCCATGGGCGTATCACTTTCACATCACAGAAAGATTGGCTGGACTCTGTCTTCCACCGACTCCTTTCTGGTCTTACAACCTCTGCTCTTCCCGTACTTTGCCTCCTCCACCCCCCATGTTTCTGCCAGGTGTACGTCGCCCACCAGAAACCCCCTTCTGGTGAAATTCCTCAAATCCAGAATCACTGCTCACCTCCACTCAAGTCATTCTCCTTCCTGCTTGTGGAACCAACTTCCACATTCTCTTCTACTGTATATCATTCAGCGATCCAGGTGTTCAAGACAACTATTCACAGCAATCGCCTATCCAAAGCCACTCTATTTTGACCCTGATTACCCCCCCCCCCTCCATCTTCCTCTCCCATAAATCCATGTCTTTCCAAATTCCCAGAAAAGACAGCTGTTCGTCACTATCTCAGATCATCCCCAATCCAAGACCATGATATTTTCTGTCCTTGTTAAACTCCTGCCCCCCACCCCGCCCCCGCCCCTCTACCCCCACCATCACTTCTCTTTCCAAATTTCCAGTTTTCTCATCTTTAGTTTCCTTCTGCATACATCTTGTCCACCTTGTGAGTCCTCCCCTAACCCTCATTCCTCCCCACATCCCTTATTTGTCCAAGTCTCCTTCTAATTTGTCCCTCAACCCTGCCATTGGTGTGTTTTCCCCCTATCTTCCTACTGTTCCTTTTGTTCCATTACATCCCAATCCATTCGATATTCTCGCTCCTCCACAAACCTCCACCTTGCATACAAAAAGATTCTCATTTTTGTCCACCTTTGAACGTAAATTACTCCAATGATGAAGCGATGCTGCAGCACAGCAGTTCATAGGATGTTCATCATCCCACAATAATGGTTCTTCAATCCTGTAGTGTCAAGCTCATCGCGGTGGGATGTTAAAATCCCACGATGTCCCGAATGGCTTAACTCATGAGGAGACGTTCTGAATTAATGGCAGACAACGTGCACACGGGTTGTGAGGAGACACGAAAACCTTCAAGCTTTTAAAACCAATGGGTTTGTTTCTCGAAACCAAAATAAAAAGAACCAGAGATGATGTAATTGTTAATCTGGTGTTGGCTTAGTGGTTGGGGTGGTGGCTTGAGATTCTGGGGTCCTGAGTTCACCCGCGTTTGACGCTGAATTAACACCAGGGGGTTGACTCAGCCTGTCATCCTTCTGAGGTCGGCAAAATGAATACGAGTGCAGCAGCCAAAAGGCTGCACACGAAGGGAAAGGGTATTGACGGATTGATTCATCTGGTATTGGTGTTGCGCAGGCATGATGGGCCGAATGGCCTCCTCCTGCCAATGGCTTCTTCCTGCACCTTAATTCCTTGTGATGGAGGAGATGATGGTGGGTTGTGATAGGGAAGAAAAGGGGATATGAAATCGATAATAAATAATGATGTACAATGTGAATAACCCCTATGGCACCACACACACACACACACATTTACTCATTGACGGGAAGGGAACAAAACTCAGGGGACACAGCTCTGGTGATAGCGGGGACGAGCAGGCAATGAGGGGACGATGGCGACGATGGTAGGACGATGAGGAGACAAAGACACACGGGCAGGTCGACGAACACAACCGCAGGCAGGCAAGCAGGATGACCTCCATAACCAGCTCTCCTCAGATACCAACTCTTTCTTCTCAGTCAGTTTGTTATCCTCCAACTTCCAACTGCCCAATCAGGCTCCTCCCTCTCCTTCTCTCTTGGGAGGCGTCTATAGTGCCACCACTGAAGGTGTTCATCGGTTCTCCCCTTGGGAGGTGATGAACGCTCCTCCCCTCACTCCCGTGCTGAGCCTTCTGGCACCCCCAGTGGAGGTTTACATAGAGGTTATATACACAATTTCCTTTACATAATCCCGAACTAACTATTACCACACACCACCCTCTATATGGTGCACATTTAAACAAGACATTTCTCTACTGATTGCATCAAGATTGGTGAACAACCCTTACATGAATCATGCTACTCTATACATTCCTATCTGTACTACTGTATGGTAATATCTACAGTCTACACTCCTTCCCCCCACGCCCCACCCCCCACCCCTACCCCACCTCCACAATTGTAACAATGCTTTCAGCCTTTAACACCTGGCATGTTTGTATGCCACATGTCAATGTGATCCTTGCCAAAACCACAATGTACAAACTTTAGTTGTTTAGCTTTTTGGAAGCATATCACAGTCTGTACATTAAAAACTGATCCTATCGTTATCAATTACGTTGGTGATGTGTTTAAGTCATTGGCAGTTAGGACTCGCACTGTTCTCACAAACTTATCAATGACTGGTTTTTTTACAGCGAAGGAAGCGTGATTGCTTATTATGATGTAATTAGCACCACCGAGATCAGCTCTGGAGATATTGTCAAGAGCACTTTTGCAGTGGCAACGAACTTAGCTAATGCTAACTTCAGCATTAAGAATATCCGACTGGAGAAAAAGGGTGAGATCATTCTGACGCTCATATTTATAATTTGATACACCATTGTTGTTAATCACAAACATTACTTGGGCAGCAGTTTGAGGAGCGATTCAGCAAAGACACTAAAAGTTGTAACACTTTTACATAACCCACTCTGCCCACCAGGAATTGTAAAGAGCCCATCATCAGAGGTGTATGAAGTTGGCAATACATTGACCTTCAGTTGCTCCAACAAAACCGGTGTTATTGGGAATGCGAGTTGGTTCAAAGAAAACACGAGTGTGTCCATGAAAGGAAACTGGGACATAAAAAGTGCAAGCTTCTCAGACAGCGGTAATTTGCCACTCCGTTGATTCTTCTTATATTTGCATTCACTTTCGTTATTCATACATTCATTCATTATTTCCTTTTTGAGGTTTCTGTTGCAAGAAAGTTCTGGAAGGAAATTGAATTTTGTTTTCTTCTATCAATATTTGGTAAACCACTTCATGAAGGTTCAATCGCTCTCAGTTATACTGCTGTAAAATAATTTTGGGAAATGTGGGTACAAGATTCACAAGATGAGATCAGACTGGATGCAGGTGAGATAGACTGTGATGAACCTCCTAAAACTAAAGGAAGGAGGAAAAAAAACAGATTACACTGAACAACAAAAATTTTTTACTGGAGATGTGTAAAGTGATTTAGACTAATTTGGGTACGCTGATTTCAAAAATCATAACCGTTTTGCTGTATCACGTCAGGATTTTCAGTAACAGAAATATTCCCATTGCCTAGAAGTCAGGATTTCAATGAAATTTACAAAAATTCATTTATTCATTTATTTCATCATGAATGCTTCAAAATTATAGAAATTACAGAAAAACTCCACTAGAATGTAATTAAAAATGCTTTAGGCATTTGGCTTTGCGTTTGTGCTGCGCTGTGTCAGTTTCACGATGCAGGAACCAGCAGAAATCGCCCATCATGTTCGGGTTGTGCCGCCCTTGGTAACGCGTCTCCATGAGTGAAATCTCTTGGTGGAATCGCTCGCCGTGCTCGTCCGAGACTGCTCCCAAGTTGTCAGGGAAGAAGTTCAGGTGCTGGTGTAGGAAATGGATTTTCAGGGACATCCTGGAGCCAAGTTTGCTGAAGGACTCCAGCAGCTGCTGCACTATTTCTTCATAGTTGTCCGCGCGCTCGTTCCCCAAGAAGTTGTCCGTCACAGCTTTGAAGCTCCTCCACGCTGCCAGCTCTTTGGGGTTTAGAGTTGTCGGAAAAGTTTCGTCCTTCATAATCTGTCGGATTTGCGGTCCAACAAAGACACCAGCCTTGATCTTGGCCTCCGACAAGGTGTTGCCAAACTTTTCCTTGAGGTATAAAAACCCACGCCCATTCAGATCCATTGCCCGTACAAAACTTTTCATCAAGCCGAGCTTTATGTGGAGTGGTGGAAGGAAAACCTTGGCTGGGTCGACAAGGGCGACATGCTTCACGTTGTGTCGACCAGGTACATGCTCTTTTCGCTCTTCCCAATCTTTCTTCGTCCAGTGATTCTAGTCGTCTCTGCTATCCCAGAGACAAAGGAAGCACATGTATTTCGTGTAGCCTGACTGCAGCCCTAACAACAGCGCCACCACTTTCAAGTCTCCGCAGATGTGCCAGTTGAAGTCATTGTACTTGATGGAATCAAGCAGCTGCCGCATAGTCTCATAGGTCTCTGTCATGCCGAACGCGTGAGCCAGTGGGACTGATGGTTTCTCGTTGCCATTGTGGAGCAAAACAGCCTTCAAGCTGTTCTTCCCCGAGTCGATGAAGAGGCGCCAGTCTGCAGGATCGTGATCACACCCAAGTTCTTTCAACAGACCGTTGATGTCACTGCAGAATGTCATCGTGTCTTCCATCTCAAAGAACTCAGCCATGTCTCTGTGACGTGCTCTGAACAAGGATATCTTGGTGTTAGGTTCAAGTAGATTCCACTGCTGCATCCTTGATCCAAGCAGCTCTGCCTTCGCCTTTGACAGCGAGAGATCTCTTACAAGATCATTTAAGTCTCCCTGGTTCAGAAGGTGTGATTCTTGAGTGTCGGGTTCAAAAGATTCATCATCACCATCCTCTTCACCACTGCTTACAGCTATGTTCTGATCAGCTGGAGGTGTTGGAACGGGGTTCTCGTCATCATGAGGCACATGTTTACGAGCAGAGACGCAGTCAGCGTACTTGATGTGACCTTTATTCTTCTTGTTGAAGCCGGCGATGCTTGTGCAGCAGAAATAACAATCATGATGATTCTGTGGCTCACGCCATATCATGGGCACCGCAAATGGCATGCTCGCGCGCTTGCCCACCAACCACTGAGTCAAGGTTGTGTGACAGCTTGTGCAGCAGATGTGTGGTGCCCAGCTCTGTTCTTGGTCCCCCACCTTACACCCGAAGTAGTGAAAGTAGGCGGCCTTCATTTTCACTGCTGTAGATATACTTCGCTGTTGATCTTTTTTGGTATACAAACCACAGACATAACAGAAGTTGTCAGGATGATTGGTACAGGAAGCCTACTCATCTTTATCTGAAAGAAAGAAATATAACACAAGTTAACAACAATTTTACGAAATAGACATGTTAAAGACATATGTAAATTTCATTGAAATCCTGACTTCTAGGCAATGGGAATATTTCTGTTCCTGAAAATCCTGACGTGATACAGCAAAACGGTTATGATTTTTGAAATCAGCGTACCCAAATTAGTCTTAATCACTTTACACATCTCCAGTAAAAAAAAAATTTTGAAATTTGTTGTTCAGTGTTATTCAAGTTGTTTTGGTGAGAAAACAACGTTCCTCGATCTCAGACGCGTAAGTATGGAGAAATCAATCATGCTGCATCTGGTTGAGGGAAGAATAGGAGGAAGCAGACATTGCATGTCCTGGATGGATGGGGGTAAAGGCTGCAACCAAGCTGTCTTTGCCAGAGCTTCGAGAATCAGTGCAGCATCGGGATTTTTGGAGAAATCTGATCATTAATGTCACTAGAAGTCGGACATGACATTGACTGAGAAAACAATGTTCCTGGATCTCAGGCTCATAATTAAATGGGCATTGCCTGGGTGGAGGCTTTCTTTTTCTCTCCCGGTAGAAATTGGAGTTCCCAAAGGCAGTATGTTGGGATGAGTCTTGCACCTCATCAACATAAACAGTTGCTTCTCTACTTCGGCAACCCTCTATGCAGGTGACTCCACGTTATATTGGAGAGTATTCTATCCGATTGACAGGCAGACAGCAGGTGCATCAACATCTCCTGATTTGGAATTGATTTGATAAAAGTTTGATTATTGGCAAGTCATTCAATCCTGAACAAAAATCTCACAATGTTGCAACAGAATGATCATCAAATTAACGCTCCTATCTATTTCCATGGTGCAGCCATCAACCGATTTAACTTTCACATTCAATGTCAAACATGACCTCACAGAGGAAGGACATTCCTCATAGAGGAATGTCCACAGCATTGGTGTGGACATTTTCAGGTAACTCCGTGTTTGTAAGTTGACAGGATTTCATCAATAAAAATAAATGACAAACAGCACTGCTTAAAAATGTATTCTGTACAAATGAGTATACTGTAGTTCTTTTTGGTAAACAATTGAAATGAAAACTTTAACTGTTGGTTGGTTGGGTTTTGTTGATGAATTCTGAATTATTTTTAAAAACATATTTCTGTCATCTGATACATCCTTCTCTAGGTTCTTACAGATGCGAGATAAATTCTGGTGTCATGACATTCTTCGAGAGTGTGAAAATTGTGATATTAGAAAGACATATTACAACCAAAAACCTTCCAAACTCTTTGACACATGGAAGCAGTGGAAATATTTCCTGCTGTTTGTCTGACGAGCACGACCCAACTCTAACCTTTCATGTGACTTGGCACAACAGTGATGATACCATAATAAAGCAAGGTGGGTGAACACGAGTCAATCATGCATGGTGAATAATACTGCTAAATTTCATTTTAACGAGTACACCCACAACCTACAGGAATGGCAGGAAGGGTCATGTTATTATCTGGTCTGTGGTATATAGATTACAGTATATATCGGCTCGGGTCCATTAGTCTGTGGGGGACGCAATAAGCATACAATGCCTCAAGAACATCGAGTTTCTTCCCTTCCAGTTTAGTGTTAAGGCCTAAGTCACATTTGTCACGGTGGCCAGAGGGTCTACAAAATCTACCGCCACTAGCAATTATATGGCGGCCGCAGTATTTCCACGGTCACACAATGTAGCAGTCACATATGTTTTTATTTTTCGGGTAGCCGCACGGGGTATTTATAAATTGTGGAGACCGAAAACGTGGGGGTGCCGTACGGTCTTTGATTTGATGTCGCACAGTGACCTTAGGGCGTCCCTGCGGCGCCCATATAATTTTCAAGGCAGACGCAAGGTGCCCGCAAGGCGACCGCAGGGGGACCGCAGGGGGGCCCTAAGGCGAACGTGCGTCCAGACGGACGGTAACGAATGGGTTCTTCTTTTTTTTTTTAACCAGTTCTTTTTTTTCGGCTTGTCGAATTCCTACGGCCAACGTAGAAATGAAAAAAGTTATAACTCCGTGCTATAATTCCACGGCGACCCCTACGGCCTGTAAAATATAGCCATACAGCATAGGGCCACCCTGAGGCTACCTCAGAAACTCTGCGGCCACCGCACGTTTCTGTCAATTTGGGGGGGTACAGCCGCTGTATCCTCGCCATAGAGCAAATGTGATTTAGGCCTAAACAGCAGTAGTGACTGTTTAAAAAGGTACTCATACATGTTTGTGGTTTAGAATATTTTTACTTTTGATAGGCTTGCCCACGAAACATCATGATAAGCTATTTCTACATGCTAACACGGTGTTTGTCCGAGGAGGAAAAAGGCTCCTTCGGGAGGAGGTGGGGGGGAGGGTATCATTAGGGTACCAAGACTTTCAAGCTTAGTAACCTATTGTCTTTCTTCTGTTTATTTTTCTGCATCCTTATTCCACTGGCATTTTTCAGGTTTATTCCCTTTCAAATTCATCCTCTCTACAACCGCTTGGCCGATTGACACAAAATATTCACCAAAGGTGCGAGTACTCATGTAGAATTTTCTAATGATAATCATGACATCACATAGTGTGGCAGCCATGTTGGAAAAAAGAAAAAATTTGGACCTCTGTACCTCCAGAACCGCGACATGGAAAAAATTGTAACCCAGCACGTCAAGTACTCCCCATCGGCGAATGTGTGATTTTTTTTTATGTTAACGGTGCTTTCGTCATGACGACATAATTGCATACTTAGAACGCTATATGCGATCAGCATGAAAATATTTGAAGGTCATCTCGGGATAAATTGGTCTACAGAAAATAATTTATGACATCATCGGTCATGTGGTTAGGCAGCCATTAAAAAAAAATTAAAAAAATAAACCTCAAAAAATAATCTTTTCTGAAACACTTGAACAGGTCTGAACAGCAAAACTTTACAGGTATGACCGCCTATCCATGAGGAACAAAATGTTCCTTCCCTTTGATGACGTTGGTCACATGGTTTGGCAGCCATATTGAATTTACTCTCAAACCTTCAAAAATCTTCTCCAGGTCAGCTTGAAAGATCGAAGGGAAACTTCACACGCATTCCCAAAGCCTTCGGGATACCAGGGTGTTCATGAATAATTGATAGGTCGCATGGTTTGGTCACCATATTGGATTGAAGGAAAATATTGAAAAAAATATTTCTCTTGAACAGCTTCATCGATCCCCATGAAACCACAAATATCTCACATCATTGCTGCATATAGTGTGAAAATGATGACTTCATAAGTCACGTGGTTTAGCAGCCATCTTGGATGGAAAAACGCACCTTGTCCGATTAACACGAAACTTCACAAGCATGATCCCTGATACAATGAGAGGTGGAATGTAAACTTATGATGTCATAAGTCTCGTGGTTCAGCAACTATATTGGATTGAAAATAAAAACCTTTAAAAATCTGCTTTTCCAGAATGGCTTACTAGATTGATAAGAAACCCCACACACATGATCCACTGGCTTCGGGGAATATAGTGTGTAAATGTTAACATCAAGGTCACATGGTCTGGTAGCTACGATTTTTTTTGAAGAATTTTTTTTAAACAATCTTCTTCTCTATAACCGCTTGACAGATCGAGGGGAAACTTCACACACATGTTCCCCAAGCCTCGGGGATACAAGGGTGTTCACAAATAATTGATAGGTCACATGGTCTGGCAGCCGTATTGGTTTGAACAGAAATCTTTAAAAACCTATTTCTCTTGAACTTCTTCATCCATCGATGTGACATTTCAAACTTATGATCCAGTAGTCATGGAGAATATATGTTTTAAATTTCAACCTGATTGGATGCATGGGCTGGCAGCCAGAATTATTTAATTCTTTTAATCTGTGTTCTTTTTTTGCTTTTTTTTTTAAACAAGGCTCACTTTGCTATGCCTGGATGGGTTTGAGGGTTGAGGAGTAGCAGCTCAAACCTAAATCCTAACCAGGTTCCTCCTGATGAATCCATCTTTGCTTTTTGCTTGTTCGGGTTCCTACTGATTTCCCCAATGCAGGACTGTACCTATTTGGTCTTGCATTTGATTTGAATTGAATTTATTTTAATCCCATTCTGAATTCAATTGAATAATAATAATAAAGAAGTCGTCATGGGTCAGGTGTCCAATTGAAGTGGCGTTGTATCAAAGCGGGACATCTTGGTACCCGGTCATCATTGCCAGAAGTTATAAAGTGGCAGTTCTAGTTTGTATTAATATTGTTTTGTAATAACAGTCATATGATGCCATTACCAATAATGTTATTGCTTTTGTGATTAAAAGCAGAATTGGAAAAATGCCAAACTATTTATATATACCTTAATACTAATTCTGCCCAAGGTGGAAAACCCCCTTTGGGAAGGGGGGGGGGTTGAAATGAAGTCACTGCAACCCCCGTTGTGTAATCCTTAGTCTTCATGTCAAGTTTGGTTGAGAATGGATAAGTAACGACCAAATGTATCACGTTCAGACAGACAGCAGACACCAAATTGCATACTTTAGTATGATTGTGGTATGGTACTCGTTAATCCTGTTGATCATCTGAAAATATGACATGGACCTTTAATTATTTCGTATTATATTCTTCTGTTCATGAGCAATTTATTTTCTTGTAGTTTCCAATTGCCTAGTCAAACATGTATGGCATGGAGTCAAAACCTGCACATAACATTTTCACTTCTGTTGAAGACCAACTCTACTCTGGTTTTCCTCACTATAGTTTTAAGTGGAGGTTGTGCTGTGACAAAGTGCTTGCCGAACCTGAAGCAAGCAGAGATCAAAGTAGTTATCATAGAGGAAATTTCTTATTCCTAGTTAAAGCAATTAAATACTTGTGCAATATCCACATACCAGCACTTCACAACTACAGATGTTGCAAATCATAAAACTAATTTCAAACATACAATTTGAGAATGGTACCAAAAGGCAATAACCTTCTCTCAAATGCACAATTCTATTTTTCACATGCACCATCAAAATACAAAC